>NC_086447.1:227177344-227514844 GCF_028390025.1 Pseudophryne corroboree
TGGCCAGCCCAGTACTCAGTCTTTTTTCTGTTCTGAGCAGTTTGTTTGTCTCATGATGTAATAACCAGAGTGGTCTTGTTGTGGGTTTAATTCTGGCCCATAACATACTATATCATCATAAGGTCAACTGCTATAAACACAGAAATAAGGTGAATAGGCGACACTGTGTAGCTATGATTAATAACCATAGCACTAGATCATATTTCACTGGATATGATATTTGTTGGTTAAACTGAGAAAGATGAATCATTCTGTGGATCTTATGTTTCAGTATGATGACGTTACAATTTCTAGACACTTTTTTATTTTTAGAGGTTTTGTTTGTTTTGCGCTTACCATGGAACCTGTCTCGGATCTCCCTGTCAATGTTGATAGTGTCAGTGTAGCTTGGATCACACTTAGATGGGGGCTACACTGAGGGGCAGATGTATTAACCTGGAGAAGGCATAAGGAAGTGATAACGCAGTGATATGTGCAAGGTGATAAAGGGAGCAGCCAATCAGATCCTAACTGTTAATTTACATATTGGAGCTGATTGGCTGGTGCCTTTATCACCTTGCACATATCACTGGTTTCTCACTTCCTTATGCCGTCTCTCCAGGTTAATACATCTGCCCCTGAATCTCTAAGGGCTGGCAGGCAGGTGCAATCAGAGACCGGTATCTTGCAGCAGCCTGGTTTTCCTTACACAGGGGGAAATCCCTGATGTTATAATTATATTACATGTTTCTGTACTCTGTATGGATGCCTGCACCTTCACATTCAGCTGCATATCTTCACACGCTATGAATAGTAATTGGGTGGCCAGGGACTGTGGGTTATGGTTCCTGGCAATATCTCATCTATCATTATGAGCTGGTATCTGGCTATGGGGCTATGTGGAAACACATAATATGGTACTTCAGCGTATTGCCCACCTATTACGGATGCAAAATGTGAGCTGCGAATGACTTAATATAATGTAGAGAAATGGGACATTAAAGGGGTTATGCATTGATCTGATGTGTAGCTTACTGATCTCTCGCTGAGACAGACTTTCATGTATAAGTAATTTCAATTGTAAAACTAGGCCTTTAACGTGAACTTTATTAGCACACATTTATTCAATTAAATAAAAAAAAAGTTGTAGCTATTAAAATAATTGGTAATTGCTTTCTGTACTTGTTGACATAGAAAACTGTCTTGTTGCAGATTCGAAAAGCAGGAGTACAGAAAAGAAACTGCTGAGCCTGTTCTGTTTCTTCTCCATGCCACATGCTGGCTACTTGTACACTCTAGTGAATGTGGTAGAGCTGATATCCGTCTATCAGTATCCAGAGAGGTCCCAGCAGGCGGTTCTGACTCCTCAGTTCCTACATGTCATTACCAGGTACTTTCCACTCTGTAAGGTGTTCGGAGGCGCAAGAAACATATGTTGTTCTGTTCTGCCGAGCATTAGGGGACGGGGTGACCAGTGATACTTTTTATGCCTCATCGTTGCAAACAGCGCACTGTAATTGAGAGAATTTGGCATCTGCTTCCATACATTGTGGGGTTTTCAGAGTTGTTGGCAATTGGGCAAAATCTTGTTGCACTGCAGGTGGCGCAGATGTAACGTTCAGAGAGAGTTAGATTTAGGTGGGCTGTGTTCAAACTGAAATCTGAATTGTAGTGTAAAAATAAAGCAGCCAGTATTTACAATGCACAGATAAAATATAACCCACCCAAATCTAACTCTCTGCACATGTTACATTTACCCCACCTGCAGTGCTACATGGTTTTGCCCAATTGCTAACTTTTTGGTTTGCTAACAAATCTGAATAACCCCCCATTGTAACCGCTTTCCCAGTTTTGGAAACTTTGACCCTAATCAGCTAATACTAACATGGTAAGGGAGGGGGTTCTGCATAATTTAATTTCTCTTTCATCCACTAGGGGACACTGGAGCATTCCATTAGACATTAGGGGTGTGAACTACAAGAAAATATATGGACTAGAAAATAGCGCTTGGTAGAAAAAAGCAGCCTAGATATATTCTAGTGATTCCCAATCACTATATGCAAAACTATAGAAAAATAGATAATTGAAAATATCTTTGGCGCTACCACCTTTATGTGAAGTTGCAAAGAAATAACATAATTTAAATTAAAATAAATCTGGAGGAGATTCTGCCCTGAGGAAGAGTTTACCAGAACTCGAAACGCGTTGGCGGCCATTTGATCCATCTACCTGCATCCACATTTGGAAAGGAACTTGCCTGGTCCAGCTGCCGGTGTTTAGCCTGGAGGGAGTAAGGAGGAATTCCGGAGACTCCAATCTTTTGCTCTTTCCATTGCTCCATGCTGGGAGCTTGACACGGTACGGTTCCAATCATATACACATAAAGTGAAGGACCATACTTTTAATTGGATGGAAGAAAAATCCTTTTTATATGTTTTCTATCTTCTTGTTATATGAAATAAATTTGAACAAAAATTTTTTAAGAAAAATACTACACTATATGTCAACTTTTTTCCCTCTGTTTGCATGGACATATACCTATAAGGAATTTCAAGGTCTGAAGAATCTTGGAGGAAAGCAAGATTAAAGTTACTCACAGAGAAACCATCTGGGACACTTACATAGACTTTCTCATCACTCCTCCAGATTTATTTTAATTTAAATTATGTTATTTCTTTGCAACTTCATATAAAGGTGGTAGCGCCAAAGATATTTTCAATTATCTATTTTTCATTAGGGGTGTGAAGCTTGCAACCGGAGGTGTGGCACAATCTAAAATTAGCATTGTCTGCACAGCCGGCTCCTCCCCCTTCACATCCCTCCTCCCTCAGTTTGGAAAATTTGACTGAGAGAATAGGACATTTCATGATGATGTCATCAGGGCCATCTGACCTATCACGTCCAATTGGTGCACGAGGATGTATCTAAATATCATCTGGTGGATCTTACAAACCATGACTTGATGGATAGTGCTTACATAAGCTGTGTAGCTAGCTTGATTTTAGACTGAAAGAACATAGGAAAAATTAGGAAGTCAGTTACGTTAAATCTATAATTTCCTATATTTACGACAGGATTACATCTATTAGGCTGGGTACACACTTTCTGATGGCACATCATATGTGACATTGTGCAAGATCTCCCCAGCACACGATATCGTTCATACACACTGAATGATATCGTTTGCTTCTCGTCAGTGAAGGCACGCTCCCACATCTGGGTGTATGCCATCTTGTACAATATCTTTAGATTTCAAGGTGAAAACTAAAGATATTGTACATGTTATCGACCCACGGGAGCACACCTCGTTAACGATATAGTGAATACACACTGGACGATGTGAACGATACATCATCTGATTTGCCGGATCGGACTATATATCGGGTGCATATCATCAAGTGTGTACCCAGCCAAAGCAAGGAATTGTACCCAGATTTTTGTTTTTTAATTAACAAATTTAAAATTGAAATTAGAATTCCAGAATACTTCCAGATTTTTTCTAAAATTGTTACAATGAATAATAGTTATATTGTATTTGGACTATTGCACAAACCTTTCTTTTAGACTTTTATGCCAATAGACTTTTAAAATTAGTGTAACGTTTTGTGATCCTAATTGTTATTTTTCGATGCTTTTCATCACCATTTGACTCCATCTGTTACAACCACATTTTATAATTTAGTTGAATGTATATTATTTACTGGAACTATGGTACATACCACCGCATTCTGGGCCTAATTAAGATGCGGGCGCACAGCGGTGTTGTACACAAATCGGTTGATGTTTTCTCACTGCACATGTGTCTGAGACGCAGTGCGCATGTGCAGTGAGTGAATTGCAATTTCCGGGCACACTGAGGAATTAACAGCAAAGTGAGTGACAGGAAGTCAGTATTTGCGGGTGGTAACTGGGAATGGTTGGGTAAATGCAGGCGTGTCATGCCCAGATGGCGTTTTTCTGGGCATGCATAAATCAGTTGCGATCTTACTTGGTGCTGGAGAGGTCCCTGCATGCCAGGAGGGCAGCTCAGCCTGCACATCTTCAGAGGCACTCAGACTCTGCGTGATAACCCGATCTGCGACCATGATACCCATGTATCAGCAATTATACATTGTCGGACAGAAGTGATGCGACCTCAGTGGGCATCCCTATGCTCAGGTTAGCTTCTGCCCATATTAGCATATAATCACAATTGCGTATGGCAAAAGATAATAACAGCAAAAACAACCACATTTGAATTAGGCCCTCTATGCAATTATCAGTCCCATTAATTGCTTAGCAGCAGCACCAAAATCCGCTGCCTGATCCTTATACTCAGTAATTTACTCAAAGTGTTTGGGTCTTTTTTCTCCTGCTTTCGCAGTAACAACCTGCAGTGTTTCACAGTGAGGTGCAGCGCAGCAGCAGCTCGGGAGGAAGACCCTTATATGGACACCACTATGAAGGTAGGCCAGCTGTGACTAGCTGCAAATTGCACCCTTTACCATCACAGCTTCTGTCTCCTGATGTCTCCAAATAATAATTGTTCTGCAAAAGGTTGGAAACTATCTATGCTGCTGCCATATTTATTTTTTCACAGGGTTTGGTAATAATCTTGTGTTAAGGTGTGTACACACGGTGAGATTTTTTTCTTACGATTTTGACTATATAGTCATAATCGTAAGGAAAGTTAGTGCAGATCGCAAGGTGACAGTCACCTTGCGATCCCGATGCGATGCCGATGCGCGGTCGGTATCGTAGTCTAGATAGTCTGTGCAGGCAAGTCAATTTTGAGTATCTCGTAGAAAAGATAGTCAAAATTGACAGCCAAAATCGGACAAAGCCAGTATCGCAAGCACAGTCATTATATGCTTGCGATACTGACCTAGTCCCGATCGCACAGTGAGAATCGGGGTTAGCCCGAATCTCACCGTATGTATGCACCTTACGTTGTCACTTAATTTGAAATGACAAATGTTATAACTTAGTGTGCAATATATTTATTGTTACTTTGCTTATGTTATAACAGTGTAAGTTAAG
This sequence comes from Pseudophryne corroboree, assembly GCF_028390025.1. Lineage (NCBI taxonomy): Eukaryota > Metazoa > Chordata > Amphibia > Anura > Myobatrachidae > Pseudophryne > Pseudophryne corroboree. The sequence goes on from NC_086447.1 coordinate 227,182,343, forward strand.
GTGTGTACGCACGGTGAGATTTCTTCTTATGGTTTTGACTATATAGTCAAAATCGCAAGGAAAATTAGTGGAACTTGCAAGGTATTAAGGGGGTACACACGGACAGATCCGTGCTTAAATTCTAAGCAATTTGACTAAATTTCTTAGAAGCTAAGCACGGATCTCTCCATGTGCATGCCCCACAGCGATAGCGATGCTTGGCCCCCCTCCCTCGCTCCCCCACCTCTCGCTCAGCAAACATCGCGCTGAGTGAGGGAGAGATGTGTGCTGAGCGTCCATGCTAGATCCCTCAGCACACATCTCTGTACACATCAATACGTGTGTACTGGCCTTTAGGCAGCTTGCGATACCGATTCGATCCCAGTGCGGGGTCGGTATCGCAAGGCTAGATAGACTGTGCAGGCAAGTCAATCTTGACTATCTAGTGTATTATCTAGTCAAAATCGTACATAGACAAAATCGAAAGTACAAATAGTCAAAATAGGTGCTTCCGGGCTCTGGGGGAGTTCAAGAGAAATCACATAGTCAAAATCGGGCATAGCAAAGATCTCACCATGTGTATGAACCTTTACAGTAAGAAAAATGACTCTGCACTTAACCTACACATGCATGCAACAGTGTGGCTATACTTTACTAGGTAAGAAATAGTTGTCACTAATGTTCTGTTTCACGGAAAATAGTGGCCATTGTGATGTCAGCAGTTACTGCTGGGTAGCCCAGTAATAGGGCCATTGTGATGTCAGCAGTTGCTGCTGGTTACTCCAGTAATAGAGCCATTGTGATGTCAGCAGTTGCTGCTGGTTACTCCAGTAATAGGGCCATTGTGATGTCAGCAGTTACTGCTGGGTAGCCCAGTAATAGGGCCATTGTGATGTCAGCAGTTACTGCTGGGTAGCCCAGCAATAGGGCGAATGTGATGTCAGCAGTTGCTGCTGGTTACTCCAGTAATAGAGCCATTGTGATGTCAGCAGTTACTGCTGGGTAGCCCAGTAATAGGGCCATTGTGATGTCAGCAGTTACTGTTGGGTAACCCACCAATAGGGCCACTGTGATGTCAGCAGTTACTGCTGAGTAGACCAGTAATAGGGCCATTGTGATGTCAGCAGCTGCTGCTGGTTACTCCAGTAATAGGTCCATTGTGATGTCAGCAGTCCCCCACCTGCGACACCCCTGCTCCTACCCCACCCACAGCGCCTTCATACCCCCTCCCCCATCCGCGGTCCCCACTCCCCAAACCCCTTCCTGTTGCAAGGGACTACGCCCCCTTCACCATCGGACGCCCTATCATTGTGCAATATTCAAACACTAACAAAACTAGGAATGCAGGTAATACTCCATATATTGAACCCCAGAAAGGCGTGCAGGGGTTAAGGGGGCGTAGCCCCTTCCGACGGTGTGAAGAGCGCGCGTAGGGCGCGATGAAGCACCTAGTATGTAATATGAAAGATGCTACATATAGTCAAGGACAGTGAGGGGTTTAAGGAGTTTGTTTATATCGTTGCTTGTACAAAATGTAATAGTCAGGTAATCTGTCCACTTCCTCCCCTGCTCCTTCTCTTACTGTTCTAAGATTTTCTCAGCGACTGCAGGACACTCTCTTCAGTATGACTGCCTCATACTGTGTTTTGTAAAGTACATGTGATTGACTATGATTAGATTTCTGTAATTGACAGTCATGTGAAAACTAACAAAGTTTTACTTTTCTGGGTCTTTCTTTTGGAATAATCTGTGACTACCAGGAGATCCCTAAGATTGGGTTCTCTTCTGTAGGCAAATCTTGGAGTTTCTGTAATACAAGCTGTTAGCACTGGATCACGTGAGATGATGTCGGACAAAATAAAACTTGATGCAATAAGCCTGCAAGAGACACTTGTTTATGGTCAACTTGTTTCACTGTAAAAGGCCATGACACAACGCGTTGCTTATTCACATAGTGTAAGATCTGGTAATTGAACATATGTAAGTGACTACTTATCCAGTGAGTGGTATCCTATAGAAGCAGCTACTGAGAAGTGTTTGCATCAGCCAGACTGACTCCACTGACATGCAGGAAGTAACCCATGCTATGGATATGGCTGTCTTGTGATTGCCCATGCTTGAGATCAAGCTGCATATTTGACCAATGGTAGCTAGCTGTTGTGAGAACTGTGGCATAGCGGTGCACACAGAGTATGAAGCAGCTGGCGGTAAATCACTCTTAAGTGTTTAAAGATCACTCCGCCAATGAAACTTGTGGAGCACAGCTCAGTTTTTTTTTTTTGTATACTTATATACAGAGAAAGTTTATAAATAAGAAGCTGATCTAAAATTAGTGATTTGCTTATGTTTTTTTTATATCTATCATTTAAATACATATATAAATAGATACAATACTCTAGAGACTTGATCAGTGATGGTAGCCATTTGTTGGTGGCAGTATTTATTGAAACATAGGCAGATACTTTGAATAGGGATTGCAAGACTGTAAACCATGTGTTAAGTTCTTTTAATGCAGGTACTAATTAGACGGGCGTGAGGGAGGTTGTTGCTTGGTTTGTTGTTAGGCAACTGGATTCCCTCCCAAAGTGCCCCTACTGTATGTGTCTTTTGTGTAGGTTTTTTTTTTTTTATTGTTAGAGGCCTACAAAATGTTTAGCATTGTCCTTCTCTCTTTTCCCAGACTTGCCCACCTGTGTCCCTTGATGTCTGTACACTGAGAATGCAGTTGTTTATAGGACTGAAAGCAATCCAGCACTTTAACAACTATATAATCATCTTGACTAAAGCAGATGTTGATTGTATGACGGATAAAGGGAAAAACAGCAAAAGATCGTAAGTTCTTCACTTTCTAGCTCTAGGGGGAGGGGTTAGTGGTTAGGTGTAAAATACTCCCTGGAACGCTGTGTGCGCCGGAACTGCTGCTCACATGACATCCGGGACCTGGAAGAAGATACTTCAGACGCCGCTGCTGCAGGGACCAGGTGAATGACCACTGGGTAATCAGGGACGTAAGGTTGGAATTGTATCATGTCGACATGTCATCCGTGTAGACCAGTTGAATAACATCATGGTCAATATGCTGAACATGTTGACATTTTGACCATGTCAGCATTCTCATGTCATCTTGATGAATGTTAACCTAACATGCCACACCCATTTCCTTCCCTTGGCTAGAGTCCATACATGCATGCAGTGTTTTGCTAATTTTTATTTCTGTTTTTGCTGATTTTTCCCTCTTCCTTTTTTTTTCTCCTTTTCCCCCCCCTTCTTGTAGTGTAAGAAAGTTGGGCAGTATAAAGAACAAAGCCTCAGCTGAGACAGAACCTAGCTGGAATCTATACATTGTGAGCACTACACCTGCTGTCCAACTCTACAAAGAAATGGTACTCCGCTTTACTACTAAATATACACTGAATTGTTTGACATACAGAAATGGATGTTTCTCTTACGTCCTAGAGGATGCTGGGGTCCACATTAGTACCATGGGGTATAGACGGGTCCACTAGGAGCCATAGGCACTTTAAGAGTTTGAGTGTGTGGGCTGGCTCCTCCCTCTATGCCCCTCCTACCAGACCCAGTTTAGGAAATGTGCCCGGAGGAGCCGGTCACAGCTAGGGGAGCTCTACAGTGCTTCTTTAGTAAAAGTTTATTTTAGAGTTTATTATTTTACAGGGAGGCTGCTGGCAACAGCCTCCCTGCTCCGAGGGACTAAAGGGGGGAGCAGTGTCCGCCCTGCGGGGTCTGAGCCACTATCTCAGCTGACAGGACACTGAGCTCCTGAGGGGATCGAACGTTCCCCGCCACAGGGGATCGCTCACCCTGGCAGCATGCTGCCACCCCCTTACAGAGCCAGAAGATGGCGAGAGATGGCGGCGGCACAAGGGTAGGAGCGCAGCTCTCAGAGGTTGCGCTCAGGGAAGGCTCAGCGGCACACAGTGTTGGCACTATGAGGTGCGTCCTGAGCCAGCGTCTTAATACCCTACACTGGTCACAGGCGCTAACCGGAGACTGAATCCCCAGGCTAGCGTCAGAATCCTCAGTACTCGGATGCTCACAGGGAACAGAATCCCCCGCCTAGCAACGGAATCCTCAGGTCAGTATAAAGAATTTGTTCGGGAAGAGGCGCCATCTTCAAGGGGCGGAGCTTCTCAGAGCGGACCCAGCAGCGTTCAGCGCCATTTTCCTGCTGCAGTTCCTGTACACAGACGCTAACAGAGCTGTCCCTCCAAGAAACTCCAGCTATCCTGTGCGGTACCAGGGGGTTGTAGAAGGAGGGGGGAGGCGGTGAATTAGTTCTGTGTAACTATTACAGTACACAGTGGGCGCTGGTAAGGGGTGTCCTTTATTTAAACAGCGCTGTGTGTGGGTTGGCTCCAAACTCTGTGTCTCTCTTGCCATTCTCATGGGGGAAACTCTGTCTAGCCTCCCCTCTGTGTGTGTTGAGTGTTTGGGGTCTCCAGTTGTCCAGGGACTCTGTGTCATGTGCGGCTGAGGATATGCCCTCTCAGGATGATCTCATTCCATGTAATCAGTATTGCACTGTTGTAGCACAGATACCAGCAAGGGAGCCTGAGTGGTTATCTTCTATCAAAACTATGATTTCTCAGATTTCTGCTAGGGTTGCTCAGAATGAATCTGCAACGCAGGTTTTATAGAATTCTATGGCAGTTTGGTCCGGTTCTGTTACCTCAGGACCCCCCTCTGTAGGTTCCCACCAATGTGATCTTGCACAGATCATGCAAGATGACATGGATACCGACTCCGACATGGCAGACGGTGATAGGGACGTGCTCACGGGGGCCGCATCTCTTGCTAAAGGGGTGCAGTTGATGATAGAGGCTATTAGAGATGTGTTGAATATTGCTGATACAACACCTGAGCAGGTTGAGGAGGCTTACTTCACTGACAATAAGAAAGCTTCGCTAACCTTCACTGCGTCCAAATAATTAAATGCTATTTTTGAAAAAGCATGGGAAAACACAGAAAAAAATCCAGATCCCTAGGAAGGTTCTGGTTGCTTTCCCCTTCCCTGAGGAGGATAGAAATAAATGGGAAAACCCACCCATAGTGGACGCGTCTGTATCCAGACTCTCGAAAAAGGTGGTTTTACCTGTTCCAGGATCTACCGCCTTAAAGGAGCCGGCTGATCGCAAAATTGATACTACGCTGAAATCCATATACACGGCTTCAGGGGTGATACTACGTCCTACGATTGCCTGTGCATGGATTTCCAAAGCTATAGTAAAGTGGTCAGGCACGTTACTTGAGGATTTGGATACATTAGATAAGAGTGACGTTGAATTGTTTCTCCGTAACATTCAGGATTCTGCAGTTTTTATGGTGGAATCCATGAAAGACCTGGGTTCAATGGCTGCAGAAATTTCTTCCATGTCTGTCTCAGCTCGTCGAGGACTGTGGCTGTGCCAGTAGTCTGCCGACGCGGAATCCAGGAGAGGTGTGGAGACCCTACCATACACAGGTCAGGCTCTCTTTGGGGATGCGTTAATCTCCACGGCTACAGCGGGTAAATCACCTTTCCTTCCCTCAGCAGCTCCGGCTACGAAGAAACCTTTTTCTTCACCTGCATCACAGTCCTTTCGGGTTACTAAACCAAGAAAGGCCAAACCGTCCAACACCTTCTTTTGAGGTGGCCGACCAAAATCAGAGAAACCACCTGCTGCGGGTTCCCAGGAACAGAAACCGGCTTCCGGTACGCCAAAGTCCTCAGCATGAATGTTGACCGCGCGGCCTGGAGGTAAGGCCAGTGGGGGCGAGATTCAGACATTTCAGTCACGTCTGGATGTCATTCGGCCTGGATCCCTGGGTACAAGATATTGTGTCCCAGGGGTACCGGCTGGAATTTCAAAATCTCCCTCCTCACCGGTTCTTCAAATCGGGCTTGCCGGCTTTGCCGGCAGACAGGGCTACCCTTCAGGGGGCAATCCAGAAGTTGGTGGAGGCGCAGGTTATTGTACCAGTTCCTCCCCAGATGCAAAACACCGGTTACTATTCGAACCTTTTCGTGGTACCGAAACCGGATGTTTCGGTCAGGCCCATTTTGAACTTAAAATTTATAAACCCCTTTCTGAGGGATTTCAAGTTCAAAATGGAGTCTCTAAAGGCAGTGATATCCGGTCTGGAGGAGGGGGAATTCCTGGTATCCCTGGATATCAAGGATGCGTACCTCCACATTCCGATTTGGCTGCCACATCAAGCTTATCTACGATTCGCACTGTTGAACTGTCATTTTCAGTTCCAGGACCTGCCATTCGGCCTCTCCACAGCACCAAGGGTATTCACCAAGGTGATTGCGAAAATGATGGTTCTCCTCCGCAGGCAGGGGGTGAACATAATTCCGTATTTGGATGATCTGCTGATAAAGCATCGTCCAAGGAGAAGCTGTTACGGTCCATAGCTCTCACGACCCAGCTTCTCGGGGAACATGGTTAGATCCTGAATCTCCCAAAATCACATTTGGAACCAACCAGGAGGTTGTCCTTTCTGGGAATGATCCTCGACACGGAAGTGTAGAGGGTGTTTCTTCCAGAGGAAAAAGCGTTGGTGATATAATGGTCCGGGATGTCCTGAAGCCAGCCCGGGTGTCGGTTCATCAGTGCATTCGCCTTCTGGGAAAGATGGTGGCCTCTTACGAGGCTCTACAGTACGGGAGGTTTCATGCTCTGTCCTTCCAACTTGATCTCCCGGACAAGTGGTCGGGATCCCATCTACACATGCACCAGAGAATACGTCTGTTGCCAAGGGCCAGGATTTCACTCATCTGGTGGCTACAGTTACCTCACCTTCTGGAGGGCCGCAGGCTCGGGATTCGGGACTGGATCCTTCTAACCACGGATGCAAGTCTCCAGGGCTGGGGCGCTGCCACTCAAGGGGAAACCTTCCAGGGAAGGTGGTCAAGTCTGGAAGCCGGCCTACCGATAAACTTTCTGGAACTAAGAGCCATCTACAACGGTCTTCTCCAAGCGGCCCATCTTCTGAGAAATCTGGCCATTCAAGTGCAGTTGGACAATGTAACGACAGTGGCTTACATAAACAGACAGGGCGGAACGAAGAGCAGAGCGGCAATGTCAGAGGTAACAAGAATCATCCTCTGGGCAGAAAAGCACGAGTTGGCGCTGTCAGCGATCTTCATTCCGGGAGTAGACAACTGGGAAGCGGACTTCCTCAGCAGACACGATCTCCTTCCAGGGGAGTGGGGTCTCCATCCGGAGGTGTTCAAAGAGGTAACAGATCTTTGGGGCGTACCCCAGATCGACATGATGGCCTCTCGTCTCAACAAGAAGCTTCAGCGGTATTGTTCCAGGTCGAGGGACCCGCAAGCAGTGGCGGTGGACACCCTAGTGACTCCGTGGGTGTTCCAGTCGGTGTACGTGTTTCCTCAACTCCCACTCATTCCAAGAGTTCTCAAACTCATAAGGAGAACAAGAGTTCAGGCAATCCTGATTGCTCCGGACTGGCCGAGAAGGGCTTGGTACGTGGATTTTCTGGATCTACTGCTAGAAGAGCCAAGGCCTCTGCCTCTTCGGGAGGACCTGCTGCAGCAGGAGCCGTTCGCCTATCAAGACTTACTGCGGCTACGTTTGACGGCATGGAGGTTGAGTGCCAGATACTAGCTCGGAAGGGCATTCCGAACAGGGTTATTCCTACCCTGATACAGGCTAGGAAAGGAGTAATGTCAAAACATTACCATCGTATTTGGAAAAAATATGTATCTTGGTGTAAGTCCAAGAAGTTTCCTGTGGTGGAGTTTCAATTGGGACCCTGTGGTGGAGTTTCAATTGGGACGGTTTCTCCTCTTCCTGCAAGCAGGATGGGCCTGAGGTTAGGATCCATAAAGGTCCATTTCGGCCCTATCCATTTTCTTCCAGAAACAGTTGGCTGCCCTCCCTGATGTTCAGACTTTTTTGAAGAGAGTTCTGCACATCCAACCTCCCTTTGTACCGCCTACGGCGCCTTGGAATCTTAACGTGGTGTTGCAGTTCCTCCGGTCGGACTGGTTTGAGCCTCTGCAGGAGGTTGAGGTCAAGTTTCTCATGTGGAAGGCTGTCACTTTGTTGGCCTTAGCTTCTGCTCGACGTGTGTCGGAGTTGGGGGCTTTGTCATGTAAAAGGCCATACTTGATCTTCCATGTAGACAGAGCTGAGCTTCGGACACATCAGCAGTTTCTTCCGAAGGTTGTGTCGGCATTTCATATCAACCAACCTATTGTGGTGCCAGTTGCGACTGACTCCTCAATTTCATCAGAGTCCTTAGATGTTGTAAGGGCTCTAAAAATCTATGTGAGGACTGCTCGTCACAGAAAATTGGACTCTGTGTTTGTCCTGTATGATCCCAAGAAAATTGGGTGTCCTGCTTCTAAGCAGACGATCTCTCGCGGGATCAGGTTCACTGTCCAGCATGCGTATTCTACGACAGTCTTGCCGTGTCCTACGTCTGTTAAGGCCCACTCTACTCGTAAGGTGGTTTCTTCCTGGGTGGCTGCCCGGGATGTCTCTGCTTTACAACTCAGCCGAGCGGCTACCTTAGGTCGAACACGTTCGCAAAGTTCTACAAGTTCGCTACTTTGGCCTCTGAGGACCTTAAGTTTGGTCAATTGGTTCTGCAGGAGCCTCCGCGCTCTCCCTCCCGTTCTGGGAGCTTTGGTACATCCCCATGGTACTAATATGGACCCCAGCATCCTCTAGGACGTAAGAGAAAATAGGATTTATTACCTACTGGTAAATCCTTTTCTCGTAGTCCGTAGAGGGTGCAGGGCGCCCGCCCAGCGCTTCGTCATCCTGCAGTGGTTATTTAGTTTGGTACTGCTTAGTTCTGGGTTAAGTATTGTTTTGTTACTTGGTAAGTAATCTTGTTCAGCCGTTGCTGAAGTTTCAAGCTAGTTAGCTTGGTTTGCCTTGTCTGTGAGCTGGTGTGAATCTTGCCACTATCTGTGTAAAATCCTTCTCTCGAAGATGTCCGTCTCCTCGGGCACAGTTTCTAGACTGGGTCTAGTAGGAGGGGCATAGAGGGAGGAACCAGCCCACACTCTCAAACTCTTAAAGTGCCAATGGCTCCTAGTGTACCCGTCTATACCCCATGGTACTAATGTGGACCCCAGCATCCTCTACGGTCTAAGAGAAAAGGATTTACCGGTAGGTAATTAAAATCCTATTTTCTTACTATATGTGCTGAGACCTCAACAGAACTAGCAGTGCCTGCAATTATTCTTTTCATTTTTATGCGCAGTCCATTGAAAACTGAGAACTTACAGCTGCATGGTCTTCCTACGCGAATAAGCCGGCATAGCAAAGTAGCTCTTATCTCATATAAAAGTATGCAAAAACCAGAATAGTACTCTGGGGGTACTCTAAGGTCCACCAAAACAACACATTGAAACTGTGAACTTTATCTGTGTTAAAATTACATAATTTCTGTACTGGACAATTCTTGTTGCAATGAATAACTTGTATTAATGATTTTAATATTTGTTTAATTTGCTTTCATTCTTGTCTCTGCTAATATGGTTTTAGAAAATGAGGGCAGACCCTCGAAAGAAATGAGGGAATTACCATGTGATGATTTATTATAGAGGGATTTGGACCCCTCCGGAGCGAACAAAAACTTTTGAGTCGCTGTTATGAATTTCTTTTATCCATCAATGCCTATATTCTTGTATATGGTTTTCAAAGCAACCTGTAACAGTATAGAAATTGGTATAGTATGAAATGGTTTTATAGTTATACTGTAAATCCTAAAAATGATTGGTTGGTCTATAAAAACAGTAATTTCTGTAAACTAGTTATTGACAATATTACAGATTTGGAGCGCTACAATGATGACTTACCCAGTGTGGTCCCTAGTTATTTCTCTCTTTCTACTCCTGTCACTAGGTAGAGTATAGCAGGATATATGAGACTATGAAAACACATGGCACCATTCACCTTCTTAGCGAAGCTCATCTGCTGCTTAAGGCAGCTCTAATGGATCCAGACTTGGTGGAATCTGCAGACAAAGAGGAACTGGTGTCAGCATTCAGAGAGAGCTGTGCACACTTGGGGGACTGTTTCAGCAGGTAAGTGTTTAAGTTTCTTTTTGTATAATTGTATAGCTTTATTAGCATGAATTGTTCTAGGGGGGGTGGGTGTATTTTTATTCGTACTTTTAGAAAATAAAATTGATTAAGTGGACTCTTTTTTTTCTTTCTCTTACGTCCTAGAGGATGCTGGGGACTCCGTAAGGACCATGGGGATAGACGGCTCCGCAGGAGACATGGGCACTGTAAAGCTTTAGAATGGGTGTGCACTGGCTCCTCCCTCTATGCCCCTCCTCCAGACATCAGTTGATTCCTGTGCCCAGTGGAGACTGGATGCATTGCAGGGGAGCTCTCCTGAGTTTCTCTGAAAAAGCTTTTGTTAGATTTATTATTTTCAGGGAGCACTGCTGGCAACAGGCTCCCTGCTTCGTGGGACTGAGGGGAGAGAAGCAGACCTACTTAAATGATAGGCTCTGCTTCCTAGGCTACTGGACACCATTCGCTCCAGAGGGAGTCGGAACACAGGTCTCACCCTGTAGTTCGTCCCAGAGCCGCGCCGCCGTCCTCCTCACAGAGCCGGAAGATAGAAGCCGGGTGAGTATAAGAAGAAAGCAGACTTCAAAGGCGGCAGAAGACTTCAGATGTTCATGAGGTAACGCGCAGTGGTAGCGCTGCGCGCCATTGCTCCCAGCTCACACACATAGGCACCACAGTAAGGGTGCAGGGCGCAGGGGGGGCGCCCTGGGCAGCATAAATATACCTCAGATAATACTGGCAAAGTACTTATATATACTGTAGAGGCTATATAAATCCAAATCCCCCGCCAGTATAAAGATTTAGAGCGGGACCGAAGCCCGCCGTCGGGGGGCGGAGCTTGATCCTCCAGCACTAACCAGCACCACTTTCTCCTCAGCATGCTGCAGAGAAGCGGCCCCGGACTATCCCCTGCTGTTACCTAGTACAGAGGGTCAAAATGAGGGGGAGGCACGTTATTTGGCGCAAAAATTTGTGAAAAAGAGTGTTTTACACATGTATATAAAAAGCGCTGACAGACTGGGATTTTGTCTCAGTGTACAACGGCGCTGGGTGTGTGCTGGCAAACTCTCTCTCTGTCTCTCTTAAGGGCCTTATTGTGGGTCAGTCCCCATAATATTAGGTATCCCAGTGTGTGTGGGGGTGTCAGTACGTGTGTGTCGACATGTCTGAGGTGGAAAACTCATCTAGGAAGGAGGCAGAGCAGATGATTGTGATGTCTAGGTCGGCGCCGCCGACACCTGATTGAATGGATATGTGGAATGTTTTAAACACAAAAGATTGGACAAAGCTAAGTCCAAGGAAAAAGCAGGGAGTCAATCCATAGCTTTGACTGTGTCACAGGGCCCTTCGGGGTCTCAGAAACGTCCCCTTTCACAGGTAGTAGACACTGATACCGACACGGATTCCGACTTCAGTGTCGACGATGATGATGCTAAGTTGCACCCAAGGGTGGCCAAGAGTATTCAATATATGTTTGCTGCAATAAAATATGTTTTGCATATCACTAAGGACCCCTCTGTCCCTGACATACGGGTCTGCATGTTTAAGGAAATGAAACCTGAGGTAAATTTTCCCCCATCTCACGAGCTGAACGCCCAGTTTGAAAAGTTTGGGAAACTCCAGATAAGAAACTGCAGATTCCCAAGAAAATTATTATGGCGTAACCTTTCCACTCCCAGGACAGGTTACGGTGGGATTCCCCACCCACGGTAAACAAGGCTTTAACGCACTTGTCAAAAGATACGGCAAACCTCAAGGATCCTGCTGATCGCAGACAGGAAACTACCTTAAAATCGATTTATACACATACGGGTGCCCTACTAAGGCCGTCACTAGCGTCGGCATGGGTGGGTAGCGCAGCTGCAGCGTGGGCAGATACCTTGTCATCTGACATTGACACCCTAGATAAAGATACCTTTTTGTTGATCTTGGGTCACATTAAAGACGCAGCATTATATATGAGAGAAGCTGCGAGAGATATTGGGCTGTTGGGTGCAAGAGCCAATGCCATGGCAATTTCTGCTGGACGGTCCCTGTGGACCCGCCAATGGTCAGGTGATGCTGATAAAAAAAAAACATTTGGAGGCTTTGCCTTACAAAGGTGAAGTTTTATTTGGGGAGGGCCTTGCGGATCTGGTTACCACAGCTACCGCGGGTAAATCTTCTTTTTTGCCTTATGTTTCCCCACAGCAAAGGAAAACACCTCAATATCAGAGGCAGTCCTTTAGGTCGCATAAGTCCAGAAAGGCTCGGGACTCTTCCTTCCTCGCCAGAGGTGGAGGTAGAGGGAAAACAGCGCCTCCTACGGCTAGTTCCCAGGGACAAAAAGCCTCCCCGTCCTCTGGAAAATCCACTGCATGACGCTGGGGCTCCGCTGAGGGAGTCCACGCCGGTGGGGGCACGTCTTCGACTCTTCAGCCAAGTCTGGGTTCAGTCGGACTTGGGTCCTTGGGTGGTAGAAATTGTATCCCAGGGATGCAAACTAGAATTCGAAGATGTGCCTCCTCACCGATTTTTCAAATCGGTCTTGCCAATTTCCTTCCCAGAGAGGAAAACAGTGGCAGCTGCCATACAGAAACTGTATCATCAGTAAGTGATTATCAAGGTCCCGAAACCGGATAGCTCGGTCAGGCCCATTCTGAATCTAAAAATCCCTGAACCTATATCTGAAAGGGTTCAAATTCAAGATGGAATCTCTCCGGGCAGTGATCTCCAGCCTGGAAGGGGGAGTTTTTATGGTGTCACTAGACATAAAGGATGCATACCTTCATGTCCCCATATATCCTCCTCATCAGGCGTACCTGAGATTCGCTGTACAGGATCGTTCTTACCAATTTCAGGCGTTGCCGTTTGGGCGTTCAACGGCACCGACGAGGTAATGGCGGAATTGATGGTGCTCCTGCGCAAGCAAGGCGCCACAATTATCCCGTACTTGGACGATCTCCTAATAAAGGCGAGTTCAAGGGAAAAATTGTTACAAAGCGTATCTCTCTCCCTGAGAATACTACAACAACTCGGCTGGATCCTAAATCTACCAAAGTCGCAGTTGGTTCCAACAACTCGACTGTCGTTTCTGGGCATGATTCTGGACACAGAAAAACAAAAGGTCTTTCTCCCAGAGAAAAAGCCCAAGTACTCCAGAACATGGTCAGAGACCTGTTAAAGCCAAAAAGAGTGTCAGTTCATCAATGCACTCATGTATTAGGAAAGATGGTAGCGGCCTACAAGGCCATTCCACACTGACTTTTCAGTGGGACCTTCTGGACAAGTGGTCAGGGTCCCACCTGCACATGCATTGGAAGATTGCCCTGTCCCCCCGGGCCAGGGTCTCTCTCTCTCTCTCTCTCTCTCTCTCTCTCTCTCTCTCTCTCTCTCCTGTGGTGGCTCCAGTGTACTCACCTTCTAGAGGGTCGCAGGTTCGGCACTAGGATTGGGTTCTTGTGACTACGGACGCGAGCCTCTGAGAATGGGGAGCAGTCACACAGGGAAATTTTTTTTAGGGAATACGGTCAAGCCAAGAGGCTTGCCTACACCTCAATGTGCTGGAATTAAGGGCCTCAAACAAGCGGAGAATTTTCTTCGCAACCTACCTGTTCTGATCCAATCAGACAACGTCACGGCAGTGGGGCATGTGAACCGCCAGGGCGGGACAAAAAGCAGAGCAGTAATGGCAGAAGCCAACAGGATTCTTCGCTGGGCGGATAATCATGTAAGCAAACTGTCAGCGGTCTTCATTCCAGACAACTGGGAAGCAGACTTCCTCAGCAGACACGATCTCCATCCAGGAGAGTGGAAACTTCATCAGGAAGGCTTTACAGAATTGACAAGTCGTTGGGGACTTCCTCAAATAGACATGATGGCATCACGCCTCAACAGGAAGATTCGGATGTATTGTCCAGGTCGAGGGACCCTCAGGCAGCGGCGGTGGACGCCCTGGTGACACCGTGGGTGTTTCAGTCGGTCTAGGTGTTCCCTCCACTTCTTCTCATCTCAAAAGTATTGAGAATTATAAGACGAACAAGAGTGCAGACGATACTCATTGTTCCAGATTGGCCTCGAAGGGCCTGGTATGCAGATCTTCAGGGGCCCCTTCCTCTCAGGGTGGACCTGCTACTACAGAGGCCGTGCGTGTTCCAAGACTTACCGTGGTTACGTTGGACGGCATGGCGGTTGAACACCAAATCCTAGCTAAAAGGGTATTCCAGATCATTCCTACTCTTATTAAAGCTAGAAAAGATGTTACGGCGAATCACTATCACCGTTTCGGGAGAAAATACGTGTCTTGGTGTGAAGCCAAGAATGCTCCTACTGAGGATGTCCAACTAGGACGTTTTATCCATTTTCTACAGACAGGAGTGGATATGGGCCGAAAGTTAGGCTCCGTTAAGGTGCAGATTTCTGCCTTATCCATATTCTTTCAGAAGGTATTGGCTTCTCTCACAGAAGTCAAGTTTTTTGTAAAAGGAGTGTTGCACATACAACCTCTTTTGGTGCCCCCAGTGGTACCATGTTACCTTAACGTGATGTTAAGTTTCCTTGAGTCACACTGGTTTGAACCGCTTCAAACAGTTGAATCGAAGTTTCTCACTTGGAAAGTGGTCATGTTATTGGCCTTGGCATCTGCGAGGAGGGTGTCCAAATTGGCGGCCTTGTCTTTCAAGAGCCCCTATCTGGTTTTCCATGCGGATAGGGCAGAGTTGAGGACTCGTACTCAATTTCTGCCCAAAGTGGTTTCGTCATTTCATATGAACCAACCTATTGTGGGCCTGTGGCTACGGGGCCTTGGAGAATTCCAAGTCCCTTGATGTAGTCAGGGCCTTAAAGATTATTGAGCCAGAACGGCTACGGTTAGGAAAACAGAGGTACTGTTTGTCCTGTATGCAGCCAACAAGGTTGACACTCCTGCTTCTAAGCAGACTATTGCTCGCTGGATCTGTAACACGATTCAGCAGGCTCATTCTACGGCTGGATTGCCGGTACCAAATTCGGTAAAGGCCCATTCCACTAGGAAGGTGGGCTCTTCTTGGGCGGCTGCCCGAGGCGCCTCAGCATTACAGCTTGCCGAGCAGCTACTTGGTCGGGGTCAAACACTTTTGCAAAATTCTACAAGTTTGATACCCTGGCTGATGAGGGCCTCACGTTTGCTCAATCGGTGCTGCAGAGTCATCCGCACTCTCCCGCCCGTTTTGGAGCTTTGGTATAATCCCCATGGTCCTTACGGAGTCCCCAGCATCCTCTAGGACGTAAGAGAAAATAAGATTTTAAACCTACCGGTAAATCTTTTTCTCCTAGTCCGTAGAGGATGCTGGGCGCCCGTCCCAGTGCGGAAACGTTCTGCAAGACTTGTATATAGTTATTGCATACTTAAGGGTTAAGTTACAGTTGAGATCGGCCTCTGGCTGATGCTGTTTTGTTCATACTGTTAACTGGTTATTGTATACCATGTTGTACGGTGTGTATGGTGTGGGCTGGTGTGTATCTCGCCCTTAGATAACAAAATCCTTTTCCTCGTACTGTCAGTCTCCTCTGGGCACAGTCATAACTGAGGTTTGGAGGAGGGGCATAGAGGGACGAGCCAGTGCACACCCATTCTAAAGCTTTACAGTGCCCAGGTCTCCTGCGGAGCCGCCTATCCCCATGGTCCTTACGGAGTCCCCAGCATCCTCTACGGACTAGGAGAAAAAGATTTACCGGTAGGTTTAAAATCTTATTTTCTCTGACGTCCTAGTGGATGCTGGGAACTCCGTAAGGACCATGGGGAATAGCGGCTCCGCAGGAGACTGGGCACAAAAGTAAAGCTTTAGGACTACGTGGTGTGCACTGGCTCCTCCCCCTATGACCCTCCTCCAAGCCTCAGTTAGATTTTTGTGCCCGGCCGAGAAGGGTGCACACTAGGGGCTCTCCTGAGCATCTTAGTGAAAGTTTAGTTTTAGGTTTTTTATTTTCAGTGAGACCTGCTGGCAACAGGCTCACTGCATCGAGGGACTAAGGGGAGAAGAAGCGAACTCACCTGCGTGCAGAGTGGATTGGGCTTCTTAGGCTACTGGACACCATTAGCTCCAGAGGGACCGAACACAGGCCCAGCCTCGGAGCTCGGTCCCAGAGCCGCGCCGCCGGCCCCCTTACAGAGCCAGAAGCAAGAAGAGGTCCGGAAAAATCGGCGGCAGAAGACATCAGTCTTCAACAAGGTAGCGCACAGCACTGCAGCTGTGCACCATTGTTACTCAGGCACACTTCACACTCCGGTCACTGAGGGTGCAGGGCGCTAGGGGGGGGGCGCCCTGAGCAGCAATGTAAAACACCTTGGCTGGCATAAATACACCACATATAACCCCCAGGGCTATATGGATGTATTTTAACCCCTGCCAGAACTCACCAAAAAAGCGGGAGAAAAGGCTGCCGAGAAGGGGGCGGAGCCTATCTCCTCAGCACACGGGCGCCATTTTCCATCACAGCTCCGCTGGAAGGACGTCTCCCAGACTCTCCCCTGCAGTCCTGCACTACAGAAAAGGGTAAAAAAGAGAGGGGGGCACTAATTTGGCGCAGTTTTGATACTAACAGCAGCTATAAAGGGAAAAGCACATTTTATAGTGGTATTCCTGTCTATATATAGCGCTCTGGTGTGTGCTGGCATACTCTCCCTCTGTCTCCCCAAAGGGCTAGTGGGGTCCTGTCCTCTATCAGAGCATTCCCTGTGTGTGTGCGGTGTGTCGGTACGATTGTGTCGACATGTTTGAGGAGGAAAATGAGATGGAGGCGGAGCAATTGCCTATTATACAGTTGTCACCCCCTAGGGAGTCGACACCTGAGTGGATGAGCTTATGGAAGGAATTGCGTGACAGTGTCAGCTCTTTACGACAGACAGTTGACGACATGAGACAGCCGGCTACTCAGCTTGTGCCTGTCCAGGGGTCTCAAACGCCATCAGGGGCTTTAAAACGCCCGTTACCTCAAATGGCAGACACAGACACGGATACTGACTCCAGTGTCGATGATGAGGAGACAAACGTGACTTCCACTAGGGCCACACGTTACATGATTGAAGCAATGAAAAATGTATTGCATATCTCTGATAATACAAGTACCACTAAAAACTGATAATTCCTAAAAGGTTATTGGCATCGTACCCTTTCCCGCCAGAGGATAGGGCACGTTGGGAAACACCCCCTAGGGTGGATAAAGCGCTCACACGCTTGTCTAAACAGGTAGCACTACCCTCTCCTGATACGGCCGCCCTAAAGGAACCTGCCGATAGAAAGCTGGAGAATATCCTAAAATGTATATACTCTCACACGGGTGTTATACTGCGACCAGCAATCGCCTCAGCCTGGATGTGCAGTGCGGGCCTGGCGTGGTCGGATTCCCTGACTGAAAATATTGATACCCTAGATAGGGACAGTATATTACTGACTATAGAGCATTTGAAGGATGCATTTCTATATATGCGTGATGCACAGAGGGATATTTGCCGACTGGCATCAAGAGTTAGCGCGCTGTCCATTTCTGCAAGAAGAGGTTTATGGACGCGGCAGTGGTCAGGTGATGCGGATTCTAAAAGGCACATGGAAGTATTGCCTTATAAGGGGGAGGAGTTATTTGGGGTAGGTCTATCAGACCTGGTAGCCACGGCAACTGCTGGAAAATACACATTTTTACCCCAGGTAGCTTCTCAACCTAAGAAGACGCCGTATTATCAGGCGCAGTCCTTTCGGCCCCATAAGGGCAAGCGGGCAAAAGGCGCCTCATTTCTGCCCCGTGGCAGAGGGAGAGGAAAAAGGCTGCAACAAACAGCCAGTTCCCAGGAACAAAAGCCCTCTCCCGCCTCCGCAAAGTCCTCAGCATGACGCTCGGGCTTTACATGCAGACTCAGCCACGGTGGGGGCCCGTCTCAAGGAATTCGAGACGTCTCCCCCTCGCCGTTTTCATAAAATCTGCTTTACCGACGTCTCCCTCAGACGGCTCGGTGAGACCAATTTTAAATCTAAAATCCTTGAACACTTACATACAAAGGTTCAAATTCAAGATGGAGTCACTCAGAGCAGTGATTGCAAACCTGGAAGAAGGGGACTATATGGTCTCTCTGGACATCAAAGATGCTTACCTACATGTCCCAATTTACCCTTCTCACCAAGGGTACCTCAGGTTTGTGGTACAGAACTGTCACTCTCAGTTTCAGACGCTGCCGTTTGGATTGTCCACGGCACCCCGGGTCTTTACCAAGGTAATGGCCGAAATGATGATACTCCTTCGAAAGAAGGGAGTTTTAGTTATCCCTTACTTGGACGATCTCCTGATAAGGGCAAGATCCAGGGAACAGTTGGAAGTCGGGGTAGCACTATCTCAGATAGTGCTGCGGCAGCATGGTTGGATTCTCAATATTCCAAAATCGCAGCTGATCCCGACGACACGCCTTCTATTCCTAGGGATGATCCTGGACACAGTCCAGAAAAAGGTGTTTCTCCTGGAGGAGAAAGCCAGGGAGTTATCCGAGCTAGTCAGGAACCTCCTAAAACCGAGCCAAGTCTCAGTGCATCAATGCACAAGGGTTCTGGGTAAAATGGTGGCTTCCTACGAAGCAATCCCATTCGGCAGATTCCACGCAAGAACTTTCCAGTGGGACCTGCTGGACAAATGGTCCGGGTCGCATCTTCAGATGCATCAGCGGATAACCCTGTCACCAAGGACAAGGGTGTCCCTCCTGTGGTGGTTGCAGAGTGCTCATCTTCTAGAGGGCCGCAGATTCGGCATTCAGGACTGGGTCCTGGTGACCACGGATGCCAGCCTGCGAGGCTGGGGAGCAGTCACACAGGGAAGGAATATCCAGGGCTTATGGTCAAGCCTGGAGACATCACTTCACATAAATATCCTGAAGCTAAGGGCCATTTACAATGCTCTAAGCTTAGCAAGACCTCTGCTTCAAGGTCAGCCGGTGTTGATCCAGTCGGACAACATCACGGCAGTCACCCACGTAAACAGACAGGGTGGCACAAGAAGCAGGAGGGCAATGGCAGAAGCTGCAAGGATTCTTCGCTGGGCGGAAAATCATGTGATAGCACTGTCAGCAGTATTCATTCCGGGAGTGGACAACTGGGAAGCAGACTTCCTCAGCACGACCTCCACCCGGGAGAGTGGGGACTTCACCCAGAAGTCTTCCACATGATTATAAACCGTTGGGAAAAACTCGACAGGTATTGCGCCAGGTCAAGGGACCCTCAGGCAATAGCTGTAGACGCTCTGGTAACACCGTGGGTGTACCAGTCAGTGTATGTGTTCCCTCCTCTGCCTCTCATACCCAAGGTACTGAGATTGATAAGATGGAGAGGAGTAAGCACTATATTCGTGGCTCCGGATTGGCCAAGAAGGACTTGGTAACCGGAACTTCAAGAGATGCTCACGGAGGATCCGTGGCCTCTACCTCTAAGAAGGGACCTGCTCCAACAAGGACCCTGTCTGTTCCAAGACTTACCGCGGCTGCGTTTGACGGCATGGCGGTTGAACGCCGGATCCTAAAGGAAAAAAGGCATTCCGGATGAAGTCATCCCTATCCTGATCAAAGCCAGGAAGGATGTAACCGCAAAACATTATCACCGCATTTGGCGAAAATATGTTGCGTGGTGCGAGGCCAGTAAGGCCCGACGTAGGAAATTCAACTGGGTCGATTCCTACATTTCCTGCAAACAGGAGTGTCTATGGGCCTGAAATTGGGGTCCATTAAGGTTCAAATTTCGGCCCTGTCAATTTTCTTCCAAAAAGAACTAGCTTCAGTCCCTGGAGTTCAGACGTTTGTAAAAGGGGTACTGCATATACAGCCTCCTTTTGTGCCTCCAGTGGCACTTTGGGATCTCAATGTAGTTTTTTGGGTTCCAAAAGTCACATTGGTTTGAACCACTTAAATCTGTGGAGTTAAAATATCTCACATGGAAAGTGGTCATGCTGTTGGCCCTGGCCTGGGCCAGGCGCGTGTCAGAATTGGCGGCTTTATCCTGTAAAAGCACTTATCTGATTTTCCATTCGGACAGGGCGGAATTGAGGACTCGTCCTCAGTTTCTCCCTAAGGTGGTTTCAGCGTTTCACCTGAACCAACCTATTGTGGTGCCTGCGGCTACTAGGGACTTGGAGGACTCCAAGTTGCTAGACGTTGTCAGGGCCCTGAAAATATATGTTTCCAGGACGGCTGGAGTCAGAAAATCTGACTCGCTGTTTATCCTGTATGCACCCAACAAGCTGGGTGCTCCTGCTTCTAAGCAGACTATTGCTCGTTGGATTTGTAGTACAATTCAGCTTGCACATTCTGTGGCAGGCCTGCCACAGCCAAAAATCTGTAAATGCCCACTCCACAAGGAAGGTGGGCTCATCTTGGGCGGCTGCCCGAGGGGTCTCGGCTTTACAACTTTGCCGAGCAGCTACTTGGTCAGGAGCAAATACGTTTGTAAAATTCTACAAAATTGATACCCTGGCTGAGGAGGACCTGGAGTTCTCTCAATTGGTGCTGCAGAGTCATCCGCACTCTCCCGCCCGTTTGGGAGCTTTGGTATAATCCCCATGGTCCTTACGGAGTCCCCAGCATCCACTTAGGACGTTAGAGAAAATAAGAATTTACTTACCGATAATTCTATTTCTCGTAGTCCGTAGTGGATGCTGGGCGCCCATCCCAAGTGCGGATTGTCTGCAATACTGGTACATAGTTATTGTTACCAAAAAATCGGGTTATTGCTGTAGTGAGCCATCTTTTCTAGAGGCTCCTCTGTTATCATGCTGTTAACTGGGTTCAGATCACAGGTTATACGGTGTGATTGGTGTGGCTGGTATGAGTCTTACCCGGGATTCAAAATCCTTCCTTATTGTGTACGCTCGTCCGGGCACAGTATCCTAACTGAGGCTTGGAGGAGGGTCATAGGGGGAGGAGCCAGTGCACACCAGATAGTCCTAAAGCTTTCTTTAGATGTGCCCAGTCTCCTGCGGAGCCGCTATTCCCCATGGTCCTTACGGAGTCCCCAGCATCCACTACGGACTACGAGAAATAGAATTATCGGTAAGTAAATTCTTATTATCTGATCTTCCATTCAGACAGGGTGGAATTGAGGACTCGTCCTCATTTTCTCCCTAAGGTGGTTTCAGTGTTTCATCTGAACCAACCTATTGTGGTACCTGCGGCTACTAGTGACTTGGAGGACTCCAAGTTGTTGGACGTAGTCAGGGCCTTGAAAATATGTTTCCAGGGGCTGGAGTCAGGAAATCTGACTCGCTGTTTATCCTGTATGCACCCAACAAGCTGGGTGCTCCTGCTTCTAAGCAGACTATTGCTCGTTGGATTTGTAGTACAATTCAGCTTGCACATTCTGTGGCAGGCCTGCCACAGCCAAAATCTGTAAAAGCCCATTCCACAAGGAAGGTGGGCTCATCTTGGGCGGCTGCCCGAGGGGTCTCGGCGTTACAACTTTGCCGAGCAGCTACTTGGTCAGGGGCAAACACGTTTGCTAAATTCTACAAATTTGATACCCTGGCTGAGGAGGACCTGGAGTTCTCTCATTCGGTGCTGCAGAGTCATCCGCACTCTCCCGCCCGTTTGGGAGCTTTGGTATATTCCCCATGGTCCTTACGGAGTTCCCAGCATCCACTAGGACGTCAGAGAAAATAAGAATTTACTTACCGATAATTCTATTTCTCGTAGTCCGTAGTGGATGCTGGGCGCCCATCCCAAGTGCGGATTGTCTGCAATACTTGTACATAGTTATTGTTACAAAAATCGGGTTATTATTGTTGTGAGCCATCTTTCCAGAGGCTCCTCTGTTATCATGCTGTTAACTGGGTTCAGATCACAAGTTATACGGTGTGATTGGTGTGGCTGGTATGAGTCTTACCCGGGATTCAAAATCCTTCCTTATTGTGTACGCTCGTCCGGGCACAGTATCCTAACTGAGGCTTGGAGGAGGGTCATAGGGGGAGGAGCCAGTGCACACCAGGTAGTACTAAAGCTTTCTATTTGTGCCCAGTCTCCTGCGGAGCCGCTATTCCCCATGGTCCTTACGGAGTTCCCAGCATCCACTACGGACTACGAGAAATAGAATTATCGGTAAGTAAATTCTTATTTTTTTTTCTATCAGCCTAGGTGGACACTGGGACTGTGAGGTACGGTGATTAAGAGCACTGCGGGCCCAAAGGAGTTAACTACTTGCAGAGTGCAGCAGAGGCTCCTCCTCCCCTATAGCCACTAGCTTATAAGAAGCCAGTTGTTTCGTGGTGGCCTGAACAGCACAGGCACGTTGTGGAGACTGCTGCCGACAGCCCATTTTAAACTTTTTATTTCTTTTTTATTTTTTATGTTTTTATTTTTTTTCCCTCTCAGCAGCAATGCTGATAAACACAGTGCTGCTGCAGATGACTAACACCCATCCCGGCGGCTGGTGGACAGAACTCACGGCCGCTCACAGCAGCCACCTCCACGGCACATGGAGGAGCCACAACTGCTATGGCAAAGAGGTAAGCGGCTTCCCGCTGCAGCGGCAATACCGCCAGCGTGGGGGGAGCAGCCGCCGGCGGTCCCGGCAGTGGGCCTCTGTCCTTTTCAGAGCTATTGCTAGACCACCAGGGAGTTAAATGCCTGTAACAGAGGTTTGACACAGAGGCTTCAGGGGATTTCAGGAGAGGGCAGAGATCCCCTGTAGTTCTGCACCTACCCCTTCAGCTACTGCCTGTCCAAGGTTTTGGCGCCATGGGGTCCCTCTCTCCTCTCATATCACCTGCTTGTCTGTCATTGCAAATCACTCTGCATGCAGTCCAGTAGAGAGGACAGAGTTCTCTGCTCCTTTAACATCACTGCTCCAGTGCCAGGTTATATTGTCCCCCCACCCCACTGTGCTGGTTGTTGGGATCTTATGTGCCTCTTATTTTCTGCTTTTCTGTGAGCATTTGCATGGTTCTACTCTTAGGGCATTAGATAGCCTTTTGTTATTTTCTTTGTACTGTACTTCTGATTCCTGTTTCTTTATCCTGTTAGGCAGTTAGTTGGACCTGCTGTTTCTTTTAACAGTAGTCCTTGCTGTGTTTGGGCCACACAGCCCCAGTACCTAAGACACTGGTTACTTTATCCGTGTTCTGTTATTGCATTGCTCCAGTCCATTGCATATTGCAATTTTATTCTGTGTCTGTGCATTATACTGCCCTTACAGGTTTTAAGCAGTGCGGATGGTGTGGTGGTTGGCGTTGCTGCCTCACGGCACTGAGGTCATGGGTTAAATTTCCACCATGGTCCTATCTGTGCAAAATTTGTATATTTTTCCCACACTTGCGTGCTGTCAGACCAAACAGGTTGACAAGCCTAAGGCATGAAAGTCAAGGACCCCATTTGGGCTCTTCGAGTGTGGGAGCTTGGCTTCTTGGATTCACTGATGTCTAGATGAACTCCACGTCAATTCCTCGGTGTTAGATATCTTAAGAATAGAGGAGAAGAAAAGACATCTCTATTGTTTGGGGCACGAACAGTAGAGTTGTCTTTTCTTCTCCTCTATTCTAAAGGTATAATTTACAACTCTGGGGAGCACCGCCGGTTTCTCAATTTTTGCATGATAATTAATCAAATGGATATTCTTCCCACATACCGGTTCAGTTATTAAGATTCATATTTTCTTCCCCCTCAAGGGACCAACCCAATGCGCAACTCTCATCCCCACACCCCGCTTCCCCTTCCTTATCTATCTTTTATGTTAGGTATCTTATCCAGAGAATACACCATCACCTTTTTGAAGCGTTCACCTCGTAGGGAGGTTATGCAGCTGTTAAGATTAACATCTGTCATCATACTCTACCATCTGGTGATGGTTCGAAGCTTAAACAAAAGGGAGAAAGAAGAAGGCTCTTGTGTGGGCGCACTCATTAATGGTAGTTAAATAACTAGAATGAATAACACTAGGTTGATTAGTCAGCAGATAAAACAAAATTTATTTGGAAATATTAAGAATATAATTGCCCCTGGTTGAGGAGATGTGAATGATCCCAGATAAAAATGTTCTGGTCCTGCCTCAGGAAATGAGATGGAGAGGGGTAGAGACACTGCAAGTCATAAACCCTTTCTCACCCGGCCAGTACAGATGATCTGTGTTAATGAGATCAATTAAGTCAATTGATTTTAGATTCTGTCATAATCCTAATGAAGGAATAACAGCTATTATGGCAATGAGTAATAATAGAAACAAATCAAAGGATATACCAGGGTAAAGAAAGAAAAGGATAGGAGGATAGGAACAAATGGTGATGCCATCACCATTTGTTCCTATCCTTTTCTTTCTTTACCCTGGTATATCCTTTGATTTGTTTCTATTATTACTCATTGCCATAATAGCTGTTATTCCTTCATTAGGATTATGACAGAATCTAAAATCAATTGACTTAATTGATCTCATTAACACAGATCATCTGTACTGGCCGGGTGAGAAAGGGTTTATGACTTGCAGTGTCTCTACCCCTCTCCATCTCATTTCCTGAGGCAGGACCAGAACATTTTTATCTGGGATCATTCACATCTCCTCAACCAGGGGCAATTATATTCTTAATATTTCCAAATAAATTTTGTTTTATCTGCTGACTAATCAACCTAGTGTTATTCATTCTAGTTATTTAACTACCATTAATGAGTGCGCCCACACAAGAGCCTTCTTCTTTCTCCCTTTTGTTTATGCATATGTCACTGGCTCTGGGCGCACCCCCAAACTGGACATTATATTAAAGATTTTACTTGAAAATTGTCCAAATTTGGTTTTTCTGTAATCAAAAACTATTTTTAGACCGGTGCCGGGTCGCCCCCTTTGTGTAACGATGGTTCGAAGCTACCTGCCCAAGTTTGTAAACCCGCAGTGAATGTCTGAAAAGCCGCTGCTTTTCAATCTTCCATCTGCTCCCTCCTGACGGCAGGGGTCATTACCCCGTTCCTCTCTCCTCAAAGGGGTACCGGTTTCTAATCCAATCTGTTTTTAGTGCAAAAACCAGACAGAACCTTCCGACCCATCCTCAACCTGAAGAAGCTTCTTCCTTCGAATTCCCAGTTTCAGGATGGAGTCTCTCCATTCTTTTCGGTAAGCACTGGAACCGGAAGGCCTCCGAGGATATTCTGGATGCCTTCCTCCACATTCATATTCAACAGGACCATCAGCGCTTTCTGCGCTTTCCTGGGTCACTGGTCGGCACAGGAGGTGACTCTCTCTATCAATGCCCTGAATTGCTGAGCGATATACAGGGCGCTCTGCCACGCGGCAACACTCCTTCATGGCAACCGAACGGACAACATGATGTATACATTGATGTTGATGTATACATGATGTTGATTGCATACATCAACCATCAGGGCAGCACCACAAGTCGCGCCGCCATGATGAAAGTCTGGATCATTCTCCGGTGGACAGAACGTTCCTGCAAGCTCTGTCGTCAATCTACATTCCAGGAGTCCAACACTGGAAAGAGGACTTCCTCAGCCATCCTTTCCGGAGAGTGGTCCCTGCACCTGGCAGTGTTCCACCTTTACCTGCACATAGCTCTGATGGTCTGACGTCAGCATCACAAGCTTCCTTGTTCTGGATCAAGAACCAGGGATCCAAGTGTGTATCTGGTGGACACTCTGGTAGCTCCCTGGCCCTTTCCGAATATATACAGTATGTGTGTGTGTGTGTGTGTGTGTATACGTATGTGTATATATATATATATATATGTGTGTGTTTATACATAACATAACAAACATACATAATATAAAATTTTCCATGATCGCTCTGTTTCCAACAGTTCTGTGGCGTCTGAAGCAGGAACCAGCTATGGCCATCCTGGTCGCCCTGTATTGGTCGAAACAGACCTGGTACACAGACCACCGCGGTCGGTCTGTAGAGCCTCCCTTACGCCTGCCTCTTCTTCCAACTCTTCTGTCCCAGGGGCTATGTCTTCACCCTGTCTGTTCCCATCTGGCTTTGAAGGGGTGGCTGTTGAACAGTTGGTCTTAAGGGCCCGGTGCCCTTCTGACACCATCATCCGTGCAATTCTCTCAGCCAGGACCTTTCTTCTTCTTCTGCTTACATATATCATAGGGTGTGATGATGGTACTTTACTTAGGGTGCTGCCCGTCGTTTGATCCATTGATATATTGGGTGGCTAGGCTTTTGCCCTTCCTTTACTCCGGTTTGGTTCAGGATTTGGGTCTTCGCCTGGTTTCCTTCAAGGTACAGGAGTCTGCCCTTTCCGTCCTTATCCAGAGTAAGGTGGTCAATTCCTCAGCAGCTCATACCTTCCTGCAGGGGTTGCTGCCTTTGCAGCCTCCCTGTGTCCCTCCTGTACATCCATGGGGCTTGTCCTTGGTCCTCCGGATGCTTCAGTGGGCTCTGTTGAGCTCCTGGACTCTGGGGCTAATTCAGATCTGATCGTAGATGTGCTAAATCTAGCACATCTACGATCAGTTTCTCAGACATGTGGGGGGACGCCCAGCACAGGGCTAGTCCGCCCCGCATGTCTAACCCTACTCCCTCGCAAGGGTGAAAAAGCATTGCACAGCGGCGATGCTTTTGCAACCGCTGAGTAGCTCCCTGTCAGCACAGTTCCTGCGCACTGGCAGGCCGCTACTCGCCGAGTCCCAGATCACAGAGGCTGCGTGTAACATCACGCAGCCACTGCTGCCCACACAGTCCGGACACGCCTGCGTTGTCCGGACTGCGCCTCGCCAACGGTGTTCTAATGCCGTTGGCATGCCCCCTCCCGCCCCGCGACTGCCTGTGCCTGTCAGTCAGGCAGAGGCGATTGCAGCCCTGAGATGCTTTTAGCTTCTCACTGGGCTCCCGGGGTGCGCACTCCGCATAGGGCTTCAGACTGCGTTCGCTGCTGCGATCCAGTCTGAATTAGGCCTTCTGTTGTTCTCCATTGGCTCACTTGGAAGACTGTGTTCTTGCTGGGCTTTACATCATCATGTCAAGTCCGACTTGGGCACCTTATCTCGCCAGTCCTCGTTCCTGGTTTCCCACTCCAACCGAGCAGTTCTGCACACTAGACTTGGTTACCATTCTTACGGTAGTTTCCCGGTTCCACATTAATCAGGAGATTGTGGTTCCATCCTGGTCTCCTTCCGCGTTGGACAACCTGTATGAGTACTTGGTCACCTGGTGTCAAACGTGCCTTCCGGGTTTCTGCACGCAGATCACAGTCCTTCCGCATATTAGTCTCTCTTGACGTTCTTCTGATCCTCCATATGAGAGGCTGACCTGCCTCTAAACAAACGGTGTGTTGGCTACACATTTACTAGCTGGTAGGTCGATTGGCCCTTCTTGCGCAATCTGCCTTGTGGATTCAGCTGAGTTGCTTTGCCAGGCGGCTACCTGGTCTTCTGCCCACTCTTTCCTTCAATTCTTTCACTTGACACCTTCGCCTCTGCAATGCGGCCTTCGGGCATTGTGTCCTCAGTGAAGCTCGGAAGCGTTCCCACCCACAAAGTGACAACTTTGGGACGTACTACAGATCCAGTGTCCACCTAGTCCAGTGGTTCTCAAACTGTGTGCTGTAGCACCCTGGGGTGCCTCAGGAAACTTGCAGTGGTGCCCTGGGTTGGTGGTCCAGGACCAATTAAAATTATTTATGGCCAGTGCTGGTGGCTGTCAGTCATAAGATATGTGGCCAAACATAAGAAAATCTTGTCCCTCACCACATAATTAAACCTAATTATCTCATGTAAACACAATTTGCTTAAAATATTTAAAAAATTCTCAATAAGAAACTTGTGGCCTAGGGGTGTGTGAAAAAGATTCTGATACTCTAGGGTGCCGTGATTCAAAAAAGTTTGAGAACCATCAACCTAGGCTGATAGAAAAAAAGGGGATTTTTGTCTTACCTGTAAAATCCTTTTTTCTGAAGCCGTGGTGGACACTGGGCACCCACCCTCACGCTCCCTCTTGTGAGGGGCCCTTTCTTCTGGCACTCCGTGACGCGGTTCTCTTGGCCAGGGCAGTGTATGTGTCTGTTTTCTTTCGACTTTTTCTCTCCTATACCTGTTCTTGAGGCTTGTTAAGTTGACAACTGTCTTCCCATGAGCAGGCGGGCTATAGGGGAGGAGGAGCCTCTGCAGCACACTGCAAGAAGTTAACTTCTTGGTACCCGCAGTGCTCCTGATCACCATACCCCGCAATCCCAGTGTCCCCCACAGCTTCAGAAAAAAGTATTTTATAGGTAAGACCAAAATCTCCTTTTAATGAGATTTCGGAAAAAGGATTAGCAGCCGTTGACCAGTACAGATACTTTTGGTGTAGAGATTTACAAGCTCATATTAACACACACTAAAAAACAAATATGCATATACTGCAGATGACTACAATAATGAACTTACAAATCAAATAGAGTATAACATGGTGTACAATTTAGTCACATCATATAGAAGAGTGGCAGGATATTTTCCGAATTATAGCTATAATATCTATTTCTGTTCTTTTCACAAAGACTTGGGCAGATAGGCAGTTAGCTATGGTTAATTACCGCAGCTAATTAGCACGACTGGGGCTATCCTATCCATCTCGGCCGCTGGCACTTACCGGGTGCTTGGTCCGCCTACCTCAGACTGCAAACCCAAATCCCCGATAAGTCATCTCAAAAGCTGTAATGACTGCTGGGGAAACACATAGCTTTGCGGCTTTTCACGAAACCTAAGCGTTTCTGTGTGATCCAAGGTCATTTAGGGCATGGTAAAAATGGACTATAATTTGATAGCCCGTCGCAGTACATACCCATTTTTGCCATGTGGTGAATTACTGCTGTTAATAGTTAATACTGCTGTTAATCCCTTAGGCTGGGAACACACTTTGCTGACGGATCAGCAGTGCGGCCGACCGATTGGTAAGGTTTACACACAATCAATCTAGTGCATACTCCCTTCCCAATCATAGACCCGATATGTCTGGCCAGCAGAGCCATTTGAATACGCCAGTCCACTTGTGGCATGTTCAGTGGATTCTGCAGCTGATATATCGTTCGGTCGCCGGGTTGACCTTGCACAAAGGCAGATGTACCGATATACACTGCTCAAAAAAATAAAGGGAACACTAAAACAACACATCCTAGATCTGAATGAATGAAATATTCTTATTAAATACTTTGTTCTTTACATAGTTGAATGTGCCGACAACAAAATCACACAAAAATTATCAATGAAAATCAAATTTATTAACCCATGGAGGTCTGGATTCGGAGTCACACTCAAAATTAAAGTGGAAAAACACACTACAGGCTGATCCAACTTTGATGTAATGTCCTTAAAACAAGTCAAAATGAGGCTCAGTAGTGTGTGTGGCCTCCACGTGCCTGTATGACCTCCCTACAACGCCTGGGCATGCTCCTGATGAGGTGGCGGATGGTCTCCTGAGGGATCTCCTCCCAGACCTGGACTAAAGCATCCATCAACTCCTGGACAGTCTGTGGTGCAACATGGCGTTGGTGGATGGAGCGAGACATGATGTCCCAGATGTGCTCAATTGGATTCAGGTCTGGGGAACGGGCGGGCCAGTCCATAGCATAAATGCCTTCGTCTTGCAGGAACTGCTAACACACTCCAGCCACATGAGGTCTATCATTGTCTTGCATTAGGAGGAACCCAGGGCCAACCGCACCAGCATATGGTCTCACAAGGGGTCTGAGGATCTCATCTCGGTACCTAATGGCAGTCAGGCTACCTCTGGCGAGCACATGGAGGGCTGTGCGGCCCCCCAAAGAAATGCCACCCCACACCATTACTGACCCACTGCCAAACCGGTCATGCTGGAGGATGTTGCAGGCAGCAGAACGTTCTCCTTAGCGTCTCCAGACTCAGTCACGTCTGTCACATGTGCTCAGTGAGAACCTGCTTTCATCTGTGAAGAGCACAGGGCGCCAGTGGCGAATTTGCCAATCTTGGTGTTCTCTGGCAAATGCCAAACGTCCTGCACAGTGTTGGGCTGTAAGCACAACCCCCGCCTGTGGACGTCGGGCCCTCATACCACCCTCATGGAGTCTGTTTCTGATCGTTTGAGTAGACACATGCACATTTGTGGCTTGCTGGAGGTCATTTTGCAGGGCTCTGGCAGTGCTCCTCCTGTTCCTCCTTGCACAAAGGCGGAGGTAGCGGTCCTGCTGCTGGGTTGTTGCCCTCCTACGGCCTCCTCCACGTCTCCTGATGTACTGGCCTGTCTCCTGGTAGCGCCTCCATGCTCTGGACACTACGCTGACAGACACAGCAAACCTTCTTGCCACAGCTCGCATTGATGTGCCATCCTGGATGAGCTGCACTACCTGAGCCACTTGTGTGGGTTGTAGACTCCGTCTCATGCTACCACTAAAGTGAAAGCACCGCCAGCTTTAAAAAGTGACCAAAACATCAGCCAGAAAGCATAGGGGCTGAGAAGTGGTCTGTGGTCACCACCTGCAGAACAACTCCTTTATTGGGGGTGTCGTGCTAATTGCCTATAATTTCCACCTGTTGTCTATTCCATTTGCACAACAGCATGTGAAATTGATTGTCAATCAGTGTTGCTTCCTAAGTGGACAGTTTGATTTCACAGAAGTGTGATTGACTTGGAGTTACATTGTGTTGTTTAAGTGTTTCCTTTATTTTTTTGAGCAGTGTATCTGCATGACATATCTGTATCAGCTGTGCTACAGAGCCGATCTGATATATCTGTGAACTACATCATTTATAGACATGTCTGTTGTACACACTCGTCGATGGTTCAGCTGATATATGGCTTGTCGGCTGTACTAACATATCGGCAAGTGTGTACCCAGCATTACACTCTGTCAGAGTAACACAGAGAAATAATTATTAGTGGGCTACTCCCAGGAGATATGAAATTGCCTGACTGTTGGCAAATAAATAAATACCATGACAATGTAGGTTCAGACCATAAAATGTCTGGAATAATAATCTTGCAGTACTAAGGAAAGAAACTAAACTATACCTTTTGAGTTCTATATTTTAGAATGAATGTAACAGTATCCATAATTCTGACAAGTATTCTATTCTGCGAGCGACGTTGCATTACCAGATCGTCACATGCAGTGCAGCTCCTGTGCGTCAATCTCTGAATTAGCCCCAAAGTTACATATTTCTTCTCCATTCTAGTGTTCTGAACAACAGCTGAATCTCTTGAACATGTCTGCATGTTATGCAATGAGTTGCTGCTATATTATTGGCTAACTAGATATTTGTGTTAACCAGTGGGTGTACAGTATGGAAGTGGCTACTATATATGTAGTGTTTCATATTGTTGACGTAAAACATGCTTTTATGATCTCTCATGGTTTTTAGGTTGGACACAAAAAACTCCCATTTGGCACTCCCTTACTACAAGATGTCTTGCCTGTCTGTGTCTGACATTGTAGACCGTATACTTTGCAAAGATCTAACGCAGGACTATGGGAAAGGCTTTATGTTTTACCTCAAACACACACTTTTTGAAGAATTGGATGAACAACTGAGTGAAGTATAAACGATTGTTTTGTTATTGTGTAATGTGCCAATAGCAGTAGTGACCCATCAATATCTCACTTATAAAATATTTATAGGATTATTTGTTTTTAAACTGCCTTTTTTTGGATAGGATCAACTTATATTTTATGTTCAATAGCACATTAATGGGAGTGATTAAACCACATATAATGTTTAGTTTATCCTTTATAAAATGTACAACTGTTGAAAAGTATGTCGCTGTAAGCGTTCCAAAGACATTTAAAGGTGATCAGTACGTAATCCCGCTGGACGGGATCCCGGCGGTCGAAATACCGACGCTGGAATTCCGACCACACAATCCCGACAGGGGTGGTGAGCGGAATGCAGGCCATTGCATGCTCGCTTCGCTCCCCACGCTGCGGGCACGGTGCCTCGCCTCGCTACGCTCGGCACACTGTTATATTCTCCCTCTATGGGTGTCGTGGACACCCACGGAGGGAGAATATGTTGGGATTGTGCCGGTTGGGATTCTGGCGTCTGTATTTCGACCGCCGGGATTCCGTCCGGCGGGATGTTGACCGCATCCCATTTAAAGTGCTTCCACAGATATAACTATTGCTGGTGGCCAGCATTAATAATCACATAATATCTTTTCCAATGTTTTCTACTGTTCTAATCACAGCGTGATGACTGGTAAATTCACCTCTTATAGGTAATAATCGTGTATTTGTTTTACTAGGAAATGGCCTTGAAAGTGTTGCAGATCTTTAATGCCACAGAACCGAGCCAACTGCCTCATGTATTGTGTAGTCCTTGTATGACTAACGCTTGTCCCACAAAGTCTGTGGAGTTCTTGGAAAAGTTAGAAAATTCGGCCCCCTCAGGCCTTCTTTCGCTTACAAAGGCAGCCATGGCCCTGAGGATGCAAGACCTCCAGATGTATGAGGCAGCAATTCAGCGCCATTCAGAGGTGAGACACAGCATGTACTTTTACTGGACTAGTTTCAGGTGGAGATATATCAAACCTTGGAGAGAGATAAAGTGGAGAAGTAGCCCATAGCAACCTACCCATCATTTATATAGCACAGTCTATGAAATAACTATGGGCAACTTCTCCAGTTCACTACCCTCCAAAGGTTTGATACATTTCCCCTGAATGAGCTAGATACAACTGCTGAAGGGTAAAATATGCTTTTGCATGCTAGCAACTTTTTAGTAATTACCTTCTGTTTATCTATAAGGAGTTATTGTTGCCATGAATGCAAATCTCTGGTTTTCATAATGTAATTGCATTTGTGCACATTTGGCAGTGTTAGTAATTGCCATCTGAGAGTTTACATTTGTGAGATCCCTGACCGTTGTGGAAGTGACTATAGAGTCTATGTTATGAAGTCCGTTCCTAGAGTATTTATCCTCCCATACTCCATATACACATAAGTGCCATTAATATTTCCTTTTAAAAAAAAAGTTCCATAAAAATGTGTAAAACAATTAAGGTCACATTGATTTCTGATATTCATGTTAAAGTTTATAGAAATCTCTTGGAAACCAGCATTCATACATTTGATAACCCTTTTTCAGCACCACATCAGGCTATATGTAACAGCCAGCAAGTTGCAGGCAGCCGCAAGATTTCGGCGATTTAGCCGCTCTGATTAAAGCATTAATATTTTAAAAGGCAAAACCAGGTTGTTTTTTAAATTCTGTTTTAAATCAATCTGTAAAAGCTGATGGTGATTGGCTGCTTTTGACAATTCTTAGCATAATAAATACCCCTTTTACACCGCACAAATAACCCGGTATCGACCAGGCATATTGCCGGGTCGACACGGGTCAGCGCGCGGTGTGAAAGGGGCATAGCCGAAATCCCGGATCGCCTGACCCGGCAATTCAACCCGGGAATAAAGCGGTGTTATACCCGGGTTGAATGCCAGGTCAGTAGCTGCGTAAACGGGCTCCCGGGTACCCGTTTACTACAGCATGGGGAGGCGGCGCGGAGATGATCTCATCTCCCAGCGCCGCCTCCACCTCCGCCCCTGCTGCCATGGCAACCTGCCCGGCATATTGCCGGGTTGGGAAGTCTGCAGCAGCGGCCAATTCCGGATCCCACCTGGGAAGGACACGTTTTCAATTCCCGGGTGGGATCCAGCATTGGCAGTGTGAAAGGGGTATTAATCTCACCCATGATATGTGTGTGGCTAGATTGAACAGCTTTGAAAACACACTGTTTAGTAAATATACTATGAGTGGAAGACTAGTGGTCTGCATTCACTATACTGACTTCAAACACTGGTCACATTGCCATTATGTGTTGTTAGTTTGCTGTGCCCAGCCTATTATTGAAATCTGTTATGTGAGCACTGGTAGTGCAGTCTTCTAAGTGATCTGGTCAACCTAATTTTGAAGTCCGTTTTCTCTGCGACATATGGTACCTTGGGGCAGATGTATTAAGCCTGGAGAAGGCATAAGGAAGTGATAAAGCAGTGATAAGTGCAAGGTGATAAACGCACCAGCCAATCCGCTCCTGTTAATTTACATATTGGAGCTGATTGGCTAATTGGTTAATACATCTGCCCCCTTGTCTGTAGTGCAACAGACTATAAGTACATATACTAAGTCATTATCTATGCTGATTCTTCCTGCAGATGCTGGTGCTGTGTGGTTTTCTGGATGAGCCAAGGCTGGTTATGAGGCGTAGAAATGGAGAGATTATACCAACAGAGATGGCTTTTCACTTCCGAGATACTCGGCCTGGACTTCTAGTAGCTGTAGTGGTGTCTCTTCACGAAAACAGTAAAATGAATCTGAAAGAAGCAGAGCTGTTCTTTAAGGTTAATCTGATTTGCTTTCCCTCATTTAAATGCAGTGCTACGTTTTCCTCACTATGAATTTTCCACATTAACATATTGATGGGCAGGACTTAATGCTTTAAATATGGTTGTCATTGCATGATTCTCCCAGACTCACAGCTCGGATAAGTATATATAATATATTTCTGAATATATTATTGTCTCTAATTCTGGAAAGCAGTCTTGAGTTCCTGTGCTTCATTTCCCAAGCCTTTGTTTTTGTCTCCTGCACCCGACGGGTTGGATATGTGTGACCGGCGTTTGGGATCCCGCTGGTCACTATACCGACGCTGGGATTCTGGGGTTTAGAATGGTGGGGGTGGGGCGAGCACAATGAAGCCCCTTGTGGGCTCACTGCACTCGCCATGCTGCAGGCACGGTGGTAAACTGCGCTCACAACAGGTTCTATTCCCACTCTATGGGTATCGTGGGAATAATCCCTGTTAATCGGCATGCCAACTGTTGGGATTTTGAGGGGGCGGGATGCAGGCGTCGGTATTGTGACCGGCGGTCACATAACTGCATCCCCACCCGACTTATGTCTTTCCTGGTTGTTGTTTTGTCTCCTGCACCCGACTTAAGCTGCATACACACTAGACGACGTCGCTCTATGAGCGACATCATCTAGTGTTTCCCCGCCCGGGCGGTCGGTGGTCGCCCGTGCACACTGAGCGATATGACCGTTCATATCACTCAGTGACGTCACGCAGTCCAGATTGAGCATGCATACACTGCCAACACCGAGGGTTGTTAACGACCTGCGGTGCAGCGCATCGGCCACCGTAGCCAGCATACACACTTGCCGAGAAAGTGAACAACCTCGCTTATGAAGGGAGAGAATGAGCGACGTTGTTCATTTTATCGGCAAGTGTGTATGCATCTTTATGTCTTTCCTGGTTTATGTATTTTCATCTAGTAAGGTAGCTGTTTCATACCAAAAATGTTTTACTTTTTGAATCTCTTCATTGTGCTGTAAATATAAGCCAAACAACCTGTGTCTAAGGTACAGATGTGTCCTCGTCCATCTTGCCGCATTACACCACGCAGCAGGAGATGCCTGGCGTGAGTGAGCTGACAGGTCCTGTGCAGCTCTGTTAGCGTTGGGCATCTTTTGATGCTGAAAATGTGTCTTATTCGCAACAAAAGGTGAATAACACGCATAAGCAGACTGCTGTTTAAAATGAAATGCGGCATGCCTATATTCTGTGTGCGTCTGCGGCTGTATCTGCATATGATTTGCTTTGTTAGTGTTTTCTAGATACAGCCGCAGTCGCGCACAGAATATAGGCATGCACATATTTTATTCAGCTGTCTGTTTGTGTGTCTTATTAGCATTGCGTTGTGAATAAGACACTTTCTGCAACAGTAGAAGCAAAAAGATGCCTGATGTACCAAGAGGGGCTGTTTGGCAGGACTGCAGCAAAGCTGTATGAGGACACATATGTAGTAACTGAACTGGAACCATCTCCTCACACCAAGTATTTAACTTAACGGTTCTATTCATTCTAAGTGATATTGGTTGTATAATTATTTTTAGGTCTAGTTCTAGATAAAGTAGCCACTGCTTTTGGGGTATCTGGATAGTAGATAGACCGTACATAGACAGGCGAAAGGTTCGATACTAGATGGTTGACAGGGTTAAATGGTCGACAAATAAATGGTCAACATGGACATGAAAGTGGTCGACACAGAAAAGATTGACATATGATTTTTAAGGTTAGGTTTAGAGTTAGGGTTAAGCACTTGTCGGATGGTTAGGGTTAGGCACTTGTCGGAGGGTTAGGATTAGGCACTTGTCAGAGGGTTAGGGTTAGGCACTTGTCGGAGGGTTAGGGTTAGGCACTTGTCGGATGGTTAGGGTTAGGCACTTGTCGGAGGGTTAGGGTTAGGCACTTGTCGGAGGGTTAGGGTTAGGCACTTGTCGGAGAGTTAGGGTTAGGCACTTGTCGGATGGTTAGGGTTAGGCACTTGGAGGGTTAGGGTTAGGCACTTGGAGGGTTAGGGTTAGGCACTTGTCGGAGGGTTAGGCACTTGTCGGAGGGTTAGGGTTAGGCACTTGTCGGAGGGTTAGGGTTAGGCACTTGTCGGATGGTTAGGGTTAGGCACTTGTCGGATGGTTAGGGTTAGGCACTTGTCGGAGAGTTAGGGTTAGGCACTTGTCGGATGGTTAGGGTTAGGCACTTGGAGGGTTAGGGTTAGGCACTTGTCGGAGGGTTAGGGTTAGGCACTTGTCGGAGGGTTAGGCACTTGTCGGAGGGTTAGGGTTAGGCACTTGTCTTAGGGTTAGGCACTTGTCGGATGGTTAGGGTTAGGCACTTGTCGGAGAGTTAGGGTTAGGCACTTGTCGGATGGTTAGGGTTAGGCACTTGGAGGGTTAGGGTTAGGCACTTGTCGGAGGGTTAGGGTTAGGCACTTGTCGGAGGGTTAGGCACTTGTCGGAGGGTTAGGGTTAGGCACTTGTCTTAGGGTTAGGCACTTGTCGGATGGTTAGGGTGAGGCACTTGTCGGAGGGTTAGGATTAGGCACTTGTCGGAGGGTTAGGGGTAAATTAACATGAAAATACCCACATGTCGACATTTTTTGTGTTCACCATTTGCACGTCAACCTTTTGACCCCATCTTCCTATTGCCTATCAACCATCTGGTATTGACCTTTGACTGCATATCTACAATATGTACTGCACTGTCTATCCTTCAATCCTCATCCCCTTTAGGTAACACAGAAATATACACTGTTAATTTTGTCAGTGTTTCCTGCTCATTTTTAAGCCTGCTGCCTCATTGGTGTTTCATTACAGAAATGCCCTATTACATGGAGTGTCACTACATATGAAGACCTCTATTTTACTCTTTTCAATAAAGTCATACTGCCCCTCAGGCTTTGTGTGGTGCAGAGGGTCACCATAATTCCTTGCAGGGAAACCTGATTCAGCATCATAGGCTCTCCCCACCTTGGTTGTACAAGTGATGCTGAGCATGTCAGTTGTCTGCCAGCCTTCTGGTTTTCATACCAGGGGGGTGGGCACACACAAAGCTATTCAGTTTATAAGGGAATCCTTATCTAAATATGTTGGTGGTTCTTTATACTTAGCAGTTGCCTAACTAACAGCCATACTAGGCTACACCTCTTCATTAATCAATAGCTGATGGAAAAATACTGTGGTGTTAAGTGTTTGGTATTGCATCCTGCACTAGTCATGCTATATTAGACAATAAACTAAATAGAATTCTCTTGTGCTCAAAATTTGGTCTAAGGTCTAAAAGAGTGGTGGACAAGTATATATGGATATTTCTAAGATGACAAAGGAATAAGATGATGTAATGTAGTTTGCTCATAAAAAAGGGGCATACAATAATACACCTACTTACTAACTAAACCAGACAGTCAGCAGCTGAACACTTTTTTGTTTTATTAACAGTATCTGTTCTCTGCTAACCATATACAAATGTGACACTTATTCTACTCACATCAGTTTAGCTCTTGTTAAGATGGCGAGTGGACTTTGTGAAGGTTTGATTCTTTGTAGTAACTGTGCTTATTAGCTAAAGATCGAGAACAACACAATGTCCTTTGTTCCTTCCAACATGTATGACTTTGATATGGAAAAGTGAACTCTAGTTCTTGTGAAAATTGATACTCTTTCTGTAAATATTAAGTGCAAAATGGATAAATCAACATGTCAACTTAATTAACTGGTAATTTCTCCGGCAGGGTCCACAGGATAACATTGGGATATGATGAAGCGACAGCGGATTTGCACCAGTCGGTCAAAGCTTTTTGACCTCCCAGCAGGCAATGGGCCCGTCCATATATCCCTGCCTCCTGGCTCAGGCAAATCAGTTTTTTTTTTTTGGTGCTGCAGGAGCCGGACCATGGTCAGAGGGCTGCTGGTTTTTAGTGGCCCTAAGCTTTCTTATTTTATTTTTAAAGTCTTACTATTTTTTCTTGAGTGATCTTTCTAAAAAGCGTCTTATACGTACCTTAGAAAGAGTCGCTCCACCAACTCTCTGCCGGGTCGCGACAACGCTTACCCACGAGTACAGTGCTGTTTTAGCGGGCGTCTGTGTCGCATATACTAGCAGGTCCAATAGACGTTACCAGGCTGTGGCCGGAGCACAGGGAGAAGGTAAGGCATCGGTTCTGCTTAGAAGGGGAATACGGACACATCTGCACTGCTTTGGGAGGAGACTACCAAACAGTCGCTGACGCGGCTGCCACCTCGGGTGCACCAGCGCTAGGCCTTAGGGATCAGAGGCTCCAGGAATGGTATGAGGCCGCGATTCCTAGGGTTGATGTCAGCAGTGGGGAGTCAGACGCTCTCCTGGTTGCCCCTCCCCGTTTCATGACCAGTTTCCACCGAGTCTCCCGCCATGAACTGTTTCCCGCTTCAGTCTCAGATGCTGTACACGAAGGGGACCCAGTTGCAGCATAGGCGGCTGTGTGACGGGTGCGTCTGTGTTCACTATAAGTTCATGGAGCGGCAGTGTACACTAGTAGCATCTGGATCCACTCAGAAGTTCGCAGACGTATTGTTCCCTGTCTCCCTCTATCCTTCTTTACTGAGTTTGGGTAATACAGCACTAAGTCTCTCTCTACATTTTTGAGTATGAATAGTTAGATAAGTGCCTATTGCATATGAGTCTGTATACTATTAATTTTTCTTTCGCTATGCATCTGAATATGGTAGATCTGTTTAAACATGATTCAGTAGTATGTTCTCCTGCATACTTGAAATGTAGTTGTAGTTGATGATGTGCTCATATTGCTTAATATACTAATGTATAACGTGACTGACTGCTAGTGTGATTGCTGACTTTACTATATATTCTGTCAGTTTTTTCCTATTCCGATCCTCAATGCTGGTGCATGGGCAGGGTCGGATTGTAGGTCACTTTAAAAAGCTTAAAGTGATTACAGTCACAAATTGTGTAGTACACTGTGGAAGTGTTGCTTATTTATCATGTCTAAGAGCGGCGAGGAAGATACTCTCACAGCAACACCAACACTCATATCATGTTTGTCTTGCAAAGCTGTGTTAACCCCTCAGATCTGGTTCAGGATGGTTTGTCTGCAAATTGTTTTAGTTTTCACCAGGGTCTCTTGAAAAATACAAGGCAGATTCAGGTGCAAGTTGATCCACC
The DNA here is from genome assembly GCF_028390025.1 of Pseudophryne corroboree. Classification (NCBI taxonomy): domain Eukaryota; kingdom Metazoa; phylum Chordata; class Amphibia; order Anura; family Myobatrachidae; genus Pseudophryne; species Pseudophryne corroboree. The sequence goes on from NC_086447.1 coordinate 227,221,805, forward strand.
TTGGGCTATGTTTGCACAGACATTATCCAGTATAACTGAACGGATAATTCCTCCAACTCCTGTACCAGGGATAGGTTACACGATTAACCCTTACATGCAGCTTCCCACCTGTGGTTAATCACTTCCAGCAGCAGCCTCTCAAAAGAAACAGGCTGATAAGCCAGTGGTAAGTAAATCTTCATCCTCACAGGCTACACGTTTCAGATGAGGATTCATCGGAGGATGAAAGCTCAATAAACTCTGCTTCAGCATACGAAGAGGAGGAGGAAGGTCTCAGGTCAGTGGATATAGCTGAGTTAATTAAAGCAATGAAAGCCATCCTTTCCTTAGAGGATTCAGCAGAGCCTGTGTTAAAAACCAAGGCACCTGTGTTTAAACATCCAAAAACAGTTAAGACTGAGTTTCCAGGGTCAGATCAGCTGACGGATATCATGGAAGAGGCTTGGGTTGCGCCCAATAATAAGTTTAGAATTCCTAAGAAATGGAATTTCAATTATCCTCTTCCAGCTGGGGATTGTTTAAAAAGGGAGGTGGCTCCTAAAGTAGATACGCATGTGATTTGATTAGTGCGAAAATCTACATTACCTTTGCCTTCAAAATCAATAAATAATGTCACGGATAGGAGAGTGGATGGTTTTTAAAAAATTTTTTTCCCTGTCTGGGGCAGTCATAAGGCTAGCCATGGCTTCAGCTTGGATGGCAAAGGCAGTGGCTGCCTGGGCTGATGCATTGGAGGGGTATATTTCAATAGCATCTAGAGAGCAAAAATCCCATATAGCACATATAAAACAGGCTGCAATGTTCTTGGAAGAAGAAGCAGCATTGAATATGGGTACTATTGCCTCCAGGGCATCAGCTTCAACTATCGCTGCTCGCAGAGCAGTTTGGCTACGTACGTGGAAAGCTGATTCAGAATCTAAGAAGGTTTTGGAATCTTTGCCTTTTTCTGGAGATACTCTTTTTGGTAAAGAATTGACGGATATTTTGGAGTCAGAAGCAGACTCCAAGAAGGTAAAGTTTCCTTCCAAATACAATTTCAAACCTAAAGTTCTGGCTTTTCGGCCCTTTCGGTCTCAAGGAAAAGCTAAAGGAAAATGTGATGGCAGGTAGTCCCAATACAACAAGTCTGGTAAGACTAAAAAGCATTGGGCTACCAGAGGACCGTGTGGTAAAACAAATAATAAGCCATCAGCCTGATGGTGCAGGCCTCCACCTGGGGGTTCCCAGGGTGGGGGGCCGACTTCTTCAGTTTGCACAGATCTGGCAGCACTCAACAACAGATGCTTGGGTGCAGAAAGTGGTATCTCTAGGTTATGCATTTGCCTTCAAGAAGCACCCTCCTCGAAGGTTTTTTTGTACTAACCCGTCTCGGGTAGAGACGAAGGCCAGGGCTTTGCAAGAGTCAGTTCAGAACTTGCTTCAGTCAGCAGTAGTCATTCCAGTTCCTCCTGTGCAACGGGGACAGAGTTTTTACTCCAACCTGTTTCTAGTTCAGAAACCAAATGGGTCATTTCGGCCCATTCTCAGTCTCAAAGTGCTGAACAAGTACAGTTGGGTACCTCATTTTCATATGGAAACTTTATGTTCCGTCATTTTGGCCGTGGAGCCAGGGGATTATATGGTATCCCTGGATATACAGGATGCTTACCTACATGTTCCTGTGGCACTGTCCCATCAGTGCTTTCTGAGGTTCGCTATTCTCCAACAGCATTTTCAGTTCCTGGCCCTACCTTTTGGGTTAGCCACATCCCCCAGAGTATTTACCAAGATTATGGTGGTATGGCAGCTTATCTCCGCCAGCAGGGGATAAGAATTTTTCGATACCTCGACAATCTTTTTTAATCCTGGCACAGTCGCAGGAATTGCTCTTATGTCATCTGCAACAGACAATAACGTGTCTGCAAAGGCACGGGTGGCTCATAAATTGGGCAAAATCGTGTCTGGTTCCATCACAGTAGATGACTCACTTGTGGGCTGTAGTGGATTCAAGTCTTCAGAGATTAAGGTTACCTCTGAACACGATATCCAAGGTTCAGTCAAGGATTCAGGACTTGTTACACAGTCAAAAGGTATCCATTCACGCAGCAATGCGTGTGATGGGATTGATGGTGTCAACGTTCGACATGGTGGAGTATGCACAGTTCCACTCGAGGCCTCTGCAGCATCTGATTCTTGCCAAATGGAATGGGTTGCATCAGATGATAAAAATGCAGACTATGGTTCTTACGAAAGAAGTAAGAAGGTCATTAGCCTGGTGGCTACAGACATCCCATCTGGACAAGGGGAGACCCTTTTGGATATCGGATTGGGAAATTCTGACAACAGATGCCAGTCTCCAGGGCTTGGGAGCAGTGTCAGGAAAGTTGTGTTTCCTGGGGAAATGGACCTAGGAAGAAGTTTGCCTGCCAATAAACATGTTGGAACTTCGGGCCATCTACATGGCACCGATTCAGGGTAAGGACATTCTTCGGGGAAAACCAGTTCAGATCCGCTCGGACAATGCGACGGCAGTAGCGTACTTCAACTATCGGGGAGGAACCCGCAGCTGAAAAGCGATGAAGGAGGTAAGTCGCATACTACAGTGGGCAGAACTTCATCATCCAGCCTTGTCCGCAGTGTTCGTTCTGGGAGTCCTAAACTGGGAAGCGGATTTTCTCAGTTGACATCCCATTCAGCGAATGGGCTCTATACCCGGAGGTCTTCCAGACCCTAGTAGACAAGTGGGGGTTGCCAGAGATCGATCTCATGGCGTCCCATTAGAACAACAAAGTTCTCGCATACGGGTCAAGTACAAGGGATCCCAGAGCGATCTTCGTGGATGCCCTGTCAGTGAGATGGGACTTTCATCTGGCTTATGTGGTTCCTCCAATCGCCCTATTACCCAGGGTGGTGAGAAAGATAAAGCAAGGAAAGGGTGCTGTGATACTAGTAGCTCCGGCTTGAACCAGAAGGCATTGGTACACATATCTGCAGAGAATGTCGATGGATGCCCCACTCCTGCTCCCTCAACGTCCAGATCTACTGATGCAGGGTCTTTGTTATCACAGACATCTGGATCAACTGTCTTTGACGGCGTGGCTCTTGAAACCTCTATCCTGAAGTCAAGAGGATTCTCACAACAGGTAATTCAAACATTGCTCAGAGCATGGAAACCTTCCTCAGCTCGCATTTATCACCGAATATGGCAAACCTATATTCATTGGTGCAGTGAACGGAAAATGGACCCTTATGCTGCTTTCACATCGCAAACCCTGCTTTTAAAACGTTTCTTAAAACGGGTCTGAGCAGTTAAACCCCCTTCACATCGCATGTTGTAACTGGTATATTACCATTTCATTACCGTTTTGGTACCTTTCACACTGAACCCGTTTCACCCATAGAAAACAGTGGTTGTCATTGTAAATGGACTTTTCTGGCCCACACATTATTAATAATTACTAATTAATTATTTATTAATAATTTGGCTAGTCGTACGATGGAACCCAGCAGCTTCAAGCATCTTTACCATGTTTTTGTAGATTACTGCATCCTTCACTGTCCCAGTGATTTGTCTACATATTTCTTCATCCCCTCTGATCCTAAGCAGCTCCCTAACATCCTCATCACTCCAATTTGCCATTTTAAACTGTATTCTGTATAATAAAATGCTTCTTCACTCTCATGTGTTTCCTCCAGTTTTTTTCCTGCTTCTGCCTGGTGACATCACACATGGAGACAGCCTATCATCTTCTGTGGCTTGGAAATACCGTTTCTGAGCCTTTCACACTGCACAATGAAACGGATCTGAACCGTGTAGGACCCTGCTTTTTAACCGTTTCAAAATACCGGTATTTTGAAAACGGTAAATTCAAGGTGGCCCTTTCACACCGCAGCTAGAACCGTTTTGGAAGGCTTAAAAATCGGCAATTTACCTGGTTAAAGCTGCGGTGTGAAAGGGGTATAAGTCTTTCAGAGTTTCCAGGGTCTTAGCATTCCTTTAGGCAGGAATGGATAAAGGTTTGAAGGTGGCTTCTTTGAGAGTGCAAGTGTCAGCATTAACTGGTTCCAAAAGAAAATTGCCAACTTACAGGATTAAAGATGTGCGTTCTTTTTTCCAGGGAATGCTGCGCATTCAACTTCCTTTTGTTCCTCCTACAGTGCCTTGAGACTTGAAGGGCCTTTAGGACTAAATTTAAGTTGCCCCATTTGAACCACTTAATAAAGTGGATCTTAAATGGTTGACAGCTAAAGTTCTCTTTCTACTGGCCATGTCGTCCGCTAGAAGATTATCCGATTTAAGTGCATTGTCCTGTCGTTCCCCATTTCTGATTTTTTTTTATCCAGATAAAGCAGTTCTCATGACTAGATCTGCGTATCATCCCAAGGTCGTGTCTAAATACCACCTTAACAAAGAAATTGTAGTTCCTGCTTTCCAGGTACCGGGCCTTTCTGCGGGAGATGCATCGTTGGACGTGGTCCGTGCCTTAAGGATCTACGTGGATCGTACCAGTGCTATCAGAAAGACAGATTCTCTATTCATTCTCTACGGATTTCACAAGAGAGGATGGCCTGCTGATAAGCAGACACTGGCAAGGTGGCTTCGGATGATGATTTCAGAAGCATATTCTCAAGCTGATCTCCCTGTATCGGGTAATGTCTCTGCTCACTTTACTCGTAAGGTAGGTCCATCATGGGCAGAACAACGTGGTGCTTCGGCTGTCATGACTACTAGGCTTCCCTGTGTGTGCGTATGCAGGAAGTACATGAAATTAGGTTATACGGAGGCCAGAAGGAGTATATAAAGACTTATTGTCTCTCAAAGGTAAGATGCTGGAATCCAGGGAGATCAGACAAACACATGTAAATGCAGGTAACAGACACTTGAATGGCAAGATACCGGATCACGTATTGCATTAACTGTCTTGAACACAGGTGAAGACAAGTGCAGATTATAGCATCTGAGGACTAGATTACTGGATAATAGTTACATAGTTAATGAGGTTGAAAAGAAGCAAAATGCCCATCGGGTTCAACCTGTAATCTGTTTTAAGTCGAGTTCATTATAATGTCTCAATTGAAATAATGTTTTATGTTTAGTTATCAACTCTAAATCATGTTCCTCCCAGATTAAAAATGACAATATTTTAAATGCTATAACCTTGGATATCTTTTTCAGTCAGAAATGTATCCAATCCATTTTTAAATGCATATATAGAGTCCGCCATTACCACCTTCACTGGCAGGGAATTCCAGATCCTTATTGCCCTAACAGTGAAGAACCCTTTCCTATGTTGCGTATGGAATGTTCTCTTCTCTAGCCTCAGCGAGTGACCTCGCGTCTTATACAGTTATTTTAATAAACAATTGCTCTGATAACTCTTTGTAATTTCCCTTTATATATTTGAAGATATTGATAATGTCTCCTCTTGTAAATTGACAGTCACTGGTAAGAGCAGTATTGCAACAGGCAGATACATAGACTGAGTAACTGGAGCCAGGTAAGGTGAATACAGCTGTGCTTGAATTCAGGTGATGTATGCAAATGAAACCGTAGCAGGATGAGGACTTGTCAGGATGCACCAGGATAGGGTTGCGGTCGCTAGGTCGACATGCACTAGGTCGACGGGGTGCATAGGTCGACAGGTTCAGTATGTCATCAGGTCAAAAGGTCGACATGAGTTTTTCACAATTTTTATCATTTTTGTGTCCTTTTTCATACTTTACGATCTACATGGACTACTAATGGGAACGGTAACCTTACCCGAAAGTTGGCTAGCGGCCGCGGTGCACTAATTGGGGTTCCCCGTCACTGTACGAAGAAAACTACACCAAAAACAGTAAAAAAAAAAAACATGTCGACCTTGCACATGTCGACCTAACGACCCTGTTGACCTAGACACCCTGTCGACCCAGTGCGTGTTGACCTAATGTGTGTCGACCCAACGACCCATAGCCCCCAGGATAACAGACTAGATATTGCTGAACAGAACTGAAATCATAGCCGGAACATGGAAACTCATATAGAGGATTGCAAAAGTCCTAGGCAGAATTTACTCGGCAATGTAGTTTCAGAATCTTGCAACTGGTGATATAAACAACCATATAAAAGTCCAGAGTGTAGACAGTGCTGAAAGATGATTGACACAATTCTGAATTCAACGAATAGAGTCCAGATTAATACCGTCACAAGTATGAAAACATGCCAGGACATCCAGATAGCAAGGCAGTGCTGGGGCAGAATACAGAGAGGCACTGAAGTTACAATAATGAAGATGATCAGATGCTCTTACACTTTAGCAGAGTTGCAGGGAGCCAAAGACCAGAATCTGTAAACAGACAGACGATGTCCTGGAACTGGTAGTTTGTTGCAAGGGCTGTATAATCACAGGTTAGTGGACTCAGGAAAAGCAGGAGGCACGGACTAAATCTTGCACAGGGAAACCACAGCGTTGCAGTCATAGAGGTAGACTTAATGAACTGGGGGTATGGGTCGTTGGGTTGACTCAACATAGGTCGATAGTCATTAGGTCGACATGGGCATTAGATCGACATGTACTAGGTCGGCAGGTGAAAAGGTCGACATGAGTTTTTGGACTTTTTTTGTTGTCGTTTTCTTCGTAAAGTGACGGGGAACCCCAAATAGTGCACCATGTCCGCTCGCATGCTTTGGGCAAGGTACCTCGCTCCGCTATCGCTGCGCTTGGCACAGGTTACCATTCCCAATTGTAGTCCATGTGGATCGTAAAGTATGAAAAAGTCCAAAAAGTGAAAAAAAATTGAAAAACTCATGACGACCTTTTGACCTAGTACATGTTGACTTAACGCACATATCTACCTTCAGTGGTCGGCCTAATGACTGTCGACCTAAGTTGTGTTGACCTAACAACCGTATCCCTGAACAGGCATAGGAGTGCTTGTGAGCAGAGGATAAATAGCAGCTTCCCAGGTGCAAACCACAGCTGCACATAACCAGGTAATCAACCCCGCAAGGTCACAGAGTGGAAACTGCTAGACAAATCAGGAGGCAGAAAGGAGATATGGCACGGATCATGACATCAGCAGAACAGATATGTAAGGCAGCCACATGGTCTTCCATTAACACATTCATTAGACATTATGCCATGGACACCTTTGCCTCTCATGACGCTGAATTCGGGCGAAGGATTCTCCTGTCCAGTCAGGAGTGTCCCCACCACTAAATTGGGAAATCCCAATGTTATCCTGTGGATAACCTGTGGACCCTGCCGGAGAAATATACGTTATGGTAAGAACTTACCGTTGATAAAGGTATTTCTCCTAAGTCCACAGGATCCACAGGGATCCCACCCTGACGCACCTGATTTGAAGATCCTTTTACTCACTAACCTCTTCCTTCTTTTACGGAAGGGTGTGTATGTGTGTTCCTCTCGCCTGATTAGGGCTATCTATGATGCTCCTGCCTTGTGCTTTGGAATACAACTGATTTGCCTGAGCCAGGAGGCGGGGATATATGGACGGGCCCCTTGCATGCTGGGAGGCTGAAAAGCTTTGACCGATTGGTGCAAATCCGCTGTCGCTTCATCATATCCCAGTGTTTCTTAGGAGAAATACCGTTATCAACGGTAAGTTCTTACCATAACGTATATTTCAATTTGTATTTCCTTTGGTGTTTTCCTCTAGGTTTTATGTGAGAAAACTGATGAAGATGTTCCACAAATACTTGTAGATTTTTGGGAGGCTCGTCTCACCTCATATCCCCCAGAGTCTGTTCTACAAGACATACTGTTTAAACTTACATCTCACTATGTGTGCAGAATATGCAAACCACAGCATGTGTGTGTGACATCCTTAAAGTCCCCAGAAGATCTGGTAATTTCATTTTCCTGTCCATATTTTTACATACATATTTATTTATTTATTACATACTTGAAATACCATTCATTGTACACTTTTATTATTTCAGTTATGAAACATGAGTGATGCTAGTAAAAAAAATCCAAAAAAAATCTGTCTGTCTGTAAATGTGAAGGCCCTCACTGACTGACTGACTGACTGACTGATCACTAATTCCCTTACTCCCCGATATGTTAGGAAGCTGAAACTTAACATAGGTATTCTTCAGGTGGGAAATAGGAAAACTGCATAATTAGAATTTTAAGAAACCTCCTCTAAGGAGATGAAAAGGGGGTTGACATAATGACTTTCATCACTGATGCATGGCTTGCGTTGTGTGAACGATAATGCCAAAGCGGAGAATCTGATCAAAATTTTGATTACCACTTCCAGTGTGTGTAGAATTTAATAGACTACATAAACGGTTCATATCCGCTACAGGTGCTCCTCGGGTAACCCCAAGAACCATGGATCAATGTTTACTTACACTAAGACGTCTCAAATTTACAGATCCTATAGAGTTACCAAATTTTTAACACTCATGTATATTTACTAACGTGAAAATCCGAAACGCTTGTGCGAAGATTTAATAGGTTATTCCGTGTTCATCTATAAAATTAGTGTAGTACAGTATAGGAAATATGTTGCTCCCTGCTGTACATTTATGGGTATTACATTTGGTCATTAAACGCCTCTACTTGCAGAGTAATTCCTGCAGTCATTTTGGAGTAATCAGCCCTTGGATAACAAAGATGGTATCTTCAGAATCCATATGCTGCCTCCGCTGTGGAGACTTGATGAAGCTACAGGTATGTTTCATTTAATTAAAGGGAGGAGGGGCAGGGTTTGGACTTCAAACATATGAGGTACTGCCTTGCTAAGACTTATATTGACACACGGGAAAAAAAAGAAAATGCAGGTGCACATTCTAAGCACTAAGAACACTGGTAGTTGTAAATTTTAGGAATTGCTCTCACAAATTACACTTTGTTACCCTGATTGTACTCCGGCTACTGGAGGGGCTGCCTTTGTAATCTGTAAATGTTAAAACTCTTGAAAACTGAACACTGAGGAGGAGGTAATTTTCATTTCATAAAGTGTCCGCTCCGCAATGCAAAACCAGGTTTTGGGGCACGTTCATAGAAATGTTCTCAACTCCAGTGTGCAAGTACCACCAACAGGTCATGTTTTGCGGATTTCTTTAATCATGCACAAGTAATTTACTCTGTTTGGCTTGGTCAGTTATTGGTCCACCTGCACAGACAAAATCCTTAAAACATGACCTATTGGGAAAAATCTTGAGGTTGAGAACACCTGCACCTTTTGCACAGTAGCTTAATATCCTATAGACCTTGACATTTTTTCCTACATTGCCAGCCTGAGATATTTAGTGCTAAAATAAGTACAATTTTGAAAAACCACCATTTTTAAAGTTTTATAATGAAAATGTTATGTACATCTCAGATTTTTTGTTTTTTTTCACAACAATGTACTATAAATATGTACCACCCACAAAAAAAGCCTAATATTTCTTTCCAAGTGGAGATACAGTAGGGGCATCCTGAAAAGTCAGAATTTTGCAAATATTTTGTTCTGGCTGAGACCTCTTATTCAGTCTCTAAAGAGTGAGATAAGGTTATCAATGTGTGGACCAGAATTGTAGTCTAAGTCCGCCAAGATCAGTGGTGTTTGTCCCAAGGTCTGCCACCTCCCAGTCATGAGATATTTGCATTTGCGTAATACCTGTAAACACTAAAACAATGTCTGCTATGATTTAAACATGGCTGCCATTCCTAAAGGCATTGTACACATTATGCGATATCGCATGTGATACGGCTGATATGGTATGATCGTATACGATATTGTGTAATGTGTACACACGATATTGCATGCGATGCTTTCTCTCGAGGGTCGTTTCCTGCTTCGCACGTCCTGACATGCGATATCGAGACATGGACCTGCTCCCCCGCCCCCGTCGCAGCCGATATCGACAAGTGTGTATGCGGGACCGCATCGCAGATGCTGTTGCATCATATGCACATCGTTCTGATGTGTACGCAGCCTAAAAGTAAGCATGTAAAGGGAAAATATTGGTGGTTTATTGGTGAACTATCGACTTATAGGAGTGATAACTGGGAAAAAGATAATGAACATTTTTTTTGGATCATTTGAGATAGTTTAACGCCCCCTTGTAGCATGGGGCTGGTGTAAATTGTAATGATGACTGTTGTGGCGGCTTGCAGAGATCAATGGGTGGCACTGGTTTGTACTTGCACATGCACAAACCCCTGCTGTAGTTGAAGGGATACTGGAGGTCGTGGGCTGCGTTTTTTGCTGTCCTGCGTTCAGATAGTCGCCGCCTACAGGGGGAGTGTATTTTCGCTGTGCGATCCTATGTGTACGCCGAGTTGCCAAAATTCTTTTTCTGCAGTGTGTGCGCTACCCAGGACTTACTCCTCCAGTGCGATAGATGCAGACTGTTGTCACACACCCTCCCTGAAAACGCTTGGACACGCCTGCGTTTTTCCGGACACTCCTTGTAAACGCTCAGTTGCCACCCACAAACGTCCTCTTCCTGTCAATCACCTTGTGAACGCCCATGCATTCGGATTCATCGCACCATCCCGTCGATGACCGGCAATCCCCGTTGTTGTTGTCTGATGCGCGTGCGCATTGTGGTGCATGCGCTGTTATATGATCGCCCGCTGTGCGATCAGATCTAAATGACCCTCACTGACCTTATTGCATTAGCATAAAGTAGTAAAACAGGCTTCTGTGGCTGCCCGCAAATACAACCACTCTACGTGCGACTGAAATCAGCCCTTTGCTTTTTTTGGTATCATTGATAGTCTCAAAGGAAACTTCAACCAAAGCTGCACAGCTGCTAACAGGTCAGATTTCTCATACGTTCTAGAGGATGCTGGGGATGCTTCAAGAACCATGGGGTATAGACGGGCTCCGCAGGAGACATGGGCACACTTTAAGACTTTGAATGGGTGTGAACTGGCTCCTCCCTCTATGCCCCTCCTCCAGACTCCAGTTTAGATTCTGTGCCCAGTGAGACTGGTCTCACACACAGGGGAGCTCTACTGAGTTTCTCTGAAAAGACTTTGTTAGGTTTATTATTTTCAGGGAGACCGGCTGGCAACAGGCTCCCTGCATCGTGGGACTGAGGGGAGAGAAGCAAACCTACTTCTGTGAGTTTCAAGGCGCTGCTTCTTAGGCTACTGGACAGCATTAGCTCCAGAGCAGGCATTCCCAACCGCGGTCCTCAAGGCACACCAACAGTGCAAGTTTTAGTGATATCCAGGCTTCAGCACAGATGGTTAAATCAAAATAACTGAGGTACTAATTAAGTCACCTGTGCTGAAGCCTGGATATCACTAAAACCTGCACTGTTGGTGTGCCTTGAGGACCGAGGTTGGGAAACAGTGCTCCAGAGGGTCTGATCGCTAGGTACGCCTAGATGTTCGTTCCCGGAGCCGGCCGTCACACCCCTTGCAAAGCCAGAAGTCAGAAGCCGGGTGAGTAGAAGATCAGAAGACTTCAGTGACGGCAGAAGATTTCAGTGACGGCTTTGAGGTACCGCGCAGCGGCCGCACTGCGCGCCATGCTCCCACGTACAAAGTGGCACTGCAGGGTGCAGGGCGCAGGGGGGGCGCCTTGGGCAGCATAAAACCTCATAAGCAACTGGCATAAAGAGTATACAGTGCCTGGGCACTAAATACAGACCCCCGCCAGTATAAATATATAAAAATAAGCGGGACTGAAGCGCGCCATTAAGGGGGCGTGGCTTAGCCCTCACAGCTCTAACCAGCGCCATTTTCTCCTCACAGAGACACTGGTCCTTCCAAAACACTGCTGTACAGATCAGAGTGAAAAACTAGCGGGGGCACAGTTGTTTGGAGCAATATGAGTTAAACATAAAAGCACACTATATCATGAGCGCTGTGGAAATGAGCTGGTAAACTCCTTCTGTGTTTCCATGACAGAATGTACTGGGGTCTATCTCTTATAGCCAGTTGAATGTCGCTGGGTGTTTGGTACACATGTGTTGGCATATCTGAGGCTGAGTGCTCTGCCACAAAGAGAATGACTATGTCGGCGCTGTCGACTCCTAATAGTACTTGGTACATGTAAATTAATGTCAACATGTCAGTAGAGATATATTTTTCCCAAGAGAAAACTATATGGGAGACACAGACGTGGGGGGTGCCCCTGTCGGCACCAACAATATCTGACTGGGTGGATATTGACATGATAATGTGATGCATATCAGAAAGAGCTATATGTATATGTATGTATGGTAAAGTTACATAGGTCTGTGGCACGATCACAGAGGCGATAATATTTATGGAGGGAGTCCTATTCATAGAATTGATTTCTCTCAGACGATCGCAAAAATGTTATTTTGCCCAGTTACTACTCCCTGAGATCGACTCGAATAATGTTTCTTATGTCGACCATAATGTTTCCTGATCAGATCCACAAAATCGGCATTCAGTACCTGTTCATACACATTGGAACGTATTAACCTGCTGTTCCGGACAAAAGGATATATGTATACGTATTAGATATATAGATATAGGTGTGTATAGGTGCATTTGAAGGTATATATATATATATATATGTGTGTATATATATATATATATATATATATAATGAATGCTGAGGTAAAGTTAGTCCTTCTCATGGATAGAATAAAGTGAGAGTCACCCCTGTTCAGCACAGGACTCTGTCACAAGGGATCGTATGCAGGAAGATATGTAATACTCTAATTATGTGTCCGCATGTACGTTGATTATACTAGCATTGCATGCACATGGAGGAGTAGTTGTATGCAGGGTGCTCCTGAAGTTGAGTCATGTCTATATCATTGCAGCATACTGCCGTGCGACTACAAGGGATATAGGACTCTTGGGTTCGCGGGCCACTTCCATGGCGGTCTAGACTAGGAAGACGACGTGGATTCACCAATGGAATGCTGAGGCTGACTCCGAGAAGTACTGGAGTATATTCCCTATGAAGGTAAAACCTGGTTTGGGGATGGCTTTATTAAGTTGATCTCGGCAGTTACCACTGGTAAGTCTACCTTCTTGACCTATGTTCCCTCACAACGGTTGGTGACGCATTTGTGTAGGATGCAGTCATTTCGACCAAATGGATACAGTTTTCTCTTTCTTTGCAGGTAGAGGAAGGTGAAAAGGTAAGAGGTCAGCTGCCTTTTCAAGTTCGCAGAAGCAGAAATCATCCTCTGTTTCTACCACATCCACCGCATGTCGCTGGGTCTATCTTGCGGGAGCCCACACCGGTGGGACCACGTCTGATACTCTTCAGTCAGTCCTGGAATGGACATGGACCAGTGAGTTTAAGAACAGAGTCCCAAGGGGGACATACTGGAGTTTCCAGACGATTCCCCTCACTGATTTTTCAAATAGACCTTACCGATTCTCCTCTGGATGGGGAGGTAGTATGCGACGCCATACAGGAGTTGGGTCAGGATCAGGTCATTGTCCTGCTGTCCCGGTCACAAAAAAAAAAAAAAGGAAAAAGCTGTTATTCAAGCTTTTTCGTCCTTCTGAGGCCGGACGGCTCAGTCAGAACAACCTCAAAAATTTCTACTTAAGAAGTTGAACTACAAGATGGAATCTCTCAGGGCAGGTATCTCCAATCTGTAAAAGGAGAAAGAGGGACTAAGTACGGTTTCTTCCGCATTAGGCTTACCTAGGTTTGCTATTCAGGATTGTCATTGCCAATTCACCGGAGTGATGGCGGTATGATGGTTTTCCTTCAATAGTAAGAGTCATTATTATTCTGTACTGGGACGCTCTCCTGAGTACGGCGAGGTAAAGAAACAAGTGGTGCAAAATGTTGTTTTCTCCCTGACAGTTCTTCAACAAAGTGGTTGGCTCCTGACCTTGCCAGAATCACTGTTGATCCCAACGACGCTGTTGTCAGAGTTGGGAATAATGTTAAATACAGAACTGTTGAGAGTTTGTTTCTTCCAGTGGAAAGAGCTCTGAGGATCCAGAGTCGGATCGGATCTGCAACAGTGTCAATCCATCAATACGTTCCGTTGATGAAGAAGATGGTTGTGGTCTACGAGGCCATTCAGTGAGCAGGTTAAATGCCAGAGTGGTTTTAGCGGGACCAGTTGGACATGTGGTCCGAGTCTCACCTGCACATGCACCGGAAAATAATCCTATCTTCCAGGACCAGAATCTCTCTCCTGTGGTGGCTGCACAGTTCTCACCTCCTAGAGGGACGAAGGTTCGGGATCCAGGATTGGATCCTGGTGTCCATGGATGCAAGTCTCCGAGGCTGGGGAGCAGTCTTTCAGGGGGAAGAATTTCCAGGGAAAATGGTCAAGCCAGGAAGCTTGTCTGCAATAAACATTCTGGAATTGAGGGCTATTTACAACGGCCTTCTGCAAGTGGAACGTCTTCTTCACGATCTGCCCGTCTTAATTCAGCCGGACAACTTAACAGCAGTGGCGTACGTAAACCGCCAGGGTGGAATGAAGAGCAGAGTGGCAATGGCAGAAGCCACAAAAGTTTTCCGCTAGGCAGAAAGACATGTAAGCGCTCTGTCAGCGGTCTTCATTCCGGGTGTAGACAACTGGGAACCAGATTTCCTCAGCAGACAAGATCTCCATCCAGGAGAGTGGGGTCTTCATCAAGAGGTCTTTGCAGAAGTGACAAGTCGTTGGGGAATTCCTCAAATATACATGCTGTCGTCTCGCCTCAACAAGAAACTTCAGAGATATTGTTCCAGGTCGAGGGACCCCCAAGCAATAGCGGTGGACGCCCTGGTGACACCGTGGATGTTTCAGTCGGTCTATGTGTTCCCTCCACTTCCACTCATTCCGAAGGTGATAAAGATCATAAGAAGAACAAGGGTTCATGCAATCCTCATTGTTCCGGACTGGCCGAGGAAGGCTTGGTATCCAGATCTTCAAGAATTACTCATAGAAGATCCCTGGCCTTTTCCTCTACGAGAGGACCTGTTACAGCAAGGACCGTGCGTGTATCAAGACTTACCGTGGCTGCGTTTGACGGCATGGAGGTTGAACGCCAAATCCTAGCCCGAAAGAGTATTCCCAGTGAAGTCATTCCCACACTGCTTCAGGCTAGAAAAGAAGTAACGGCGAAGCTTTACCACCATTTTTGGAGAAAATATGTGTCTTGGTGTGAATCCAAGAAGGCTCCTACGGAAGAATTTCACCTGGGTCGTTTGCTCTATTTTTTGCAAGCAGGGTGGATGCGGGCCTAAGGTTAGGCTCCATTAAAGTACAAATTTCGGCCTTATCTATTTTCTTTCAGAAAGAATTGGCCTTCCTTTCAGAAGTTCAGACCTTCGGGAAGGGCATGCTGCACATCCAACCTCCCTTTGTGCCCCCAGTGGCACCATGGGATCTTAATGTGGTGTTGCAGTTCCTGCAATCTCATTGGTTTGAACCTTTGCGTAAGGTAAAGTTAAAATTCCTTACTTGGAAAGTGGTCATGCTGTTGGCCTTGGCGTCCGCAAGGCGGGTGTCTGAATTGGCGGCTTAGTCTCACAAAAGCCCCTATTTAATCTTCCATGCAGATAGAGCGGAGTTGAGAACTCGTCAGCAATTTCTGCCAAAAGTGGTTTCATCGTTTCACGTAAACCAGCCTATTGTGATGCCAGTGGCTACTGACGCCTTGGCAGAATCGAAGTCTCTCGATGTGGTCAGAGCTTTCAAAATCTATGTCGCCAGAACGGCTAAGATTAGGAAAACAGAGGCTCTGTTTGTCCGGTGGGCTCCCAACAAGATTGGGGCTCCTGCTTCTAAGCAGACTATTGCACGCTGGATCTGTAATACGATTCAGCAGGCTCATTCTATGGCAGGATTGTCGTTACCGAAATCGGTGAAAGCCCATTCTACCAGACAGGTGGGCTCATCCTGGGCGGCTACCCGAGGGGTCTCGGCATTGCCGAGCTGCTACTTGGTCGGGATCAAACACCTTTGCGAAGTTTTACAAGTTTGATACCCTGGCTGATGAGGACCTCTTGTTTAGTCAATCGGTGCTGCAGAGTCATCCGCACTCTCCCGCCCGTTCTGGAGCTTTGGTATAAACCCCATGGTTCTTGAAGCATCCTCTAGGACGTATGAGAAAATAGGATTTTAAATACCTACTGGTAAATCCTTTTCTCTTAGTCCATAGAGGATGCTGGGCGCCCGTCCCAGTGCGTACTGTATCTGCAGTTATTGGGTATGTTTACACACATGGTGTGTTGCGTTTAAGTCAGCCTGTTGCTGGCGATATTCATGCCATGCCATGGCATGCGTTATGCTGTTATTGGTTGTGTTTACACACACAGGTTGTGTTACGCTTTATGTCAGCGTATTGCTGCATATTCTCCATGCCGTCGGCTGGTTTTCTATTGAATGCCACGTTCTGCGGCATACTGGAGGTGTGAGCTGGTAAAATGCTCACCGTGGTTTAACAATAAATTCTTTCCTCGAAATGTCCGTCTCCCTGGGCACAGTTACTTAAACTGGAGTCTGGAGGAGGGGCATAGAGGGAGGAGCCAGTTCACACCCATTAAAAGTCTTAAAGTGTGCCCATGTCTCCTGCGGAGCCCGTCTATACCCCATGGTTCTTGAAGAATCCCCAGCATCCTCTACGGACTAAGAGAAAAGGATTTACCGGTAGGTATTAAAATCTTATTTTTCCAGCTTTCCACTATGACAGCAGGCATATTGCAAAGTAGTGATTTATACAGTTGCATGTTTAATTGCTATAGCACATAAACTGTTGGCTGAAGAAAGATAATGTCAGTATGTGTTCTCTACATATCATTGGCAAACTCAGTGGAGTTCATTAGTATTTTTTTAACTATTATTATTATTAATAATGATGATAATACTAATAATAATAATAATCTTTTTTTTACTGTGTGTCCAATTTTACTACAAAAATAAACCTTGCTTCATGATTGTAGCTTTGTATTGTTTGCTTCATTTTTACAATTAAAAGGTCTAACAATATTGTGTTGCTGCTTTATGTTTTGCTGTAGTCCCTTCTCTGTGGACCTTCTTTGGAAATAGCATCTTTTCTTCCATTTTTGAACTTCATACCAGAAGATAAAAACTCATTTTTGAGCATCCACATTATATGTGCAACACGCCTCCTGAATTATGAGGTCTCTATAGAGAAACTCCTGGAACACTGCCCTGAAGCTGTTACATTGTATGCAAGACATGAGCTAAAAGATGGAAGCCAGGTAACCACTAAATTAAACTGAAACAAAAGTATTTTATTTGAAAACGTATGTTTCTCTAGCATCCATAAGGGATATTGGGGAATTAGTACGATTGGTATAGATGGGGTCCAAAGGAGCCGGTGCACTTTAAATTTCTTCAACTGGGTGTGACAAAACGCAGGGGCGGCATGCGGGACCCTCCCCGGGGAGGACCCGCTACAGCCCCCCTGTGTACACTGGTAGTGGAAACTAACACTTCTGTGATGTTTTTCCACTT
Source organism: Pseudophryne corroboree (assembly GCF_028390025.1). Lineage (NCBI taxonomy): Eukaryota > Metazoa > Chordata > Amphibia > Anura > Myobatrachidae > Pseudophryne > Pseudophryne corroboree. The sequence goes on from NC_086447.1 coordinate 227,239,164, forward strand.
ATATGGAGACTTTTCTAGTATAAATATCTATGAAGCTCTGGCACCATTACAGGGGCGGAGCTTCCTCAGAGCTGGGCCAGCCTCATTTTGGCGCCTTCCTCTGCTTACAGCTGCAGCAGCAGGCACACACAGCTCCTCCAGACACTCAGGACACGCAGGAAAACTGGTGCAGGGGTGTAGCAAAGGGTGAGAGCTGCTATTGTACACAATCTGTGTCCTGAAAAGGACAAAAACTCTGGTGTTACACCATGATATAACAGCTTGCAGTCTCACTGGGGCTGTTTAACTTGGGTGTGCTGTTCCCTTCTCTCTGTCTTCCTCTCACATACAGTAAGGGCAGGCTTGCTATTATATTACTTGTCTGTGTGTATGTGTGCATAAGTGTTGTTTACTGTAAACATGGTAAAACACCAATAATGCAGTGTATGTCACACCAGATTCTCTCCCTCTACATCTGGTTCCATATCATGTTAACAATGCAGTCAGTCCTCACAACCCAGTGAGGGGAGGGGGGTGGTCAAGAGCCTTCCTGGTTAGGTGCCATAAAATCCATGATGTCAGATATGTCCTCTCAGCTCACTGCTAATACTCGAAAAACTTAACAACTGCAGCAGGCTGTTGCAGACCTAGCTGCAAGGGCAGATGTTCCACAGCCTCCCCTCTCTAGATCAGGACCTGCTTTACTCTCAGACTCTGATAAGGAGATACAGGAGGAGGGGGAGGAGTTGGATCTTGTTACTGGGGATTCCCCTTCTGCACAGGGTATTGAGCCCCTCATTCTTGCTATACGGGACGTGTTAAAACTCCCTCTAGAGGACGCTGCAGCACAGCAGTCGTTTTTCTTAACACAGAACAAACTCAGTGTCACTTTCCCTGTTTCTGGAGAGCTGGATGACATGTTTAATTTAGCCTGGAAAAATCCAGATAAAAAATACCAAATGACAAAATGCTTTTTACACACTTTCCCATTTGCTCCTGAAGGCAGGAAACTCTGGAAAGTACCCCCGGCTGTAGATGTATCAGTCTCTCGCCTATCTCAAAAGGCGGTACTGCCGGCTCCGGGCTCCTTTACCATAAAGGACCCTGGATATAGAAAAATAGAGACTACACTGAAGTCTATTTACACAGCGGCGGGTATATCACGTAGCGGGTTGCTGGATGATGCATGCCATTCATACGTGGGCTTCTCAAATTCAAGAGGGCCTCTCGGGGGACATGTCCCTGGTCACTACAGTGACTCTCCTAAAACACATTCAAGACACTGCACGCGTCCTGTGTGACTCTCTCAAGGAGATAGGCAATATTAATGCTAGGACCACTACTATGGCAGTGTCGGCATGCAGAGCTTTGTGGTTGCGTCAGTGGATAGCGGACGCGTAGTCCAAGCGCAGTGTAGAGTCTCTTCCTTTTTCAGGGGATTGGCTCTTCGGGGTTGAATTGGATACGTGGATTTCTAAAGTTACTGCGGGGAAATCCACGTTTCTCCCCTCTGGGGCCCCGCCGGCTAGACGTTCCTACCTGGGGCCGTCTGCCCGGTCCTTTCGGTCTAACAGATTTAGATCTAGGGCCAGAGGTGCCTCAAATGCGGCTAGAGGCACCAGAGGTAAGACAGAAAAACAGCAACCGCAGGTTCTCAGGAACAGAGCACCAGTTCAGCTTCCACTAAGGCCTCAGCATGACGGTGCACACCCACCCCGAGGGGATCTCGAGGTGGGAGCTTGGCTGCATCTTAATCCGTATCTGGGAAAGCTCATGCAAGGATACCTGGGTAAAGGACCTCATTTCTCAGGGCTACAAGCTGGAGTTCGACAGCGCTCCTCCCCAACGATTTTTCAAATCAAGCTTACCAGCTTTGGAGGATACACGAGTTACGCTGCAACAGGCCATCCTAAAGTTGGCCCAGTCCCAAGTCGTTGTTCCAGTGCCACTACAACAACAGGGAAAGAGTTACTACTCCAACCTGTTCGTGGTACCGAAACCGGACGGTTCGGTAAAGCCCATTCTGAATCTAAAATCCTTGAACCCTTACCTAAAGATTTTCAAGTTTAAGATGGAATCCTTGCGAGCGGTGATTGCGGGTCTGGAAGAACAGGAGTTCATGGTCTCGGATATAAAGGACGCCTATCTCCATATTCCGATTTGGCCGACTCACCAGGCTTACCTACGGTTTGCCCTGCTGAACGCTCACTACCAGTTCCAGGCGCTACCTTTCGGCCTGTCCACAGCTCCGAGGGTTTTCATGAAGTTGATGGCGGAGATGATCTTCCAACTCCGGGTCCAGGGGGTCAATATTGTCCCTTATCTGGATGATCTCTTGATAAAAGTGAGATCCAGGGAGCTTATATTGCTCCATATAGACTGCACTATTCAGCTTCTGTCACTCCATGGGTGGATCCTCAATTTACAGAAGTCCCACCTGGAGCCAACACGGCGGCTCCTGTTCCTGGGAATGTCACTGGATACTGTGAAAGTGTTCCTCCCAGAGGAAAAAGCGAGAACACTCCAGGAGATGGTCTGAATGGTTCCCCGGCCTACTCTAATATACATCCATCCTTGCATAGGATTGTTGGGAAAGATAGTAGCCTCATACGAGGCGATCCAGTACGGAAGGTTCCATGCCAGAACATTTCAATTGGATCTCCTGAGCAAGTGGTCCGGCTCACATCTTCAGATGCACCGGATAATACGGCTGTCACCTCGGGCCAGGATTTCCCTCCTGTGGTGGCTACAGTCTTCAAACCTACTGGAAGGTCGATGTTTCGGGATTCAGGATTGGATCCTCCTCACGACAGATACGAGTCTGAGAGGATGGGGAGCTGTTACCCAAGGGGCTCATTTTCAGGGCAGGTGGTCAGCCCACTAAGCCCTACTTCCAATCAACATTCTGAAGCTTCGGGTGATCTACAGTGCTCTGCTTCAGGCCTTTCCTCTTCTCAAGGATCACACAATCCAGGTTCAGTCGGACAAAACCACGGCGGTGGCTTACATAAATCAACAAGAAGGGACAAAAAGCAGGGCCTGCATGCGAGAAGTGTCAAAGATACTCCTCTGGGCAGAACGAAATGCAAGCGCAATCTCTGCAATCTTCATTCCGGGAGTGGACATCTGGGAAGCGGACTTCCTGATTCGTCACGATCTCCACCTGGGAGAGTGGGGGCTTCACCATCAGGTGTTTCAGCTGATCATCGACCGGTGGGGCTGCCCACAAATAGACATGATGGCTTCTCGATTCAACAAGAAGCTTCACTGGTATTGCTCACGAACCAGGGGCCCTTTAGGCGAGGGCAGCGGATGCACTGATGTCGCCTTGGCCTTACCGGCTGGTCTACCTGTTTCCTCCGATTCCATTGATCCCAAGGGTGCTAAAGCGAATCAGGAATCAAAGAGTCCAGGCAATTCTGATTGCCCCGCATTGGCCTCGGAGGACGTGGTACGCGGATCTTCTGGACATGTCTGTAAAAGACTCTTGGCCTCGGCCAATGAGAAGAGATCTTCAACAAGGGCCGTTCGTCTACCCGGACTTACGGTGACTTAGGCCCTCATTCCGAGTTGTTCGCTCGCAAGCTGCTTTTAGCAGCTTTGCACACGCTAAGCCGCCGCCTACTGGGAGTGAATCTTAGCTTATCAAAATTGCTAACGAAAGATTAGCAGAATTGCGAATAGACACTTCTTAGCAGTTTCTGAGTAGCTCCAGACTTACTCGGCATCTGCGATCAGTTCAGTGCTTGTCGTTCCTGGTTTTTCCCAGAAACGGTAGCGTTTTTTCGCTCACACCCATAAAACGGCCTGTTTCCGCCCAGAAACACCCACTTCCTGTCAATCACATTACGATCACCAGAACGAAGAAAAAAACTCGTAATGCCGTGAGTAAAATACCTAACTGCATAGCAAATTTACTTGGTGCAGTCGCACTGCGGACATTGCTTACCTTCTTGCAAGGGGTTCTCCACATACAACCTCCTTTTGTGCCGCCCACGGCACCCTGGGGTTTGAATGTAGCGTTGGAATTTCTACAATCCTCCTGGTTTGAACCTCTGATGACGGTAGAAGACAAGTACCTCACGTGGAAGACGGTGATGTTACTGGCCCTGGCTTCTGCTAGGCGTGTCTCAGAATTGGGGGCCTTATCATGTAAAAGTCCCTACTTGGTCTTTTACGAGAACAGAACAGAGCGGAGCTCAGGACTAGGCAGCAGTTCCTGCTGAAGGTTGTCTCCGCGTTCCACTTAAATCAACCTATTATGGTTCTGTCAGTTTCTGGCACTTTTGCTCCTCCGGAGGCATTGGATACTGTGCGAGCATTGAAGAGCTATATCAAGAGAACAGCTCGGATCAGAAAGACTGATTCCTTATTTGTGCTCTATGATGCACAGAAAAAGGGTTGCCCTGCTTCTAAGCAGTCCATTGCTCATTGGCTTAGGCTTAATAACCAACAGGCCTATGTGTCGGCAGCTTTACCCATTCCACAGTCTCTGAAGGCCCACACTACGAGATCAGTGGGGTCTTCCTGGGCGGTTGCCCATGGAGTCTCGGCCTTGATACTATGCAAGCTGCTACCTGGTCGGGGAAGAACACCTTTGTGAAGTTCTACAAGTTTGATACCCTGGCAAAAGAGTATACCCAGTTTGGGCAGGCGGTGCTGCAGACGTTTCCGCACATTCCCGCCTGTTCTGGAAGCTTTGGCCCACACTACGAGATCAGTGGGGTCTTCCTGGGCGGTTGCCCATGGAGTCTCGGCCTTGATACTATGCGAGCTGCTACCTGGTCGGGGAAGAACACCTTTGTGAAGTTCTACAAGTTTGATACCCTGGCAAAAGAGTATACCCAGTTTGGGCAGGCGGTGCTGCAGACGTCTCCGCACATTCCCGCCTGTTCTGGAAGCTTTGGGACGTACAGATCATTCTAATTCCCCAATATCCCTTATGGATGCTAGAGAAAATATGATTTTAATTACCTACCGGCAAATCCTTTTCTCGTAGTCCATAAGGGATATTGGGCGCCCGCCTCAGTACGTTGACTTTTCTGCAGGTTTTCTCTGATAAGGTTACCTGTTCAGCTGTTGCTGTTTGGTTACCAGCTGTTGTTGGTTGTTTTTATGTTATTGGTGTGCTGGTGTGTGAATCTCACCACTCGTTATGTTCCTTCTCTCAAGTATGTCCATTCTTCTTCGGGCACTATTTTACCTGTAACTGCCTGTGAGAGGGGGCATAGAGGGAAGGAGCCAGCACACCCAGTTGAAGAAATTTAAAGTGTATCGGCTCCTTTGGACCCCGTCTATACCCATCGTACTAATTCCCCAATATCCCTTATGGACTAAGAGAAAAGGATTTACTGGTAGGTAATTAATAACCTATTTTTATCGGGTTACTAAAACCATAACATGCTGCCACGATAGATACAGTATTCATTTCAATTCTTACAGTCTCATGTGTAATAGGAATAAAAGTAGTAATCAAAGGTGTATATGAAGCAGTTACCAAAGAAATTCAAAACCATGTATAAGTGTCAGCAGGGCCGGGTCCAGGCCTTCTAGCACCCTGTGGGACCATAGACGCTCAAGTACAATGACTATCCAATGGGACTGTAACTTGATTTATCAGTCTCTACCACAGATTTTTCAGGTAATAAATTCGGGGTTTGGAGCTGTTGTAGTAAACTGACATTCTCAGAATGTTGATGGGTCCATCATGGCTTCTCAAAGATAGAATCTGTTCACTGTGTCTGGCTTTTACTGTATGGCAACTGCAGCCATTGGGGGTAATTCCAAGTTGATCGCAGCAGGAATTTGGTTAGCAGTTGGGCAAAACCATGTGCACTGCAGGGGAGGCAGATATAACATGTGCAGAGAGAGTTACATTTGGGTGTGGTGTGTTCAATCTGCAATCTAAATTGCAGTGTAAAAATAAAGCAGCCAGTATTTACCCTGCACAGAAACAAAATAACCCACCAAAATCTAACTCTCTCTGCACATGTTATATCTGCCTCCCCTGCAGTGCACATGGTTTTGCCCAACTGCTAAAAAATTTCCTGCTGCGATCAACTTGGAATTACCCCCATTATCCTTATGGAAAAGGGTTATCCAACAAAGTAGCTGTGACGATGCTCAGAGCTAGAAAGCCTGTTTCAGCAATTAATGAACATTTCTTAGGAAGACCTGTGTTCATGGTTTAAAATGTATGGAAGCCTGCCTGCTACTACTCCTTTCCAGTTAGCCCTGTTGCTCCTGTTTTTGCAGGTTCGTTCCTATAATGGATTAAAACAGAGTTCCTTCTATTTTATGCACCATGTTTTCTTCAAGAAGGGGTGGCACTATTACCGGATGTGCAAGCTTCTGTGTAGGACATGGCGCGGTTGTGATGACTATACTGTCCACCACTAACAGGCCCTGTCTTATGTCTTCCTATCTGTTTTATTCATAAGGATAGAATTGTTTTCCAGACAAAAAAACTACAGCTGAGCTAACACTACACGATCTGTTGTGCAGTCATTGTACATGCGAGCACACTGCATGACCATCATGTAATGTGTACACATGACACAAGTCATCATTTGCAGAATTGTGTGGTCACATTTTCCCATCTGATGTTTTACAGTTCCGATGGTTAGATGCCATGTACACATGTACAATGCGGTGCACTTACATAACATGTAAATGATATATCATGTCATCGTAAAGCGGATTGTGTTGAATGCACTCGAGTACAATATATAAATGCATTGTATAGCTCAGCTATGAGATCAGCGAATCGTTACAGTGTGTACCCAGCTTAGACGCTACCTAGTTGAGAAGATGAACTCCAATCTGGACATTGTTATACTGGCACTATGTCAGAATCAGTGATAGATTTTACCTACTTCAGCCCACCCAGTACGCCACCTCAGTGATTGCACTGGCAGAGTCTTCCCATTGCAAGAGCAAACTGCTAATAACAGCCGGACAGGCATTCCCAGGGGGAGCTGACTTTTCCCACTGGAACTGCCAATACGGACTACGATAGCAGATAGTGCTTCCCATCACACCATCCCTACCAGGCTTGTTAATTTGTGCATATGCACAGGATTGCGAGCCCGCACATATCTCCCGAGCTGTACCAGTAAGGAGCTGGCGCTGGTCAGAATCGTTCTACAAGGGAAGAGATGGTGTTTGGGCAATGAAGATTTGTCACAATGACATTAGCGTTTAGGGAAAACTGGCCTATTTGTTCTCTATGATGCGTCCATACAGAGGGCTGCTAGATGGATCCCACGTACATGAGCAGCGTGGAGCTTCTGCTGAGCAGCTGTCTTCAAGCCACATAGTCCTAGGTGCATGCCCTTACACAATCTGAAAAGATGAAGTTGACCGTTTTGCCAGGAAGAAGCTAGTTTGCAGATCTACAAGCATGCCCCCCTTAAAGGGCAGCTTGGGGGACATCACAAATTTTATGAAGGAAAACAATGTGATTTTTATACTTGCAATAAATCCTTTTATTTCTAAGCATCCACCCATTTATTCTCTTGTCCTTCTGTTAAAAGTTTATCCATTAAATGTTTTGGAACACTAAAATAAGAGACATTGGGGGTAATTTCAAGTTGATCGCAGCAGGAAAATTTTTTAGCAGTTGGGCAAAACCATGTGCACTGCAGGGGAGGCAGATATAACATGTGCAGAAAGAGTTAGATTTGGGTGGGTTATTTTGTTTCTGTGCAGGGTAAATACTGGCTGCTTCATTTTTACACTGCAAATTAGATTGCAGATTGAACACACCACACCCAAATCTAACTCTCTCTGCACATGTTATATCTGCCTCCCCTGCAGTTCACATGGGTTTGCCCAACTGCTAAACAAATTCCTGCTGCGATCAACTTGGAATTACCCCCATTAAGAGTTCTTGCAATTGACTGAATACAAAATTACAGTGATAACTAATCTTGTTAAAAACCCTTAGGCTATGACTAAATCCCAACTTCATAGCCTCTCTATTTAAAATGTAATGCAAATTTCTAGACCTCTAACTTTAGACAAGTAAACAAGTGATGTACATAGGGGTATGTCACTAGCGCTCCGTGTAGTTTTTGGTAGCGGCTGGGTACTCGATATACCCAGTCTCACTGGAAATACAGAGATATGAAAAGGATGGGGCAGGGGGATGGGGGGGGGGTTATTGTGTGAAGTACTCACCTACCATACAGCACACCATATTAGGTGAGCACTGGACACATCACCCCACCTCCTTCCCCTTTTATTTTTCTTTCAAGAAAACATCAAGAAAAAGAAAAAAAAATAAGTGCCTACCTAAACAATTACACTTCTCCTGTAAAAACTGTACTACTTGGAGTGATCTTTACACGGGAGTTTCTGATTCTAGATTTTTTCTTTTTAAACTCTTCACGTACAAATAATTTGCAAGCATCAGCCATAGACCATTTACCATAACAATATAAAACATAGTGCAGTGTGCAAAGAGAAGCGGTGAGGTGGTTAGCAGATCATTTTCAATTCTAAATTTGCCATCTAATGTGCTACATTTTGGGGTGGCCATACACCACATCCCGCCCCACACACACCTTTTTTTTTCTTCCTAGTGTCACAATCACTTGGAGTTGCTGGTAACTGTCCCTTACTACGGTCAAAGTTTATGTCTGTGGAGTAATGATATATGTAGATATTATATGCTAAACTTAAGGGTAAATAGTTTATACAATCTTGAATGATGGTTTATTAATGCTGTATAGCAGAATCATTTGTTAGCCCACGGTATAATCTTGTGGCATTCAATTAATGAAAAACATTTCATAACAATGTTTTCTATCGGTGCAGACTCTGTGGTGGAACAAGTTGCTACCTGAACTATGCAATCGTATTCGAGGAAATGAAAACGCAAATGAAGTATTTATCTCATCTCTAAAAGGTAGGGGACATGATTATAGGGCAATCTTCAGCGGAGGATTTAAACTTAGGATTCTAAAATAAAGCAGTCTGTAATGGTACAGGATGTAGGATATAAAGCTCACCTTTATTCTCAGACCCATTTATCTATTGTACAGTATCTGGGCTATAGATCCACCATGACAAGGTCAACATGGTCAAAATGTTGACAAGGACAACAGGTCAACAGTGCTTATGGTTGACAGTTACAAAAGGTCGACATGTGCAAATGGTCGAGACAGATTTAATTATTTTGTTTTGCGTCCTAGAGTATACTGAGGTTCTATTTAGTACCATGGGGTATAGACGGGTACACTAGGAGCCATGGGCACTTTAAGAATTTGATAGTATGGGCTGGCTCCTCCCTCTATGCCCCTCCTACCAGACTCTGTTTAGAAAATGTGCCCGGAGGAGCCGGTCACACTTATGGAAGCTCCTGAAGAGTTTTCTGCATTTATATTTCTGTTTGTTATTTTCAGGCAGGGCTGGATGGCACCAGCCTGACTGCTTCATGGGACTTAGAGGGGGGGGAACGGCCCAACCTCTCTCAGGGTTAATGGTCCCGTTCCCTGCTGACAGGACACTAGCTCCTGAGGGAACTATTTGCAAATCCCACCACGGTGAGCGTACGTTCCCGCAGCACACCGCCACCCCTAACAGAGCCAGAAGAAAGAAGAGTGGTAAGTACTGAGCCAGCGTCCAAGTTAGCGGGTCGTCAGCCATTATGGCGGCACGAGGTTATGGAGACGCACGGCTTCTCACCGGGGATTGGGTCTCCAGACTCAGTACACAACTGCATCTCAGTACACCGTACACAGTACCCACACTGGCAAACAAAGCCTTAAAACGGTTCTCTTTCCATTTTAAGCACAAATTACCTCAGCCAGTATAAAAAAAAAGCGAGAAGACCGCGCGCCATTGAAGGGGCGAGGCTTCACTATGAGAGTATCCAGCAGCTCACCGGCACCATTTTCTCCGGCAGGGTCCACAGGTTATCCACAGGATAACATTGGGATATGCTGGAGCGACAGCGGATTGGCACCAAACGATCACAAGCTTTTTGGCCTCCCAGGATGCACCGGGCTTGTCCATATAATCCCGCCCACCGACTCAGTCAAATCAGTTTTTTGTTTGGTAGGAGCCGGACCATGGTCACAGGGCTGCTGTGTTTTGGCAGCCCTGAGCTTTATTTCATTTATTTTTATAGTCTTACTATGTTTTGAGTGATCTTTCCTAACAGCATCTTACATGCATATTGGAAAGAGTCGCTCCAACAACTCTCCGCCAGGTCGCAACACCGCTTACCACGGTACAAGTGCTGTCTCGACGGGCGTCTGTGTTGGATGTTACTAGCAGGTCCAGCAGACGTTACCAGGCTGTGGCCGGAGCACGGGGTGAAGGTAAGGCATCGGTTCCGCTTAGAAGGGGAATATGGACACAGCCGCACTGTTTTGGGAGGAGACTACCAAATAGTAGCTGGCGCGCCACCACCACTGGGGCTCTAGCGCTAGGCTTTAGGGATCATAAGGCGCCAGGATTAGTTTGAGGCTGTGATCCCTAGGGTTGATGTCAGTAGTGGGGAGTCAGACGCTCTCCTGGTCGCCGTTTCCCCCAGTTCATGACCAGTTTCCGTGTGTCTCCCGCCATGAACTGATTGCCTCACTTCCGTCTCAGAAGCTACCACGAGGGGACTCAGTCGCAGCATAGGCCGCTGCGCCTGTATACACTAAGGTTTACCGCTAAGAGACTGGGTCGCAGACATGAGCGTCTGCATGCACTAACGTTCACTGAGCATCTGTGTCTACTAAAAGTTACTGGAGCGGCAGTGTACACTAGTAGCGTCTGGATCCACTCAGCGGTTGCTAAACGCGCAGCTCCCCCGGTGTGACTCCAAATTACCTCAGCTTGGCATTAGCAATAAGGGCGCGGTGTGCTGGCTACAAATACCTCTGTGTCTCCCTGGAAGGGCCCTTTGTTGGGTTAACTGTGTTTTTTAACCTTAGCTGTGTGTGTGCTGTCACATTTACAATATGTCAGGCAAAGAGTGTGTTTCATGTACGGCAGAGTGTTCCTCTTCCCCAAGGTGCTCACTACTATGTACTCAGTGTAGTGCACCTTCTCAGGATAGCGGGGCAAAATCAGCGTGGCTGGTTTACATTACAGGAATGATTTCCAATATTTCTAATAAATTGTCCTGCAATGAGAAAGAGACGCAATACTTAAGACAGTCTTTGGATGAGATTATGAACAGAGACTCAGTTCCCAAACCAGCGTCTCAGTCCCCTACCATTTGTCCACAAAAGCGAACTCTGGCCCATGTCATGCAGTCTGACTCTGACTCTGAAGGTCAGACATGGAGGAGGGGGAGGGGGATACAGAAGGGAGGGATGCTGCTCTGTTACAGGGAATACCAACTCTTATAGAAACTTTCAGAGACGTCCTTCAAATTCCTGATAAGGTGACAGAGGAGTGTGAGGACTCTTATTTTAATGTAAAAAGGAAGCCCTCAGTCACTTTTCCTGGGTCAAAGGAATTGAATTCCCTGTTTGAAAAACCACGGGTTAATCCTTATAGGAAATTTCAAGTCCCTAAAAGGTTACTCTAATCTTTTCCTTGTCCTCCTGAGGATAGGAAAAAATGGGAACATCCACCGATAGTGGATGCATCAGTGTCCTGGCTGTCACGGAAAATAGTAAATCCTGTCCAGGTGCAGCCTCCCTAAAAGATACAGCTGATCGTAGAGTGAGACTACACTCAAATCCTTGTACACAGCTGCTGGGGTGGCCCAGAGACCCACTATTGCATGTGCGTGGATCACAAAAGCCATTGCTAAATGGTTAGGTAACCTAACTGAGGGGTTAGATTCCTTACCTAGGGGGGAGATTGTTTTACTCCTGTAATATACACAGGACTCTGCGAACTTCATGGTGGAAGCCATAAAAGAGATAGGCTTGCTTAATGCACGCACCACTGCTATGGCGGTTACAGCACGCAGGGGCTTGTGGCTACGCCAGTGGACTGCTGATGCAGACTTCAGGAAGGGCGTGGAAGGTCTACCATTCACAGGAGAGGCCTTATTTGGAGACCAACTAGACAAATGGATCTCAAAAGCTACTGCGGGTAAGTCTACATATCTTCCTTCCGCAGTTCCCCCAGCCAGGAAAGCTTACTCAGCTTCAAATTTACAATACTTTCGGACTGCCAAGTTTAAGGGCAAATCCAGAGGTGCTTTTACAGCCACCAGAGGCGCAAGAGGTAGACCACGCAAACCAGCAACTGCCAGTTCTCAGGAACAGAGCTCAGGCTCTACTTCCTCAAAACTGGCAGGTGGGGAGCCCGGCTAAAATTCTTCAGTCACATCTGGACAAGTTCGTGCCAGGATCCCTGGGTCATATATCTTATTTCCCAGGGCTACAGACTGGAGTTCCAAGAGCTACCACCTAACAGATTCTTCATATCAGGTTTACCAGTTTCAACAGAGGCAAGTATAACTTTACAGGATGCCGTTCAAAAACTGGTACTCAGGTCATTGTCCCAGTTACACCTCATCAGCAAAACAGGGGGTACTATTCCAGCTTGTTTGTAGTACCGAAACTGGACGGTTCGGTAAGGCCGATTCTGAACCTCAAGTCGTTGAACCCGTACTTACGAGTGTTCAAATTCAAGATGGAGTCTCTGAGAGCGGTGATCTCCAGCCTGGAGGAGGGGGAATTCCTAGTGTCTCTGGATATCAAGGATGCATACCTTCACATTTCGATCTGGCCGCCTCATCAGGCTTATCTACGGTTTGCACTGCAGGACTGTCACTACCAGTTCTAGGCCCTGCCATTTGGTCTCTCCACGGCACTGAGGGTGTTTACCAAGGTGATGGCAGAGATGATGTTTCTACTACGCAAACAGGGAGTGAACATAATTCTGTACCTGGACGATCTTCTGACCAGGATCCACGGGTGGCTTCTGAACCTTTTGAAATCTCACCTAGAGCCGACACGGCGGCTTCCATTCCTGGGAATGATACTGGACACGGAGACGCAGAAGGTGTTCCTTCCGTTGGAAAAGGCATTAGTAATCCAGTCAATGGTTCGGGATGTCCTGATGCCCACCCGGATATCGGTGCATCCATGCATTGCCTTCTAGGGAAAATGGTGGCATCTTACAAGGCGCTTCAACATGGAAGGTTTCACGGAAGACCCTTCCAGCTCGATCTGTTGGACAAATGGTCCAGATCGCATCTTCGCATGCACCAGAGGATTCGTCTGTCACCAAAAGCCAGGATCTCCCTTCTGTGGTGGCAACAGACTTCTCACCTCATCGAGGGTCGGAGGATCGGTATTCAGAATTGATTTCTGCTAACCACAGACGCAAGCCTCAGAGGTTGGGGAGCAGTCACCCAGGGGGTGCAGTTTCAAGTCAGGAAGTCATCCTTCCAATCAACATTCTGGAACTCAGGGCCATATACAACGCCATTCAGCAGGCCTCATATCTTCAAGATCATGCCATTCAGGTCCAGTCGGACAATGTGACGGCAGTAACGTACATAAACCGACAGGGCAGAACGGAAAGCAAAGCAGCAATGTCAGAGGTGTCAAGAATTCTCCTCTGGGCAGAAAAACGCTGTGATGTTGTCAGCAGTCTTCATTCCGGGAGTAGACAACTGGGAAGCAGACTTCCTCAGCAGACACGACCTGCACCCGGGGGAGTGGGGCCTGCACCCGGAAGTGTTCAGGTGCTTGACACGTCGATGGGGATATCCACAAATCGACATGATGGCCTCTCGTCTCAACAAGAAGCTCAAGCGGTATTGTTCCAGGTCGAGAGACCCACAGGCAGTGGTGGTAGACTCTCTGACGACTCCATGGGTCTATCAGATGGTGTACGTGTTTACTCCACTTCCTCTGATCCCAAGAATTCTCAAAAGAATAAAAAGGGAAAAGGTTCCAGCAATACTCATTGCTCCGGACTGGCCAAGAAGGGCCTGGTACGCTGACCTTCTGGAGATGCTTCTTGAAGATCCGTGGCCTCTACCTCTTCGCAAGGATCTTCTGCAACAGGGCCCGTTCGTCTATTAAGACTTACCGTGGCTACGTTTGACGACATGGAAGTTGATCGGCTGATTCTAGCCAGGAGAGGGATCCCTGACAATGTTATTCCGACTATGTTCCAAGCCAGGAAGGGGGTAACGTCTAAACATTACCACCGTATTTGGAAGAAATACGTCTCTTGGTGTGAGAGCTGAAATTATTCTGCAGGGAATTTCATCTGGGACATTTCCTGCTTTTGTGCAGGCAGGTGTGGATGTGGGCCTCCGGCTGGGCTCCATAAAAATAGGATTTTGGTACCTACCAGGTAAATCCTTTTCTTTGAATCCATAGGGGGCACTGGAGTACTCTAGGGATATGGACGGCTTCAGCAAGAACAGGGCACTGAATATTTAAATTTAGAACTCTCCTCCCCTCCATATCCCAGAGTACCTCAGTGTTTTTTACTGAGCCGAACAGGAGCTATAGAGAGGTTGACAATGGAGAATTACATATAACATAACGGACAACAATAAAGTTGACACAGAACATTACTGACAACTAAACAGTTGACACCATAACCGATAGAACTTGAAAATTTGAACCAGTCGGTGAGAGTGTGTTACCATAAGATCCCCTGAACTTACCACAAACCTGGTAAAACTGCTCTGGGTGGGCGTCCAGTGCCCCCTATGGATTCAAAGAAAAGGATTTACCTGGTAAGTACCAAAATCCTATTTTCTTTTTCATCCACTAGGGGTCACTGGAGTACTCTTGGGACATACCAAAGCTTCCCCCGTGGGCGGGAGAGCTGTTTGGCACCTGTAACACTAGGCGGCCAAAGCGAGATGCTGATGCCGCAAACGTATCAAACTTGTAAAAGCGCACAAACGTGTGCACTGATGACCATGTAGCCGCACGGCAAAGCTGCGTCGTAGAAGCCCCACGACCAGCTGCCCATGAAGTTCCCACAGAACGTGTGGAATGAGCTGTAACTGATGAAGGTAAGCCTGACGTATGGTCAGTTTAATCCATCTGGATAAGGTCTGCTTAGAAGCTGGCCAACCCATCTTGGCAGCATCATAGAGAACAAACAACGTATCCGTCTTACGAACTGTAGACGTTCGGGATACATAAACGCGTAGTCCACGTACCACATCCAAAGTTCCAGAATCTTCTGTTAACACAGGAACTACTATTGGTTGATTGATGTGAAAAGATGACACTACCTTTGGTAGGAAAGCGGGATTCGTCCAAAGTTCCGCTCTGTCATCATGAAACACCAAATACGGTGGCTTGCATGACAAGGCACCCAAATCTGAAACACGCCTTGCCGAAGCTAAGGCCAGTAGAAAAATTGTTTTCCAAGTGAGAAACTTAATATCAACTTGTTGTAAGGGTTCAAAATATGAAGACTGTAAGAAATCTAAAACCAGATTCAAGTCCCATGGCGCTGTAGGTGGAATGAATGGAAGCTGTACGCTGTGGACACCTTGTAGAAAAGTGTGTACAGATGGCAATAGAGCCAATCCTCTTTGAAAGTAAATTAACAAAGCAGATACCTGCACCTTTAGTGTAGATAAACGCAGTCCTCCATCTAACCCCGTCTGTAGACATAACAAAAGACGGGATAACTTGAAAGATGATGTCGGAAACTTCCGAGCTTCACACCAACCTATACAGGCACGCCAAATTCTGTAATAATGAGCTGCCGTAACTGGCTTCCTAGCTCGTAACATGGTTGGTATAACAGATTCTGGAATGCCCTCTCTTCGTAAGAGGGCGGTCTCAACAGCCACCCCATCAGACGCAGCGGCGCTAAATCGGGGTAAAGGAACGGACCCTGTTGTAACAGGTCCGGACGTAGCGGGAGCGGCCAAGGATCGTCTGCGAGTAGTCCGCGGAGATCCGAGAACCAAGCTCTCCGAGGCCAATGAGGCGCCACTAGTATGACTGTGGCGGACTCTCTTTTAATCCGTTTTAGCAACAGAGGGAGCAGCGGAAACGGTGGAAACGGATACACGAGGCTGTACGGCCACGCGATTGTGAGAGCATCCACCGCCACAGCCTTTGGATCTCGCGTTCTGGTCACATACTGGGGCGTTTGGTGATTGTGGCGAGATGTCATCAGGTCCACTTGAGGGTAACCCCACCTCTGGACCAACATGTGAAACACTTCTGGATTTAATGCCCATTCCCCTGGATGAAAATCCAGACGGCTGAGATAATCCGCCTCCCAGTTGTCCACTCCCGGAATGAACACTGCCGACAAAATCACTTGGTGATGCTCGGCCCAATTGAGGATTCGAGCTACTTCCCACATTGTCATGCGGCTTCTCGTTCCTCCTTGTTTGTTGATGTATGCGACCGCCGTCGCGTTGTCTGACTGCACCTGGACAGTCTGAGACCGAAGCATGTGCACTGCTTGTCGTAGCACATTGTAAATCGCCCGGAGTTCCAGGACATTTATAGACAGCAATATTTCGTGATCCGCCCAGAGACCCTGGAGCTGACAAGTTTGAACTACAGCTCCCCAACCTCTGAGACTCGCGTCCGTCGTTAGAATCATCCAATTCCAGGCGCCGAACCGTTTCACTGCGGTTAGATTGTGTACTTTGAGCCACCAGAGTAGAGATACCCTGGCCCGTGGCGACAACCTCACCCTGTGGTGAATCTGCAGATGCGAGCCCGACCACTGTGCGAGCACATCCAGTTGAAAAGGACGTGAGTGAAATCTTCCAAACTGAAGCGCTTCGAAAGCCGCCACCATTGTGCCTAAGAGGCGAATGCAGAAATGTACCGAGACTGTGCGTGGCTTGCGCACTAATTGTACCAGATGACGAATAATCTGTACTTTCTGTTCTGGTAGGTAAATTCTTTGATTTACCGTATAGAGAATCATACCTAGGAATTGAAGTCGTTGAGACGGAATTAGATGTGATTTCTTGAAGTTGACAATCCAACCGTGCTGAACTAGTACATAGTACGTTAGCAACGCATGTTGGAGGAGCATCTGTTGAGACGGAGCTTTGATGAGCAGATCGTCCAAGTACGGAACTATTATCACTCCCAGGGATCTGAGATGAGCTATCATCACAGACATGACCTTGGTAAATACCCGAGGCGCTGACGAGAGGCCAAACGGTAGAGCCTGAAACTGGTAATGGTTCTGCCGTATCGCAAAACGCAAGAACCTCTGACGAGGTGGCCAAATCGGAATGTGTAAGTACGCATCCTTGAGATCTAGTGCAATCATGAATTCCTGTGGCTCTAAACCTGCAATTACTGACCGCAGAGATTCCATTTTGAATCAGTAGTGAGTGACGTACTGATTGAGACCTTTTAAGTTCAATATTGGCCTGACGGAGCCATCCGGCTTTGGTACCACAAACAGACTGAAATAATAACCCTGACCTTGTTGGTGTACAGGGACCGGAATCAAAACTGCTGAATCCAGCAGGGACTGAATGCAATTTGCAGAACCTTCCTCTTGTCATCCGACAGAGGCAGTCCTGTCTTGAAAAACCGCAGTGGCGGGAGACAGTCGAATTCTATTTTGTAACGTTTTAACACTAAATTGCGGATCCACCCATCTGTGGATGTCTGGAACCACTCCAAATGGAACGTCTGAAGGCGTGCTCCCACAATTGGAGATCCGAGATGGGCTGGGAGCCCGTCATGCCACTGGCTTGTCGGTGACCTTAGCGTCCTGACGACTGTTTGTTGGAAACCACGTCCTCGACCGCGTCTACCAGGCGTGGCTGTTCCTCTACCACGGCCTCGAAAGGGCTGAGGTCTAAAGGATTTGAACGCCGGGCCAGAGTATTCCCGTCTAGGTACCGTTGGAGGCAATGGTAGGAAAACAGACTTTCCTCCCGTGGCCTCAGAAATCTATTTGTCCAATTCAGGACCGAACAACTTCTCGCCACCGTAAGGCAACGCCTCCATACCTCTTTTGACCTCTGCCTCCGCTTGCGAAGAACGCAGCCATAGTGTTCGTCGTGCTGTAACTAGCGACGATGAAAGGCGAGAAGTGAGCTGACAGACGTCAGTAGAAGCTGTACATAGATAATCAGCAGCTTCCCAGATTTGATCAGCGAGAAGTATAAGGCAGACTTGAGTCCTGTTATCCATACCATTAGCGCCTTAGTGACCCAAATACCAACCAACCCAGGTCTAAGCAACACTCCTGCTGCTATATACATGGACTTTAGCATAGCTACTATATTACGGTCTGAAGGGTCTTTAAGCGTAGTAGCAGTTGGTACTGGTATGGTTAATTTCTTTGTAAGTTTAGACACAGACGAATCCACCAATGGCGGATTCCCCCATGTAGCCGTCACAGACTCTGGAAACGGGTAGCGAGACTTAAATCTGCGAGGTATAGAAAACCGTCTATCTGGATTCTTTCGTGTTTCCAGTAACATCTTATTAAGAGATTCTGAAACAGGAAAACACATTGGAGATCTCTGTCGTTTAGGAAAGATGACTACATCACTTGTCAGAGGCTCCTCAGTTTCTGTAAAGGTCAGAGACTGACGCAACGCTCTGATGAGATTATCAACGCCTGGGCTGTCAAAAACCTCACTATCTGACTGCTGGTCTACTTCGCGTCAGAATGCAACATAGCAGAAACTGGTAAATCATAAGACAGATGAAATTTATCCCTTCTACCCAAGGTGGACTTGGACCTTTGGCAAAGCTGAGACCCCACCGGTAGTTCTAGCGGTCTCACCCTAGACTCAGATCTTGCCGATTCCCGCTCTTGTCGAGTGGCGGCCAATTCTGAGTGCAATCCAGCCATGACAGCTGCTAATGGAGGGTCCGGGGATGACACCGGCATTGAAATTGTATTTGTAGTCTTACAGACATTGCAGTGAAACTGCTTTTTAGTTACTGCTGGTGCCTTACTCATTATGCAGACAGACAACACAATATACAAAGACAGACAACTTGCACGACTCAGTAAAACAGTACTAAGGTGTCTCTATATATATATATATATATCTGGCCAAGAGCAGTGCACGTGGCCAGTACTATATGAAATCTGATCCCAAATTCCCACTAACACCCCTGCGCCTCCGGTGGAGTGGAGATGTAGTACAGGAACGTCTGGAATCACAACAGGAAGAACAGGAAAGCATGGTTTAAATGGCCACCATGCCATGCTTACAGGTAAAACAGGGTATAACATTTTTCAAACAGATATAACCTGGGATCATCCTGCTAAACAAAGGCTTAATAGCCTATCCGTCTAATAACCCAGCGTTTCAGACTGCTGCTGCTATGGGCACAATCTCCTCCCTTGTGTGTGCTTCCTCCCCCCCCCGTGCTCCGTGTACCGCTGCCTATTCCAGTGGGGAGCGGGTACACGGAGCCGGGGACCTTACATGCGATGGCAGAGGGACATGGTAGAGGGAGCGGGCATCCGGGCAGCGGATAGCGGGAGCCAGGGAGCGCGCTGCATACAGCCGTGGAGCGGCGGCTATGTGTGGCAAGTGCGGCCGGCGCGGCTCTGGGAGTGGCGGGAGGCGGCTTACATAGCGGCGGCGGGTGCTCACATAGCGGCGGTGTCCTGGCAGCGGCGGCGGGCGGCTCACATAGCGGCAGGCGGCGCTTCCCAGTAGTGTCCCCACACAGCGGGGCGGCAGCGTGAGCTGACCGCCCCGTCCCCAACAAACCTGGACGCCTGTGGTGAGGGGCTATGACAGGGCTTCTTCTGTAAGCTCCGTCCAGCCTTTCCTGCAGGTAGGCCTGCACCTGGCAGTGAGGGAGCTCTTTTCAGAGAGGCCCGACACGCCACAGCTGCTCGTAGCAGCTTCCACGATCCCGGACCCCACGCCTATTGGAGGGGGGGGGAAGGGATGTGGAAAATGTAGTTAAAAAAGAAAAATCAAAAATAAAAATTCAAAAGTAGTGTGGAAAACCACACAAGCCCTGTTGCTACTATGAGCACAGAAAAAACACTGAGGTACTTTGGGATATGGAGGGGAGGAGAGTTCTAAATTTAAATATTCAGTGCCCTGTTCTTGCTGAAGCCGTCCATATCCCAAGAGTACTCCAGTGACTCCTAGTGGATGAAAAAGAAAGTCCAGATTTCGGACTTAACCATTTTCTTTCAGAAACAATTGGCTTCTCTCCCTGAAGTCCAGACGTTCTTGAAAGGTGTTCTGCACATCCAACTTCCCTTGGTGCCTCCCACGGCACCTTGGGATCTCAATTTGGTGCTGCAATTCCTCCAATCGGACTGGTTTGAACCATTTCCGAAGGTAGACATAAAATATCTTACGTAGAAGATCGTCACACTGTTGGCCTTGGCTTCGGTGTGTCGGAGCTGGGGGCGTTGTCTCACATGAGCCCCTATTCAATTTTCCATGAGGATAATGCTGAACTCAGAACTCATCAGCAATTTCTTCCTAAAGTGGTGTTGGCGTTTCAAAACAACCAATCTATTGTGGTTACAGACACCTCTGCTCCTTCAAAGTCTTTGGAAAGGCTTTGAAGGTGTCTGTAAAGAGAACAGCTCGTCACAGAAAATTGGACGCACTGTTTGTTCTTTATGATCCTAATAAGATTGGGTGTCCTGCTTCTAAGCAGTCAATTGCACGCTGGATTAGGCTCGCTATCCGGCATGCTTTTTCCACGGCAAGCTTGCCGGTTCCAAGATCTGTACAGGCCCACTCTACTAGGTCGGTGGGTTCTTCTTGGACGGCTGCACGTGGTGTCTCGGCTTTACAGCTCTGCGGAGCAGCTACTTGGTCGGGTTTGAACACGTTTGCTAAGTTCTACAAGTTTGATACTTTTGCCTCTGAGGACCTTCAGTTTGGTCAATCAGTTCTGCAGGAACCTCAGCACTCTCCCACCCGGTTTGGGAGCTTTGGTACTTCCCCATGGTACTAAATGGAACCCCAGTATCCTCTAGGACGTAAGAGAAAATAGGATTTTAATTACCTACCAGTAAATCCTTTTCTCATAGTCCGTAGAGGATACTGGGCGCCCGCTTGGTGCTTCATTCATCCTGCACTGTTACTTTGTTAAGTATGGTTGGTTCAGCTGTTGCTGTTCCTGTTTCCAGTTGGGTTAGCGTAGCTTTCCTATTGTTTGTGTGTGCTAGTTCGGAATCTCACCACTATCCTTTTTTTATCCTTCTCTCAAAGTATGTCCTCGGGCACAGTATCCTAGACTAAGTCTGGTAGGAGGGGCATAGAGGGAGAAGCTAGCCCACATTATATCATTCTTAAAGTGCCCATGGCTCCTAGTGGACCCGTCTATACCCCATGGTACTAAATGGAACCCCAGTATCCTCTACGGACGACGAGAAAAGGATTTACTGGTAGGTAATTAAAATCCTATTATTATTATTTTGCATTTTATTCAATTTTTTCATGCTTTACAATCCACGTGGAATACGATTGGGAATATTAACCTCGCCCAAAGCATGGGGAGTGAAGCGATACATTAATTGGGGTTTCACGTGCTTTGACGCGAAAACGGTGCCTACCATTTCATGTGTCAACCTTTTGACCCTGTCGACCTAATGCATGTGACCTAATGAATGTAGACCTTATTCATGTAGATCTGATAATCATATTTTTTAACTACAGTGCTCACACTGATCAGAAGAAGGTGCCTTATAATAACACATTTATTGAAAGATAATGTAGAAAAACAAAAGAAGCCTCCTAGGTAAGATAATACAATCACCAAAGGGATTTTCACAACATCTCATAAATACCGGATTTAAAACCCGTCTCCCCAAATATCCCAGCAGAGTCCCCAAATCCCATCAGAGGGCGTTACTAGAGTTTAATACAGGGGATGTAGTTATGTGACTGTCTGCATCCCGAACCCTGAAAATCCAACTAAAGGGACTATTCCCACTTGAGCCCGCAAGGTGCTTCGTTCCCCCCTGCCGGCATTCTGCGTCCGGTATTGCGGCGTTGGTAACACAGCCCCAAATCTAATACAGTTTCTACCAGGATCTCAGAATAACAACTCCAGCAGACTCTGCAGGGTCCGGGCACTCGGCCATTGCGCTTCACCAATATGGTGGGGTTCCGGAAACCATGTCCTATGCAGCTTATAGGGATATGCTAGTGGACCTCCTGGCACCTTCAGAATACTTGTTGCCCAAGCTCTGCTAGCATAACCAGCTCCTGCTGCTCTCACTTCTCTGGTGCTGCCAAAAACACACATCTTCAAGCAGCACAGCTTTCCAAATACCGACACACCTTCCCCCAGCCCCTCTACCCTTATAAAATCATTCCGGTCACCAACCATGGCCAGCAAAACAAGAAATCCCAAAGGAGAATGCTGGGAGGTGTAGTCATACTGGGTAGTAAGTGCTAAAGAGATGTTTCAAAGAAGCATGCTGGGATATGTAATCATACTAGACCAGTGATGAATAACCTTGACACCCCAGCTATTGTTGAACTACACATCCCAGCATGCCCTGCTACAGTTTTGCTATTTGGCCATGCTAAAACTGATGCAGGGCATGTTGGGATGTGTAGTTCAACAACAGCTGGAGTGTCAAGGTTAGCCATCGCTGTACTAGACAGTAACTACTGGGTAGACAGAAAGTCCCAGCAAAACCTCTGCTCAGAGGAGAGACTACCCAGAACAATAGATCACCTCTTTAATTGTTGTAGTACTGACAGTAACTACTGCTTGTCTTTTGTGTGTTCATCTTGTTTTAGACACTTTGGAGGTGATTGCTGTGGAACTTGACCTTCATGACTTTCTGACTGTGCTGCCTGATGATGGAATTGCAGCATTTTTTTTGCCTTACCTTGTAAACCAAAGCAAAGGAAAGCTTGTTGCTTGAATCATCCACCTGCTTTGTATCCTACGCAGAGTGGATTGTGAGATCTGTGGAGTGCAATAAACTACAGAACAACCGTGTGCCTACATTTTTTATAGTTATATAAATAATGAGACCCAGTTGGTGAAATAGGAAAGTATATGGTGCTTAGTGCATTAATGTCCCTGTGAGCCCTTGGTTGCCCAGGAGTGTACCAGTATGGTGATAGCTGACTTCTGAACCTAGCTGCATACTGTAACATGCTGTCCCATGTCAGTAATCTCCAGACAGCAGAATGCTGAGCTACAATAACTAAATGGAATGCAATAGCCAGCTTCACCCTAGAGTCCAGCTATTCACAATAGAGTCCAGCTATTTGCATACTGCTCATACTATATTATATTTTCTCTTCTGTAGAAACAGTGCACAGAGGCATTTTTTTAATGAATACAAAGGACCTGATTATGAGGTTGAAGTTACACCTGCCACTTAATACTAATGTGCTACAAAGCCCTTCTCTGGTGTACATCCATGTGTCCGAATGAGCGTGGACCGAGACGTCCAGTTTGATCATCTTTATATGGGGCAATCGTGCATGGTACATCTTTACTCACACCATTGGCCACACTGGAAACTTGCCTAGGCTAGATTCAGAATCTCCATCAGAGTATGGCCTCCTATGTAAATGATTCTGCAGCTTTTTCCCAACCACTATCGGTAACACACCTGCGACACTAGCATAAGACGCAGTATCTCAATACATCTGATTAGACACCCCAGTCACCACTCAGGAATGCCCATACTTTTCCAGTACACTTCAGCTACCTTGCATCTAAATCTGTACTATGACTGTGTAGGTACAAAATCGGGACACGTGCAGTGCGACTCAGATGCATGCACAGATGAAAAATTGCTCCACAGATATCACTGCTGTGTCCGACTAAGAATCAGGTGCATAATGCACAATACTATTAATTACCTTAGCTTTGTGGTGTTGTCCTCCTCTTCTGTGTCGATAACTTATACAGTATGTGCTTACATGCAATAGGTTACTGTTTGTGTTTTGAGGGATAGATGTCTGCAGTGCCCCTTACATTTGAGGCACTTTAATCAAATCACATTTGAGAAGAGGGATGCAGTACACATGGGAAGACTGGTCACTGCAGCCTGACTTTTATCATGCCCAGATAGCACTGTGTTCTCAGTAAGCTCCACCCAACAAAATAACTGAGTCTTTGAGGGAAACTGTAGTTTCCTCGATACCATACTGTCAGCGGTACTTACAAACTAATGTTTCGGTAGAGGGATATACTCCATAATGGAGTATAGAAATTATAATGTATAAAAAATGAGGGGCCTGTTTGGTTTAACTCTATAGTTGTGATGGCGGTGTAGATTGAAGGGACATATACCACCTGGGTATTAGTGATACAGGATGTGACCTAGCGCAACCTTAGGACAGATCAGTCCACTGTTATGTATATACAGTACGTGTCAGTACTGGGTGGACATGACAGAGGGGTGTGTGGTCTATTTGCTGACATCTGAGGAGCATTTCTACTCCTAGACAGTCCTGTTCCTGGGAGGTGTCTGGACACTGACATGTGACCTTAGGTATGCTTTGTGCACCCACACATTCCGGTACGATACTGCATCTGTTTTGATAGGGGATTTGTGTTTTTTTGTGTGCACTGTTTGGCTGTTTTTTATATTCACCCACCTTCATGGAATAAAAGTGGAATTTCACTATTGCAAATCTTTTTTTTTCTCCCCCCTTCATGTATGGAGTGACTTTGTTCAATTGAAGTCTGAAGAGATTAGAAAGACCCAGGTGAATGTGATTGCGAATGGGACTTCAAACAGATCTAAAATTATTGATTGGATGCCTGGACTTGTTATGGACAGGTGGAAAAACATGTACTGTATATATAACAGTAGGCTGATCTCTTTCCTGAAGGTTGCGCTAGGTTACTTCCTGTATTGTTGTCTTTCTTTGTTAAGGAATATAGGGATCACCTTGGTAACTCATAGCTGCACCCACAATTGAAGTGCGGGTTCTTAATATTTACTGTATATCCTGTGTATCAGTGATGATTGGCCTGGATTTTGAGAGGGAGTGTAAAAGATCTTGCTAAAGATTTAGAGTACCAAAAGGTCCCATGTACTTACTAGTGTCTGATTCATGTGCAAATAGGAAGAGTCTCCCAATTGTTAGTCAGCAAGCATCCAAGATTATACATCTAACAAATGGTAGAGGCTGGGCACTCTCTCTCACAGTTGGAGATCAGAATTCTCTATACAAGAGAATGTGTCTGCTCTGAGGGCACTCAATGGTACAGAGTGTGTGAAGGTAGTCCTGCACTTCGATAAAATGCCTATTCTGTAAGACGTTTTAGAACTTGAGATCTTAATCAGCTGGATTTCATCAAGAGATGTCCAGCAGTATTAGGTCTTTTCATCCACACTACAGCATGCATGATTGTCAAGTATATCATACAATGGGGAAAAGGAGAATTATCTATTTTGGATTTAAAAACCATGTGATCCTAGGTTATTCAGCCAGTCACTAGCTAAAGGAGTAATTCGAGAGGACTGGAAAAGAAAGAACGTAGTCCCACTGCACAAAAGTGGAAGCAAGGAAGAGGCAAGCAACTACCGATCTGCGAGCCTTACATCAGTAGTAAGGAAATTGATGGAAACACTCTTAAAAGAAAGAGTTGTAGATTATTTCAAATCCAGCAATTTACAGGATCCCAAACAGTATGGATTCACGACGGAGATCACGTCAAACAAACCTTATTGACTTTTCTCTAACGTCCTAAGTGGATGCTGGGGACTCCGTAAGGACCATGGGGAATAGCGGCTCCGCAGGAGACTGGGCACATCTAAAGAAAGCTTTAGGATTAACTGGTGTGTACTGGCTCCTCCCCCTATGACCCTCCTCCAAGCCTCAGTTAGATTTCTGTGCCCGACGAGAAGGGTGCACACTAGGGGCTCTCCTGAGCTTCTTAGTGAAAGTTTTAGTTTAGGTTTGTTATTTTTTTTAGTGAGACCTGCTGGCAACAGGCTCACTGCATCGAGGGACTAAGGGGAGAAGAAGCGAACTCACCTGCGTGCAGAGTGGATTGGGCTTCTTGGCTACTGGACATTAGCTCCAGAGGGACGATCACAGGTCCAGCCTGGATGGGTCCCGGAGCCGCGCCGCCGGCCCCCTTACAGAGCCAGAAGAGCGAAGAGGTCCGGAAAAATCGGCGGCAGAAGACGTTCCTGTCTTCAATAAGGTAGCGCACAGCACTGCAGCTGTGCGCCATTGCTCTCAGCACACTTCATACTCCGGTCACTGAGGGTGCAGGGCGCTGGGGGGGGCGCCCTGAGACGCAATAAAACATGACAGAAATACCTTACATGGCAAAAAATACATCACATATAGCTCCTGGGCTATATGGATGCATTTAACCCCTGCCAGAATATACAAAAAACCGGGAGATAAGGCCGCCGAAAAGGGCGCGGAGCCTATCTCCTCAGCACACTGGCGCCATTTTCCCTCACAGCTCAGTTGGAGGGAAGCTCCCTGGCTCTTCCCTGCAGTCACTACACTACAGAAAGGGTTAAAAAAAGAGAGGGGGGCACTAATTATGCGCAGTATTAAAACATACAGCAGCTATAAGGGGAAAAACACTTATATAAGGTTATCCCTGTATATATATAGCGCTCTGGTGTGTGCTGGCATACTCTCCCTCTGTCTCCCCAAAGGGCTAGTGGGGTCCTGTCCTCTATCAGAGCATTCCCTGTGTGTGTGCTGTGTGTCGGTACGTTTGTGTCGACATGTATGAGGAGAAAAATGATGTGGAGACGGAGCAGAGTGTCTGTAACAGTGATGTCACCCCCTAGGGGGTCGACACCTGAGTGGATGTACTGTTGAAAATTACGTGACAGTGTCAGCTCTATATAAAAGCGTGGGTTTTCCCCCGATAACAATTGATAATTTCTTAAAAAGTATTGGCTGCATACCCTTTCCCGCCAGAGGTTAGGGTGCGTTGGGAAACACCCCCTAGGGGGGATAAGGCGCTCACACGCTTGTAAGAACAAGGGCTCTACCCTCTCATGAGATGGCCGCCCTTACCCTCCTGCTTTCTATCAGCAGGATCCTTATCCAAAAAGGTATTTACACACATACTGGTGTTATACTGCGACCAGCTATCGCCTCAGCCTGGAGGTGCAGTGCTGGGTTGGCATGGTCGGATTCCCTGACTGGAAATATTGATAGTATATTATTGCCTATAGAGCATTTAAAAGATGCATTTCTATATATGCATGATGCACAGCGGAATAATTGCCGACTGGCATCAAGTATAAGTGCGTTGTCCAATTCTACCAGTAAAATGGTCAGGTGATGCGGATTCCAAACGGCATTTGGAAGTATTGCCTTTGAAAGGGTGGCCACGGCAACAGCTGGGAAATCCACGTTTGTACCCCAGGTCGCCTCTCAAAATAAGACGCCGTATTATCAGGCGCAGTCCTTTGTTGGCAAGCGGACAAAAGGTTCCTCTTTTCTGCTCGTGACAGAGGGAGAGGAAAAAGGCTGCAGAGATCAGCCAGTTCCCAGGAACAGAAACCCTTTCCCGCCTCTGCCAAGCCCTCAGTATGACGCTAGGGCTTTACAAGCTCAGGCACGGTGGGGGCCCGTTCTCAATTAATTTCAGTGCGCAGTGGGCTCACTCACAAGTAGACCCCTGGATCCTTCAGGTAATATCTCAGGGGTACATATTGGAATTCGAGACGTCTCCCCCTCGCCGTTTCCAAAAGTCGGCTTTACCGACGTCTCCCTCTGACAGGGAGGCAGTTTTGGAAGCCATTCACAAGCTGTATTCCCAGCAGGTGATAATCAAGGTACCCCTCCTGCAACAGGGAACGGGGTATTATTCCACACTATTGTGGTACCGAAGCCAGACGGCTCAGTGAGACCGATTCTAAATCTAAAATCTTTGAACACTTACATACAGAGGTTCAAATTCAAGATTGAGTCACTCAGAGCAGTGATTGCGAACCTGGAAGAAGGGGACTACATGATGTCTCGGGACATCAAGGATGCTTACCTTCATGTCAAAATTTACCCTTCTCACCAAGGGTACCTCAGGTTATGGTACAGAACTGTCACTATCAGTTCAGACGCTGCCGTAGGGATGGTCCACGGCACCCCGGGTCTTTACCAAGGTAATGGACGAAATGATATCCCTTCGAAGGAAGGGAATTTTAGTTATCCCTTACTTGGACGATTCCCTGATAAGGGTAAGATCCAGGGAACAGTTGGAGGTCGGTGTAGCACTATCTCAGGTAGTGTTGCGGCAGCACGATTGGATTCTCAATATTCCAAAATCGCAGCTGGTTCCGACGACTTGTCTTCTGTTTGCTAGGGATGATCCTGGACACAGTCCAGAAAAAAGGTGTTTCTCCCGGAAGAGAAAGCCAGGGAGTTATCCGAGCTAATCAGGAACCTCCTAAAACCGAACCAAGTCTCAGTGCATCAATGCACAAGGGTTCTGGGTAAAAATGGTGGCTTCCTAGGAAGCAATCCCATTCGTTAGATTCCACGCAAGAACTTTCCAGTGGAACCTACTGGACAAATGGTCCGGGTCGCATTTTCAGATGCATCAGCGGATAACCCTGTCACCAAGGACAAGGGTATCCATCCTGTGGTGGTTGCAGAGTGCTCATCTTCTAGAGGGCCGCAGATTCGGCATTCAGGACTGGGTCCTGGTGACCACGGATGCCAGCCTGCGAGGCTGGGGAGCAGTCACACAGGGAAGGAATATCCAGGACTTAGGGTCAAGCCTGGATACATCACTTCACATAAATATCCTGAAGCTAAGGGCCATTTACAATGCTCTAAGCTTAGCGAGACCTCTGCTTCAAGGTCAGCCGGTGTTGATCCAGTCGGACAACATCATGGCAGTCACCCACGTAAACAGACAGGGTGGCACAAGAAGCAGGAGGGCAATGGCAGAAGCTGCAAGGATTCTTCGCTGGGCGGAAAATCATGTGATAGCACTGTCAACAGTATTCATTCCGGGAGTGGACAACTGGAAAGCAGACTTCCTCAGCACGACCTCCACCCGGGAGAGTGGGGACTTCACCCAGAAGTCGTCCACATGATTAAAAAACTCGACAGGTATTGCGCCAGGTCAAGAGACCCTCAGGCAATAGTTGTAGACGCTCTGGTAACACCGTGGGTGTACCAGTCAGTGTATGTGTTCCCTCCTCTGCCTCTCATACCCAAGGTACTGAGATTGATAAGATGGAGAGGAGAAAGCACTATATTCGTGGCTCCGGATTGGCCAAGAAGGACTTGGTAACCGGAACTTCAAGAGAGGCTCACGGAGGATCCGTGGCCTCTACCTCTAAGAAGGGACCTGCTCCAGCAAGGACCCTGTCTGTTCCAAGACTTACCGCGGCTGCGTTTGACGGCATGGCGGTTGAACACCGGATCCTGAAGGAAAAAAGGCATTCCGGATGAAGTCATCCCTATCCTGATCAAAAGCCAGGAAGGATGTAACCGCAAAAACATTATCACCGCAATTGGCGAAAATATGTTGCGTAGTGCGAGGCCAGTAAGGGCCGACGGAGGAAATTCAACTGGGTCGATTCCTACATTTCCTGCAAACAGGAGTGTCTATGGGCCTGAAATTGGGGTCCATTAAGGTTCAGATTTCGGCCCTGTCAATTTTCTTCCAAAAAAGAACTAGCTTCAGTCCCTGAAGTTTAGACGTTTGTAAAAGGGGTACTGCATATACAGCCTCCTTTTGTGCCTCCAGTGGCAATTTGGGATCTCAATGTAGTTTGGGTTCCAAAAGTCACATTGGTTTGAACCACTTAAATCTGTGGAGTTAAAATATCTCACATGGAAAGTGGTCATGCTGTTGGCCCTGGCCTGGGCCAGGCGCGTGTCAGAATTGGCGGCTTTATCCTGTAAAAGCCCTTATCTGATTTTCCATTCGGACAGGGCGGAATTGAGGACTCGTCCTCAGTTTCTCCCTAAGGTGGTTCCAGCGTTTTCACCTGAACCAACCTATTGTGGTGCCTGCGGCTACTAGGGACTTGGAGGAATCCAAGTTGCTGGATGTTGTCAGGGCCCTGAAAATATGTTTCCAGGACGGCTGGAGTCAGGAAATCTGACTCGCTGTTTATCCTGTATGCACCCAACATGCTGGGTGCTCCTGCTTCTAAGCAGACTATTGCTCGTTGGATTTGTAGTACAATTCAGCTTGCACATTCTGTGGCAGGCCTGCCACAGCTAAAATCTGTAAAAGCCCGTTCCACAAGGAAAGTGGGCTCATCTTGGGCGGCTGCCCGAGGGGTCTCGGCTTTACAACTTTGCCGAGCAGCTACTTGGTCAGGGGCAAACACGTTTGCTAAATTCTACAAATTTGAT
This sequence comes from Pseudophryne corroboree, assembly GCF_028390025.1. Taxonomy (NCBI): domain Eukaryota; kingdom Metazoa; phylum Chordata; class Amphibia; order Anura; family Myobatrachidae; genus Pseudophryne; species Pseudophryne corroboree. The sequence continues at coordinate 227,269,321 of NC_086447.1, forward strand.
ACCCTGGCTGAGGAGGACCTGGAGTTCTCTCATTCGGTGCTGCAGAGTCATCCGCACTCTCCCGCCCGTTTGGGAGCTTTGGTATAATCCCCATGGTCCTTACGGAGTCCCCAGCATCCACTTAGGACGTTAGAGAAAATAAGAATTTACTTACCGATAATTCTATTTCTCATAGTCCGTAGTGGATGCTGGGCGCCTATCCCAAGTGCGGATTGTCTGCAATACTTGTACATAGTTATTGTTACAAAAATCGGGTTATTATTGTTGGGAGCCATCTTTTCAGAGGCTCCTCTGTTATCATACTGTTAACTGGGTTCAGATCACAAGTTATACGGTGTGATTGGTGTGGCTGGTATGAGTCTTACCCGGGATTCAAAATCCTTCCTTATTGTGTACGCTCGTCTGGGCACAGTATCCTAACTGAGGCTTGGAGGAGGGTCATAGGGGGAGGAGCCAGTGCACACCAGTTAATCCTAAAGCTTTCTTTAGATGTGCCCAGTCTCCTGCGGAGCCGCTATTCCCCATGGTCCTTACGGAGTCCCCAGCATCCACTACGGACTATGAGAAATAGAATTATCGGTAAGTAAATTCTTATTTTTTGACTGTGTGACTAAAGTAATCGATAAAGGTGGAGCCATAGATATAGCTTATCTAGACTCTAGTAAGGCTTTTGATACTGTCCTCTACTATATACCCGTACTGTAGCTATACCACACCTCTACTGTATACCTGTACTATAGCTATACCATACCCTTACTATATTCCTGTTCTATTGCTACACCATACCTTTACTATATACCCGTACTGAAGCTATACCACACATCTATATGCCTGTACTGTAGCTATACTACACCTCTACTATATACCTGTACTATAGCTATATCCCACCTCTACTATATACCCGTACTGTAGCTATACCACACCTCTACTATATGCCCGTACTGTAGCTATACCACACCTTTACTATATACTTGTGCTATAGCTATACCACACCTCTACTATATGCCCGTATTGTAGATATACCACACCTCTACTATATACCTGTACTATTGCTATACCACACCTCTACTATATAACGTACTGTAGCTATACCACACCTCTACTATATGCCAGTACAGTAGCTATACCACACCTCAACTATATACCAGTTCTGTAGCTATACTACACCTCTACTATATATCTGTACTATATCTATAGAATTACTTTACTATATACATACCTGTACTATACCTAAAGTATATTTCTCTTATGCCCTAGTGGATACTGGGGAATAGTATATTGCCATGGGGTATAGATCATGTCCACTGGAGCCTGGCACTGTAAAATATCAGTCAGTGTGTGCTGGCTCCCCCCCTCTATGCCCCTCCTAGCAGACTCAGTTTAGAAAATGTGCCCAAGGTGCCGGTGCATTCTGTTGCTCTCCAGAGAGTTTTCTTAAGACATTTTTTTTAGTTTATTATTTTTACACTGGTTGGCAACCAACATGCATGCGTTGTGGGACTTGGGGGGGAAAAATGAACCAACTTCCTCAAAGTTAATTGTTCGTAATCCCAGCTGACAGGACACTGAGCTCTTGAGGTGATGTTTCTCACACTTCAGAGTGTGAGCCCACGCCAGCAGCATGCCGCCACGCCTTAACAGATGCTGAAGACGGGTGAGTGTTACAAGGGTGCCCGGTTAGGGGGTCCCCGGTGTAAGATGGAGGCATGAAGGGACGGTGATCACCCGGCTGTGGGTACCCAGACTGGCAATATAGTAAACGGGGGCTACGGGTTCTTGCTTTACAATATAAATGGAGAAAGCCAGTATAAAAATCTACAGGGGCCGCGTGCCATTAAGGGGGCGGGGCTTCCCTGAGAGTGGGACCAGAGGCAAAACGGCGCCATTTCCTACTGCTGCTGCTGCTAACAGGCTGCACGCGTAGATTGCTCCTCCACAGTACCCACTAAATCACCACTGTAACTGGTACCAGGGGGTTATACTAAAGGGGGGAGCGTAATATCAGCGGTTATACCACTGTGGGAATACTTACACATAGAAGACGTGCAGCGCTGCTCGGTCTATGGTGTAGTGTGCTAGTTCCATTCTGCTCTGTGTCACTCCATTCAGGGTCAACTGGGATAAGTGTGCATAGCTCACTAATATTACACTGTGTTATATTACTGTGTGTTTCTCGTACGTCCTAGAGGATGCTGGGTCACTTCAAGAACCATGGGGTATAGACGGGATCCGCAGGAGACATGGGCACTTTAAGACTTTCAAAGGGTGTGACCTGGCTCCTCCCTCTATGCCCCTCCTCCAGACTCCAGTTTAGATTCTGTGCTCAGTGAGACTGGATGCACTCTGAGGAGCTCTACTGAGTTTCTCTGAAAAAGACTTATGTTAGGTTTTTTTATTTTCAGGGAGATCTGCTGGCAACAGTCTCCCTGCTTCGTGGGACTTAGGGGAGAGACGTTAGATCTACTTCTAGTGAGTTTAAAGGCTCTGCGTCTTGGCTACAGGACACCATTAGCTCCTGAGGGTCTGATCGCTAGGTATGCCTAGATGCTCGTTCCCAGAGCCGGCTGTCACCCCCCTTGCAGAGCCAGAAGACAGGTGAGTAGAAGAAGCAAAGAAGACTTCAGTGACGGCTTCTGAGGTACCGCACAGTGATCGCACGCTGCGCGCCATGCCCCCACACACAGCGGCACTACAGGGTCCTCATTCTGACACTGGCATGAGGGGACATTTGTGCCAAGGCACTGTCCTATCCCCCGCCAGTATAAATATTTGTTGAAAATTACGGGAAGGAAGCGTGCCATTACGGGGGCGGGGCTTCTTCCTCACAGCTCACACTCACGCACACTGCTGACAACTGCAGGGTGCAGGGGGGGGCGCCCTGGGCAGCATAAAATTTAGTTTATGGCAAAAGGCATATTGTCCTAACCCCACCAGTATAATTAACTATTTATTTAAGAGCGAGTGAAGCGCGCCAGTACAGGGGCGGGGCTTCTTCCTCACTAAGCCAGTACACTAGTCAGCGCCAATTTCTCCTCACAAGAGAAACGCTGGTCCTACCTTCACTGCTGACATGAATCGGTGCAAAAACCGGGGGGGGGGGGGGGGGGGGATGTATATGGTGCTTGTATTATAATAATAAAAGCGCTGCAGGCCTGTTGTTCAATTATATGTTTCACAGATTGTGTGTGCTTGGCGCTGGGGTGTGAGCTGGTTTTTCCTCTCTGTGTCCATCTGACAGAGGTCTGTTCCCTATAAGTCCCAGTGTGTCTGTGAGTGTGTGTGGTACACGTGTGCGACATGTCTGAGGCAGGGAGTTCCTCCCTGGAGGAAGCCATTGTAGGGACACAGAGTTGTAAGGTGGTGGCGATACCGGCACACCAAGAGCCTGCATGGGTGAAAGAAATACGTGGTAGTATGCATCATATCAATAGGAGATTAGATAAGGCTGTATCTAATACTGCATTCTGGATATGTGGAAGATGTGTTTTTTCAGGATTCTCTTCTTCCATCTGCAGGCGACCCTCCCTGGGTCACATAAAGTTCATTTACAAATGTTATGGCTATTGCTACCGACACGGACTCTAAGTCCTGTGTCGACGATAGGGACTCCAGGGAAATAGATCTAATAAGAGTCCCTCCCACGAGCTTAATATATTCTTTCCCGGCAGTCACCCCGTGTTAGATAGTGCACTGTCCAGGGTGACAAAGAAAGTAATTCTCCCTGCACCAGGCACGGCTTCACTAAAAGAGCTGGCAGACCGAAAGGTGAAAACTACATTAAAATCCATTTATGTTGCAAATGGTACGCTGCTTAAATGCACTATTGTTTGCGCGTGGGTGAGTCGCGCTATTGAAAAATGGTCAGAAAGCGTGTCATCAGAAATTGACACGATTCATTAAGATGAGATCATTCTTAAGTTAGGGAATATCAAAGATGCTGCCGCATACATGCTAGAGGCGATGAAAGATATTGGACTCTTGAGTTCACAGGCCGCTACCAGGGCAGTATCGGCTCGGCAGGTGTTGGGGATTCACCAGTGGAACGCGGATGCAGATTCCAAAAGAAACATGGAGGCTCTCCCATATAAAGGTGAGGCCTTATTTGGCGATGGCCTGGATGCGTTAGTCTCGGCGGCTACCGCAGGTAAGTCGACATCTTTAGGACAGGTGATGGTAATCTGCGCACTGAGGTGTTAGGTGTCAGTTGGGTCGGGGTGTGCAGCAGGTTCAGGGGTTGTCCAGTCCCTATTAATGCAATATAAAGAACTGATACACAATGCAAAAACAAAATGTAAGAAGTTGAACTGCGCTCTACCCCTGATGTTTAAAGTCTCCACTAGTCTGAATCGGAGCTACCTGTGTTGTTTCTTAAATAAAGATAAATAATACCAGTGGGTGAAAAAGAGTAAACTACAAGGTGTTTTATTAATTGCTAATGGCACAGGGTTAGGTGTTTCCAAGAAAAGCCCAAATGCCATCTTTCTCTTAAATGCAAGTCCAGCAGTCTCTTTCTATTGAAAGTGTCCTTTTTGATGCACAGAGTAATGACTTAAAATGTCCTTATCTTAGTGAAAATTTAAATCGAATAAAAAGTCTTTGATCCTTAGTGAGGAAAAGAGACCGGCGTCCCGTGTCTCTGTTGTGGTCTAGTGGATATAGGTCCTTACCGTTGCGGCCGTGTTCGTGAGGAGTCCGGGTGCGGGTCTGCGCCGGGATTCTAGAGGGGCTCTGGACTGGTCAGCTGATGCTGGTCAGCACTAGCTCACTCAGTTCGTCCTTGTACGGACTCACAGTGAGCCGGCTACCTTCCTCGTGCCGATCTTTTGTCCGTGGAGAGGGTGCATCGCCGTGGAACCTGTCCGGGAATCCACAGCGAGGCACACCAATCCACTTCTCGAGCCGCACCTGAAGTCTCCCTCCTCGCCGCCCGTCCGCCTGCACTCACTTACCCGTCTTGCTGCGCTGCTGCTGCAAGCTCGTCGTCAGTGCTCTGGGGTTCCTCTTGTATCCACTGTCCGCTTTCATGTAGTTGTTTGCCTTCGTGTCCCTCAACGCGTTTCAGCCGGGTCTGGCCTTCCTCTGGGAGTTTGCAATTCAGAATGTCCATGCCTTGAGGGTTTTAAACTTGGTGTGGGGGCAGGATCTTCATTCATTCGTCCCTGTCTCAATCCCTGATTGGTTTTGCCGGCTGTTCATCAAAAATGTCTCGCAGGCTGTATTGGCTGGTGGTAACATTGTATTCACTGAGAGTTGCTGAGTTCTCTATTTGTTTGGTCGTCGCCCATAGCAACTTGTAATGGGTGTGTTTGTCCTTACAGGGTTAGAAGTGCTGTTAGCGTAATCGTGCTGTTACTTTTTTAATTAACTAGACGATCTGCTTTGTCTGTCCCCTAGAAGTGGGATAAATGTTGTTCCTGTTCTAAAACCCTATTTATGCGATGTTTAATGTCTACTTTTCCCTGGTGACACATTGTAGACTAAATAATTCCTTTGAGTCTGAATAATTTATGGCTTGATATAGATACTGTTGCCTTAGTGTTTGGTGAAGTAATAAATATATATTAAAAAGCAGAATGGTTTTACAATAATACTAGCTGAAAAAGATCAATAAATGGGTGTTGCATGACGGAAAGGTTCTTTTGAAATGGGGCTTAGTTAACCGAACCCTTACTTCCAATCCCCAGTTTAATCTAGTCAATTAAAGGGTTTGTACCCTAAGTCCTACTTGTATACTAAAAGATCATACATGCTTCATTGGATATATTGGTCTACCCTGATGGAACCTGTCTTCTAAACTGCGGGTTAGTGGGTAGGGAGCGGAACTAATTTTAGTGTGATAGGTGTGACTTAAAGTATGCAGGAGTATTGCTGTTGTGAAGTCGACATTTTTGCCCTCTGCGCCTGCACCGGCAAAAAATACATCACCCGCACATGCAGTCCTTTCGGCCCTATAAATACAAAAAGACAAGAGGTTCCCCCTTCTTTGCAGGTAGGGGAAAGGGAAAGAAGTCCACAGCGGCTTCAGTTTCCCAGGAGCAGAAATCTACCCCTACTTCTGCCAAATCTTCAGCAGGACGCTGGGGCTCCTTTGCCGGAGGCCGCTCGGATGGGGGCACGTCTCAAACTGTTCAGCCAAGGTTGGATTCTGTCTGGCCTGAATCCCTGGGTGTTGCAAATAGTGTCCCAGGGATAAAAGCTGGAGTTTCAAGACGTTCCCCCATGCCGATTTTTCAAATCGACCTTGCCAGCTTCTCTTCCAGAAAGGGAAGCAGTTACAGCGGCAATCCAAAAATTATGTCAGGGTCAGGTCATAGTCCTGGTACCTTTGTCACAACAAGGGGAGGGGTTTTTATTCAAGCCTCTTCATAGTTCCGAAGCCGGACGGCTCGGTCAGAGCGATCCTAAACCTAAAAAAAATCGGAATATCTACTTGAAACGATTCAAGTTCAAAATGGAATCACTGAGGGCAGTGATTTCTAGTCTGGAGGAGGGGGACTACATGGTGTCTGTAGACATAAAGGAGGCTTACCTGCATGTTCCCATTTATCCTCCTCACCAGGCTTATCTGAGATTCGCGGTTCAGGATTGCCATTACCAATTCCAGATTATATCTTTCGGTCTCTCCACGGCGCCGAGGGTATTCACCAAGGTGATGGTGGAGATGATGGTTCTCCTGCGTCAAAAAGGTGTCAATATAATTCCTTTTCTCATACATCCTAGAGGATGCTGGAGATGCTTCAAGAACCATGGGGTATAAATGGGATCTGCAGGAGACATGGGCACTTTAAGACTTTAAAAGGGGTGTGAACTGGCTCCTCCCTCTATGCCCCTCCTCCAGACTCCAGTTAGATTCTGTGTCCAGTGAGACTGGATGCACACTGAGGAGCTCTCCAGAGTTTCTCAGAAAAAGACTTTGTTAGGTTTATTATTTTCAGGGAGACCTGCTGGCAACAGGCTCCCGGCATCGTGGGACTGAGGGGAGAGAAGCTGACCAACTTCTGTGAGTTTCAAGGCTCTGCTTCTTAGGCTACTGGACACCATTAGCTCCACAGGGTCTGATCGCTAGGTACGCCTAGATGCTCGTTCCCAGAGCCGCGCCGTCACCTCCCTTACAGATCCAGAAGATAGAAGCCGGATGAGTAAAAGAAGATCAGAAGACTTCAGTGACGGCAGAAGACTTCAGTGTCTTTGAGGTACCACGCAGCGGCCGTGCTGCCCACCATGCTCCCACACACACACAGCGGCACTACAGGGTGCAGGGCGCAGGGGGTGCGCCCTGGGCAGCATGAAACCTTAATATTAGACTGGCAAAAGTGGCTGACAGTGCCTGGGCTCTAACACCGGACCCCCGCCAGTATAAAGATTTAAACAAATAGCGGGGCTGAAGCGCACCATTAAGGGGGCGTGGCTTAGCCCTCACAGCTCTAATAAGCGCCATTTTCTCTTCACAGAGCTGCAGAGATGCTGGTCCTGACCTCCTACACTGCTGTAAAAAAAGCGCTAACAGGGCTGAGGCATTTTTTTTTATCGTTTCAGTACCGGAATAGGCACTGGGTTGTGAGCTGGCAAAACTCCCTCTGTGTTTCTCTAACAGGCTTTGCTGTGGGTCTGTCCCCTATAGCCCAGTGAGGTTGTGGGTGTCGGTACGCGTGTGTCGACATGTCTGAGGCTGAGTGCCCTTCCTAGGAGGAGGCTGGAGGGGGGACAGAAAAGACTGGGAGTGACCGTGTCGGCACCGCCGACGGCTGATTGGGTAAATATGTTGAGTGTTTTGAATGCAAATGTGGCTCGGTTGAATAAAAGATTAAATAAATCTGAGTCTCAGACCCAGACATGGAGAAAGTCCATGGAGGATGCATTGTCACAAGTTCAGACCCCTTTGGGGTCACAGAAGCGCTCATTTGCCCAAATAACGGACATGTCGACTATAGTGATGCCAGGTTGAATCCTAAACTGGCTAAGAGCATTCAGTACATGATTGTGGCGATAAAAGACATATCACAGAAGACCCTGCTGTTCCTGATACAAGGGTCTGTATGTTTAAAGGAAAGAAAACTTAGGTGACGTTTTCTCCCTCTCATGAACTGAACACTCTTTTTGAAAAAGCTTGGGAAAATCCTGACAAGAAGTTACAGGTTCCCAAGAGAATTCCGGTGTCATATCCATTCCCCTCTGGGGACAGGGAAAGTTGGGAGTCAACCCCCACGGTGGACAAAGCTCTATCGCGTCTGTCCAAAAAGGTGGCGCTCCCGTCTCCGGACACGGCAGCCCTAAAGGATCCTGTGGATCGTAAGCAGGAAAATTCACTAAAATCCATTTATGTCACTACAGGTACACTGCACAGGCCTGCCGTGGCATCGGCATGGGTGAGTAGCGCCATTGAAAAGTGGGCAGATTACTTGTCATCTGATGTGGATTCCCTGGACAGGGATAGCGTGCTTTTGACACTGGGTCATATCAGGGACGCTGGAGCCTATCTAAAGGAAGCTGCAATGGATATTGGCCTTTTGGGGTCAAGGGCCAATGCCATGGCAGTCTCGGCTAGGAGGGCATTGTTGAGTCATCAATGGAATGCTGATGCTTACTCCAAGAAGACTATGGAGTCTCTGCCGTTTAACGGCAGTGTCTTGTTTGTTGACGGCCTCACTGACCTGGTATCTACGGCTACCGCGGGTAAGTCATCGTTCCTGCCTTATGTTCCTGCACAACAAAAGAAAATGCCCCACTATCAGATGCAGTCCTTTCGGCCCAATAAATACAAAAAAGGACGAGGGTCTTCCTTCCTTGCTACGGGAGGAAGGGGAAAAAAGTCACAGGCTGTGGCAAGTTCCCAAGAGCAGAAGTCCTCCCCGGCTTCTGCCAAATCCACCGCATGACGCTGGGGCTCCTCTGCGGGAGTCCGTACCGGTGGGGGCACTTCTTCAACTCTTCAGTCAGGTCTGGGTTCGCTCGGCCTTGGATCCTTGGGTATTAGAAATATTATAATTATCCCGTACTTGGACGATCTCCTGATAAAGGCGAGATCTAAGGAGCAATTGCTGAACAACGTTACGCTCTCCCTGACGATTCTGCAACAACATGGTTGGCTCCTAAACTTGCCAAAATCATAGTTGGTTCCGACAACACGGCTGTCGTTCTTAGGTATGATTCTGGATATTGGCCTTTTGGGGTCAAGGGCCAATGCCATGGCAGTCTCGGCTAGGAGGGCATTGTTGAGTCATCAATGGAATGCTGATGCTTACTCCAAGAAGACTATGGAGTCTCTGCCGTTTAACGGCAGTGTCTTGTTTGGTGACGGCCTCACTGACCTGGTATCTACGGCTACCGCGGGTAAGTCATCGTTCCTGCCTTATGTTCCTGCACAACAAAAGAAAATGCCCCACTATCAGATGCAGTCCTTTCGGCCCAATAAATACAAAAAAGGACGAGGGTCTTCCTTCCTTGCTACGGGAGGAAGAGGAAGGGGAAAAAAGTCACAGGCTGTGGCAAGTTCCCAAGAGCAGAAGTCCTCCCCGGCTTCTGCCAAATCCACCGCATGACGCTGGGGCTCCTCTGCGGGAGTCCGCACCGGTGGGGGCACTTCTTCAACTCTTCAGTCAGGTCTGGGTTCGCTCGGCCTTGGATCCTTGGGTATTAGAAATAGTAGCCCAAGGGTACAAATTGGAGTTTCAAGACGTGCCCCCTCACCGATTTTTCAAATCGGCTTTGCCAGCTTCTCTTCCCGAAAGGGAGGTAGTATGCGCTGCAATACTAAAGCTGTGTCAAAATCAAGTCATTGTCACGGTACCCCCGTCACAACAGGGGGAAGGTTTTTATTCGAGCCTGTTCATGGTCCCGAAGCCGGATGGCTCAGTCAGACCGTTTCTGAACCTAAAATCCCTCAACTTCTATCTAAAAAAAATTCAAATTCAAGATGGAATCTCTCCGAGCAGCGATCTCCAGTCTGGAGGAGGGGGCTTTTATGGTGTCGGTCGACATAAAGGATGCCTACTTGCACGTCCCCATATATCCTCCACATCAGGCTTATCTGAGGTCTGCTGTTCAGGATTGTCATTACCAATTTCAGACGTTGCTGTTTGGTCTGTCCACGGCTCCGAGGATTTTCACAAAGGTTATGACGGAAATGATGGTTCTCCTGCGCAAGCAGGGAATCACAATTATCCCGTACTTGGACGATCTCCTGATAAAGGCGAGATCTAAGGAGCAATTGCTGAACAACGTTACGCTCTCCCTGACGATTCTGCAACAACATGGTTGGCTCCTAAACTTGCCAAAATCACAGTTGGTTCCGACAACACGGCTGTCGTTCTTAGGTATGATTCTGGATACAGAATTACAGAGAGTTTTTCTTCCAGTGGAAACGGCTCTGGAAATACAGGACATGGTAAAACAGATTCTGAAACCGGCAAGAGTATCGATTTTTTCAATGTACTCGGTTGCTGAGGAAGATGGTGGCTGCCTACGAGGCCATTCAGTTTGGCAGGTTCCATGCCAGGGTGTTTCAGTGGGACCTGTTGGACAAGTGGTCCGGGTCTCACCTCCACATGCACCGGAATATAATCCTGTCTTCCAGGACCAGGATCTCTCTCCTGTGGTGGCTGTGCAGTTCTCACCTTCTAGAGGGACGCAGGTCCAGGTTCCAGGATTGGATCCTGGTGACCACAGATGCAAGTCTCCGAGGCTGGGGAGCAGTCACGCAGGGGGGAAATTTCCAGGGAAAATGGTCAAGCCAGGAAGCTTGTCTGCACATAAACGTTCTGGAATTAAGGGCTATTTACAACGGCCTTCGGCAAGCGGAACATCTTCGCGGTCTGCCCGTCTTGATTCAGTCAGACAACGTAACAGCAGTGGCGTACATAAACCGCCAGGGCGGAACAAAGAGCAGAGCGGCGATGGCAGAGGCCACGAAAGTTCTTTGCTGGGCGGAGAAACATGCAAGCGCTCTGTCAGCAGTCTTCATTCCAGGAGTGGACAACTGGGAAGCAGACTTCCTCAGCAGATACGATCTCCATCCAGGAGAGTGGGGTCTTCATCAAGAGGTCTTTGCAGAAGTGGCAAGTCGTTGGGGATTTCCTCAAATAGACATGATGGCATCTCGCCTCAACAAGAAACTTCAGAGATATTGTTCCAGGTCGAGGGACCCTCAAGCAATAGCGGTGGACGCCCTGGTAACACCGTGGGTGTTTCAGTCGGTCTATGTGTTCCCTCCACTTCCACTCATTCCGAAGGTGATAAAGGTTCAGGCGATCCTTATTGTTCCGGACTGGCCAAGGAGGGCTTGGTATCCAGATCTTCAGGAATTACTCATAGAAGATCCCTGGCCTCTTCCTGTTCGAGAGGACCTGTTACAGCAAGGACCGTGCGTGTATCAAGACTTACCGCGGCTGCGTTTGACGGCATCGCGGTTGAACGCCAAATCCTAGCCCGAAAGAGTATTCCCAGTGAAGTCATTCCCACACTACTTCAGGATAGAAAAGAAGTAACGGTGAAGCATTACCACCGTATTTGGAGGAAATATGTGTCTTGGTGTGAATCCAAGAAGGCTCCTACGGAAGAATTTCAGCTGGAGCGTTTACTCCATTTTTTGCAAGCAGGTGTGGATGCGGGCCTAAAGTTAGGCTCCATTCAAGTACAAATTTCGGCCTTATCTATTTTCTTTCAGAAAGAATTGGCCTCCCAGAAGTTCAGACCTTCGTGACGGGCGTGCTGCACATCCAACCTCCCTTTGTGCCACCTGTGGCACCATGGAATCTTAATGTGGTGTTGCAGTTCCTGCAATCTCATTGGTTTGAACCTTTGCGTAAGGTTGAGTTGAAATTCCTTACTTGGAAAGTAGTCATGCTGTTGGCCTTGGCATCCGCAAGGTGGTTGTCTGAATTGGCGGCTTTGTCTCACAAAAGCCCCTATTTAGTCTTACATGCAGATAGAGCGGAGTTGAGAACCCGTCTGCTTTTTCTGCCGAAAGTGGTTTCATCGTTTCACGTTAACCAGCCTATTGTGGTGCCAGTGGCTACTGTCGCCTTGGCAGAATCTAAGTATCTCGATGTGGTCAGAGCTTTGAAAATCTATGTCGCCAGAACGGCTCAGCTTAGGAAAACAGAGGCTCTGTTTGTCCTGTGGGCTCCCAACAAGATTGGGGCTCCTGCTTCCAAGCAGACTATTGCTCGCTGGATCTGTAATACGATTTAGCAGGCTCATTCTATGGCAGGATTGCCGTTACCGAAATCGGTGAAGGCCCATTCTACCAGACAGGTGGGCTCATCCTGGGTGGCTGGCCGAGGGGTCTCGGCATTACATCTTTGCCGAGCAGCTACTTGGTCGGGATCAAACACCTTTGCAAAGTTTTACAAGTTTGATACCCTGGCTGATGAGAACCTCTTGTTTGGTCAATCGGTGCTGCAAAGTCATCCGCACTCTCCCGCCCGTTCTAGAGCTTTGGTATTAACCCCATGGTTCTTGAAGCATCCCCAGCATCCTCTAGGACGTATATGAGAAAATAGGATTTTAATACCTACCGGTAAATCCTTTTCTCTTAGTCCGTAGAGGATGCTGGGGATGCTCGGGGACTTCTCATTGGTCACAGATTTACTGGCCATTGCTGGTAACATCTATTCAGTCTTTCTCAGGAATACCCTGATTAAGCCAGCTGTTTCTAATCAATTGTACCACTTATATGCATAAATCATGTGAATAATATATAAAAAGAACATATATTTAAAATAAACAAATATATATATATATATATATATATATATAAAAATATATTCTCTTATGACCACAATGAGGTGTCGTATCGGTCCAAATAGTACTTACTTGTACATACACATTTAATTAGGACTTAAATAATTATGAGCCATTACCTGCAGTTAATTATAACTATACTTGATATTATAAGAGGAGAAATGGTATAGAAACCCAATTGGTTAGGAAGATATATATCTCGGACCAATTTGGTCCCTGATGCATAACCAAAGAAATGCAGAAAAGTAAAGATGGAGTGAGAACATATGGATAGACACACATTTAGATATATACCAAATACATATATAAATAAATAAACAAATATATCTAATATGAAAATCTTCTGAGAGAATAGTGTAGGTATGGAAATCCATATTGTGGACACATATATAGATGGGGTAAATCTATTAATATAATATATAATGAAATGGCCCATTTATATATATATAAAAGATTAACCATTTATAACCAACCCTTCTAGTTTCTCGCTCCACAGATAGTATCACCCATATTATCTAAATAGGAGAGGGAGGGGGGAAAAAAGGGGGGGGGGGGAGACACCAACCTCATATTTAAGGTTATTTCTGACCCCACTGATACTTAGCCCTAAAGAGTGGCATTAACCATATCAGTTGATATATTCTATATGTAGAGATAGTATAGACCATACAGTACCTAACTCGCAAAATATAAAAACTACAATATAAATAAACATACTAACGAAGAGTTAATTAGCCCAATGTTTATAATTAAAGAGTTCTGGAGAGTACATCTAATATAGAAAATTCAATTAGAGAAAACATGTCAAGAGATAATTAATATAGGTCCTTTCTTATTGCTAGATGTTGTTTAGTTCTATATTTTCGTTTAGGCCCTGGGGTTCCAGGGTCTTTAGACGAAAAATCCAGTAAGCTTCTTTTCTACATAGAGTATTAAATCTATCACCTTCCCTTTCTGTTAACCCAATCTGTTCAAGAGCTTTTAATCGGATGTTAGAGATTTTTCCCTGTTCACACTGATTAGTTCTAACTAAAAAATATTTAATGCACCCGTATCCTCCTCATCTAGAACTATGGGCTAAACTATGTTTAATATAGATAAAAAGAAAAAAAATCCAGAGAAGTAATAGGGTGTTAGAATCAGTAGTCACAAACCCCCTAGACAGATTGCGAGAGAAACCTAAGGGTTTCTTCAGGTGTGCTAGAACTAAATGTCTCACTTGCATGAATGTAAATTCATGCAACAAGACATTTAAAATAAATCAAGGGTGACGGGAGAATCTTTCAATATAGAGGGTTTCTTGAACTGTGAGTCCACTTATGTAGTCTATCTTGTCGAGTGTGGTTGTGGGTACCAATACGTAGGACGCACCATCAGAAAGCTGAAGGTACGGTTTCTTGAACACCAAAGAAACATTATAAATAAAAGCACTCTCCACAGCGTATCAAAACATACAAATCAGTGTGAACAGGGAAAAATCCGCATGGTGGGGGGTGTGGCTTCGACGGACATGGAGTAGCACACAGGCTGTGTGTCTCTCCAGCTATTTTATCCTGAATCACCATCCTGTGTCTCCCCCCGGGCCTGCAGTCCACCCAATACCTGCAATATAGTGTGGGGGTACCCCTGTGCCGCTTTGGGACCCGTCAGCCAGCTATCCGCTGCAGTAGAGTGCTTCTAGTGTGCGGGGGCCCCGGGCCTGCTAACACACGTGGGACGCCGCCATCCTGCTGCCCGCACCGTGACCTGCACCCGGCTCCCGTCTTGAGCGCTGCTCACATCAAGTCCGCGGCTTCCCCTCTGCTGTTGCTGGGGACGCTGTGGCGGGTGCCTCTCCTGTCGTGCTCCGGTCTGCGAGCGGTCCCCAGCCGCGGCATCATCACGTAACCCGCTGCCGCTCTCCCTGCTCGCTCCGGCGGCCCCAGCCTGTACCCTCCGGCTCCTGCACTGTGTTCTGCTGCTGGGGAGGAGGTGCACGGCACGGCTGGATTCTATAAGTGCCTGTGCCCTCCCCATACAACTGCTGCCTTGCTGAGCTCTGCTCCATTAGGACAGGGAGCAGTGTGCTATTAACCCTTGCAGATCTTTGTGTTATGTTGGTCAATCTCAGCTTCCTAGCACACATTTCATTTCAGCTCATTGTGCCCCATATGCTGGGAGGGGAGGAAAGATTTTTATATCCTGTTGCAATTATTTATTCTGTGCTGACAGAGGCTGATACTTCCGATATTATACACGGTCACTGATCAGTTTTGGTATACTATACTTACCCGCAAGCAGCGACTGGACAATTCTGATATACTACATTCAGTTATTCATTGGCCGTCCCTGGACAGTTCTTGATATACTATTTAATATACTTCTTGCCTCCTGCCGCCCGCTCGGTTATAATGGTCAAACCGCATCAGTCTGCCGCGGCGAAGTTGGAGAAGTATGTCAGAAATCCGCCGACGCGGTCCCAACAGGGTGGGGAGATGCGGTCGACCTCGGCACCGCCTTCTCAGTCGGCTGGCTCCTCATCTGTGGATGCCACCGATGCTGCTCTGCAAAAGGTGCTGGATGCGGTCAGGTCCAGGCGGACTTATCCATTATACACCAAGACCTTCAGCGGGTGCGAGAGAGGGTCGGTGAGGTTGAGACGCGCACCTCCACGCTGGAAGACACGGTTACGCCTCTCGGTAGACGCACTTCTGCTCTGGAGTCTCAGATGATGGAGGTACATAGAAAGATGACGGATATGGAGGGGAGATTGCGGCGAAATAATGTCCGTTTCGTCGGACTTCCGGAGAAAGAAGAGGGTGCCTCCCCTGAAAAATTTCTTGAACGTTGCCTGTTGGCAACCCATAGGGTCCCGATGCGCCTATTACCTCCAGGGGCACCTCCCCATACGTTTATTGCCAAACTCCTCCATTACCGGGATAGAGACGTGATTCTGAGACTGGCCCGCACCAAGGGTCCCCTTACGTGGAACGGTTCCCCAGTTTCAGTCTTTCCGGATTTTGCTGTCGATGTCTAGAAGGATAGAGCTCAGTTTGTCCCTGTGAAACGCAGGCTGCGAGAATTGAATATCCCCTATGCCATGCTCTTTCCGTCTAAACTGCAGGTGGTCTCGGATGGGGAAACAAAATTCTTCACGACCCCTCGTGAAGCATCAATGTGGCTGGACGGACGCTTTCCGGCACGGCGGGCGTCAGCTGCTGATTGAACTTATGCGTTTGATTTCCCTACTTGCAAGTATACTGCTTCGTTTATGCTTGCTATGTTATTGTTATATTGCCTTGGGAGGGATGTATAGTTGTTTGTGGTTATGTTCCTTACGATTCCCTGCAAGATGTCAGTTTGGCTGGATGGACGCTTTTCGATTAGGGGAGCGATGGCTGCTGATTACACTCCTGTCTCTGATTTCTCAGCTAAGTCAATATGCTACTGTTTGTGATGTGCTGCTATGTTGCTTACGGAGGGGCTATCTGCGGCCCTTATGGGCCTTTATTGGGAGGGGGTAGCTCTGTGGAGACGGGTGATTGGTTGCCTTTACGCTGATTTTGGGCCTTATGCTCTCGGTGTTTGCTCTGCCATATAGTCTTTAAGGGGTAAACGGTTACTCAGTTGGGGTGGGGGTAATGATCTAGTGGGGGATTGGTTTTGTTTTGAGTTTAGCTGGGGGATTCTCCTGTCTCATGGTCATTAAATTCTTGGCCCCCTTAGTGGATATAGGAATTTGACCTTAGTTGGTACTGGCGGAGTATGTTACCGGGCTCTCTGCCTTAGTTGGGATTGTTAGTACTAAGGGTGATTTGTTGTTAGGGAACCAGGTATGCTGCTAGTTTTAGGTGGTATACGGGGTGGGGGTGGGGGTTATTTTAGATTGTTAGTACTGAGGTGTTTTTATTTTTTTGCTGTGCAATGTGCTTATTTCCGCTATGTCTATGTTACAACTAACTGCAGGCGTATCTTCTTTGATATTCACTGGCGGTGGCTGGCCAAGGGTGCTATGCAAAATCACAACAATGCCCTGTTGTGGCGTCGGTTAAGTTTCTGTCGTGGAATGTGCGGGGGATCAACGACAAAGTTAAGCGCTCCTTGATCCTTCGACAGATTAAATCTTATGCTTCGGATATCATTTGCTTGATGGAAACCCACTTACTGGGTACTAAAATTATGGGGTATATATGCAATTGCGGTCGAATTCCCGAAATTGTCGAAAAACTGGACTTTTTCACCCCAAAAAAAAATTCGACAATGCAATTCAGTACTTTTTGTCAACAAAAACGGACTTTCCAAATTCGACTTTTTGAAATTCGACTTTTGCGAAATTCGACATTTCTGCAATGGTACAAATGCGGCAATTCGCCAAAAGTATATTCAATTGAAGTTTGGAAATTCGACAACAGTGCTTTTAGACAGTAAATTCGTCATTTTCAATCCGCCACACTTTGGTGGCGGAATCTAATAAAAAAAATGTAAAACATGTTTTTTTTGGTGTTTTTTTTATTGGTAATAGCATATCTATTTATATTAGAAGAGATTAGGTACTTGGTTTGTCTTTTTTGGAGGCACAAGTATTATTTATATATTTTTAAAAATATATATATATATTTTTAAATGGAATGGTAAAAACCCGAAAAAAAAATTGCGTGGGGTTCCCCCTCCTAAGCATAACCAGCCTTAGGCTCTTCGAGCCGGTCCTGGTTCTAAAAATCCGGGGGAAAAACGGACAGGGGATCCCCCGTATTTTTAAAACCAGCACCGGGCTCTGCGCCTGGTGCAAAAAATATGGGGGACAAAAAGAGTAGGGGTCCCCCGTATTTTTTACACCAGCATCGGGCTCCACTAGCTGGACAGATAATGCCACAGCCGGGGGTCACTTTTATACAGCGCCCTGCGGCCGTGGCATTAAATATCCAACTAGTCACCCCTGGCCGGGGTACCCTGGGGGAGTGGGGACCCCTTCAATCAAGGGGTCCCCCCCCAGCCACCCAAGGGCCAGGGGTGAAGCCCGAGGCTGTCCCCCCCATCCAAGGGCTGCGGATGGGGGGCTGATAGCCTTGAGAAAATGTAAAGAATATTGTTTTTTCCAGTAGTACTACAAGTCCCAGCTAGCCTCCCCCGCAAGCTGGTACTTGGAGAACCACAAGTACCAGCATGCGGCAGAAAAACGGGCCCGCTGGTACCTGTAGTTCTACTGAAAAAAAAAATACCCAAATAAAAACAGGACACGCACACCTTGAAAGTAAAACTTTATTACATACATGTCGACACACACACACATACTTACCTATGTTGACACGATGTTCGGTCCACTTGTCCAAGTAGAATCCACGTGTACCTGTGAATAAAATTGCTCACCTGATCCAGTGTCCAGATTATAATCCTCGTACTTGGCAAAAAAAAAAAAACGAACACCCGGACCAAACGGACTGAAAGGGGTCCCATGTTTACACATGGGACCCCTTTCCCCGAATGCAGAGACACCCCCCCCCCCCCCCGTGACTGCTGTCACAGAAAGGTCTCTTCAGCCAATCAGCGAGCGCAACGTCCTGACACTCTGCTGATTGGCTATGCGCGTCTGAGCTGTCAGACAGCACATCACAAAGCCTCTCCATTATATTCAATGGTGGGAACTTTACGGTCAGCGGTGGGGTTACCCGCTGACCGCGGGTAACCCCACCGCTGACGGCAAAGTTCCCACCATTGAAACAAATGGAGGGAGCTGTACGATGCACTGTCTGCCAGCAGACGCGCATACAGCCAATCAGGTGAGTGCCACGAAGTAGCGCTTCCTGATTGGCAGAAGGGACCTTCTGTGACAGCAGTCACGTGGGGTCCCGGCATTCGGGGAAAGGGGTCCCATGTGTAAACATGGGACCCCTTTCAGTCCGTTTGGTCCGGGTGTTCGTTTTTTTTTTTTTTTTGCCAAGTACGTGGATTATAATCTGGACACTGGATCAGGTGAGTATAATTTTATTCACAGGTACCCAGGATTCTTCAGTGATGAGGGGGGCGTGGCAGTCGGCGGGTCAACATAGGTACGTATGTGTGTGTCGGCAGGTGTGAAATAAAGTTTTACTTTCACGGTGTGTGTCTCCTGTTTTTATTTGGGTATTTTTTTCCAGTAGAACTACAGGTACCAGCGGGCATGCTGGTACTTGTGGTTCTCCAAGTACCAGCTTGCGGGGGAGGCTTGCTGGGACTTGTAGTACTACTGGAAAAAACAATATTCTTTACATTTTCTCAAGGCTATCAGCCCCCCATCCGCAGCCCTTGGATGGGGGGGACAGCCTCGGGCTTCACCCCTGGCCCTTGGGTGGCTGGGGGGGACCCCTTGATTGAAGGGGTCCCCACTCCCCCAGGGTACCCCGGCCAGGGGTGACTAGTTGGGTATTTAATGCCATGGCCGCAGGGCGCTGTATAAAAGTGGCCCCCCGGCTGTGGCATTATCTGTCCAGCTAGTGGAGCCCGATGCTGGTGTAAAAAATACGGGGGACCCCTACTCTTTTTGTCCCCCGTATTTTTGGCACCAGTACCAGGCGCAGAGCCCGGTGCTGGTTTTAAAAATACGGGGGATCCCCTGTCCGTTTTCCCCCCGGATTTTTAGAACCAGGACCGGCTCGAAGAGCCCGAGGCTGGTTATGCTTTGGAGGGGGGACCCCACGCAATTTTTTTTTCGGGGTTTTCCCCGTTTTTTAAAAATCGGATCAAAATCCGTCAAATCGGCCATTTTTCGACAGCGGGACTGTCGAATCCGTTTTTTATTGAATATGGTGAATTTCGGCACCCACTTGCCGGAATTCTATGGTCGAATTGTGTCGAATTAAAAAACGGGCGAAAAATTGCCGCGATTCGCCGCTAATTGCATATACCCCTATGTCCCTTAAAAAAACATGGGTGGGATGGGCTTACCATTCTATGCATACTGCAGCGTCCCAGGGAGTGTCGATCCTAATTAGGAAATCTGTTCCCTTTGTGCTTGATTCTGTGCAAACGGATCAATGGGGTAGATATGTATTTCTCAAGTGCAGAATTAACTCCGTCCCCTTGTTATTGCTGGCTGAGTATGTACCCCCTCCATATTCGCACGATGTCCTTAAAAAGGCGTCTGCCTTTATGGCTGCTTCCCCTGACATAGCCGTTATCTGTATGGGGGACTTTAACAACGTTTTAAATCACGAGTTGGATAGGTTGTCATGGGCGTCCTCCTACCCGCAGCCCAGGCAGACACTGTGTCGGAGTTGGGTCTGATCGACCCCTGGAGATTGAAGAACCCGATTTGAGGCAATACTCATGTTTTTCACGCTCTCACTCTTCCTTCTCTAGGATAGATTTGGCTCTTCTGTCCCGGGAGCTTTTGCCCAAAGTTCAGAATGTCAAATATGAGACTAGGGGTATCTCGGATCACTCCCCTATATCGTTACATATCGACTTAAACTGTCAGCGAGGCCAAGCAGTGTGGAAATTGAATCCCTTTTGGCTGACGCATATGGGTGAGGGATCCGATTTGGAGGCTAGCTGGTCAGAATTTTTTGTTATGCATGATGACACCACGGATGTGTCTCTGCTGTGGGACACTTTCAAGGCTTTCTTGAGAGGAACATTGATTAAACGGGTGGGGAGTCCTCCTTTAGAAAACATGAGTCTGAATTGGAGGCTCGGGTGGTTGATTCAGAGGTGACGTATGTGCGGAATGGCATGGATGCTTCTAAGCTGGTGTGGCTTCATGCGCAGGGTGAATGGAAGGATTATCTGTGGGGGAAAACCCAGCACAGACTTCTCTTCTCCTCGCATGTCCAGTATGCTACTGGGGATAGACCAGGTTCTTATTTGGCCAATCTTGCAAGGGGTGACCGTTCCTCTCATACTGTAGTGGAGATTTTGGATTCAGCTGGTGCTGGACCGCACCCCCCAGATCGTGGCGGAATTTGTCTCATACTATCAGGCATTATATAGTTCTCAGTTGACCTGTTCCCCACTAGAGCTATGTGACTACTTGGATGGGGTCCACTTGCCCTGCATCTCCAGTGAGGCCAGGGCCCTTCTAGATGCTCCTTTGTCGGTGGAGGAGATTGAGACTGCGATCTCTGCCTCCCCCGATGGTAAGGCCCCTGGCCTTGATGGCATCCCGTCAGAACTGTATAAGAAATATATAAAATTCTTTGCCCCTCAGTTGCTTGAGTTGTTCAGTGAAATTTTTGCCCAAAGTGCGCTTCCCCGGTCTATGGCGGAGGCTTTGATTATAGTGATTCCCAAGCTGGATAAAGACCCTAGGAGGGTTGAATCCTACCGTCCTATTTCCCTGTTGCCCACGGATATTAAAATCCTGGCCAAGGTTCTAGCTTCCAGACTTGGCCGGGTTGTCTCCCAAATTATTCACCCTGACCAACCGGGCTTCATGCCTGCCAAGTCCACTGCTGTGAATTTGAGGCGCCTGTTTACTCATTTTCAGGCTTCTCGGGAGGAGGACTGCTCTGCCGTTATAGCCTCCTTAGATGCCGCAAAGGCCTTTGATTCGGTGGAGTGGGCATTCCTCTGGGAGGCTATGAGTAGGTTTGGTGTGGGCCCCAACTTTATCAATTATGTTAAATTGTTATATTTTCAGCCCATGGCCAGAGTCTCGGTGAACGGGTTTGTTTCGGACTCCTTCCCCCTATCCAGGGGAACGAGGCAGGGCTGCCCTCTGTCCCCGACTCTGTTTGCTATTGCTATTGAGCCACTGGCATGTTTGATTAGGGCAATTCAAGATATTGTGGGTATTAGGGTTGGCGCAAGGGAGGACAGGATAGCGTTATACGCTGATGACCTGTTGCTCTTTGTGGACTATTCTGTTTCCTCCTTACCTAAACTTCTTGACTTGATAACTGACTATGGATGTTTCTCCGTGCTCAAAATTAACTGGGATAAATCCACCATTACTCCACTTAGAGGCCCGGTTTCAAATCCCCCTTAAATGGGTAGACTCCTTCAAATACCTGGGTGTATGGGTATCGAATGACCCTTGTACCTATGTTTCCCTTAATGTCATGCCGCTGATGGGGTATCTCCGCTCGAAGGTTAGGGTTTGGGGGTCTCTGCCCCTGACTGTTACTGGCAGGGTCAATTTGGTAAAGATGGTATACTTGCCTAAACTCCTTTATGTTCTCCAGCAATCCCCTATATATATTAACTTGAAGACATTTCGACAGATTGACAGTTTGCTTTCTTCTTTAATATGGGCCAGCAGGGGAGCAAGGCTGAGACTTGACGTTCTGTCCAGGCCGAAAGTGTTGGGAGGCTTAGCTCTCCCTATATTTCGATTTTACTACTATGCCGCGCAGTTGGCACATATATGGGAGTGGGTGAATGCCCCGGATGCTCTCACTATACACTCCCAATTGCTTTTCCAGGTTTACCCTGCCGGCTCTCCATTACAGATGCTTTGTGGGAACCCTAACTAGATCCCTATAATAAGACAGGCCGTCCTCATATGGAAACAGGTACATGTTATCCTATTAGGCCAGGGTATTGACCCGGATACTCCTCTGGACAATGCCCTTGGCTTCCCAGAATTGGCTTCGCTGCGGACTGGGGCGGTGTGGGGGAGGTGGGGTGTGATGTCCCTGGGTCACTTATATAACGATGGTATACTGGGGTCCTTCCTGCAGCTTCAACAGGATTACAGTATACCCTCTTCTCATTTCTACCGCTACCTGCAGCTGAGACATGCGATTAACGCACAATTTCCCGAAACTCCTCCAATGATTGCCGACTCCCCGGTCAAGTCTCTCCTGCAGTCCCTGGGAAGCGGACATCTGGTGTCCAACATTTATGCAAGCATGCTTCGCTCTCACTATTCTGACCCGTTGTCCCTTCTCAGGAGCAAGTGGGAGTCTGACTTGGGTGCCATCTCTGATGAGATCTGGGAGGGTGCTTTATGTTCTCCACGATTATCCACTACCACCACTAGATATCAGCAAATCCAACTGTTTATAATACACAGAGTATATATGACGCCAGTGCGCTTGCGACATATAGGGGGTACCCACTCCTCTAGATGTCCTAAGTGCGATAGTCTGGATGCAGACTTTTGGCACATTCTCTGGCTGTGTCCCAAGGTAGCCGTATTCTGGTCGGGTGTTACTGACGCCCTGGTGTCAACGGGTATTCCCTCGTCTGTATGCTCCCCGACGACATGTGTGTTATCTGCTGTGGAGGAGGATGCCCTGGACCCCCCTGCCAAACGATATGTAATTAATCTGTGTGGCCTGGCCAAGGTGTGTATCGCCAGGCTTTGGCTAGCCAAGGATGCACCCACACTGCGATCCTGGGTCTACCTTGTAAATGATACGGTCTCTCACGAGAAATATGTATACCTAGCTAGAAAAGCGGAGAAAAAATATCAGGACCTGTGGGGTCGATGGCTTGAGTCCCCGCTTTCTGGGACCCGGAGTGTCTAGATATGCAGCGGGGGATTAGAGTGGGTGTGTGACTTTTGATCTGCATCGGGTATACTGCCTCTTTTTGTTTGTGTTGTCCCCTGGCGCCCGCGGTCAGCCATTCCCGTTCCCATGCCATTGCTTTAGCTCTGTGATTAGCTCAATATTTATGATGTGTTGCCATAGATGTCTGTGTACAGCTTTCATTGATCTATACGCGCCTTGTTAACATGCGATATTGATTCTAACTTACAACCTATGTTTCGGAATTTAGGCCTGCACCGGTTTCCTATGATAACTGTGATAATTGGTCCCTAGTGGACATGGGAATCTGCGTATTCCCTGGGTTGGGGATCTACTGTGGGTTGTGTTGTTGTTTTTTCTTTGTAATTTGTTTAATGAAAAACAGAAAATTAATAAAAAAGTATTGAATAAAAAAAAAATGAGGTTGGTGTCTCCCCCCTCCTTTTTCCCCCCATCCCTCCCCTATTTAGATAATATGGGTGATACTATCTGTGGAGCGAGAAACTAGAAGGGGTGGTTATAAATGGTTAATCTTTTATATATATATAAATGGGCCATTTCATTATATATTATATTAATAGATTCACCCCATCTATATATGTGTCCACAATATGGATTTCCATACCTGCACTATTCTCTCAGCAGATTTCCATATTAGATATATTTGTTTGTTTGTTTATTTATTTATATATGTATTTGGTATATATCTAAATGTGTGTCTATCCATATGTTCTCACTCCATCTTTACTTTTCTGCATTTCTTTGGTTATGCATCAGGGACCAAATTGGTCCGAGATATATATCTTCCTAACCAATTGGGTTTCTATACCATTTCTCCTCTTATAATATCAAGTATAGTTATAATTAACTGCAGGTAATGGCTCATAATTATTTGAGTCATAATTAAATGTGTATGTACAAGTAAGTACTATTTGGACCGATACGACACCTCATTGTGGTCATTAGAGAATATATTTATACAGGTTGAGTATCCCATATCCAAATATTCCGAAATACGGAATATTCCGAAATACGGACTTTTTTGAGTGAGAGTGAGATAGTGAAACCTTTGTTTTCTGATGGCTCAATGTACACAAACTTTGTTTAATACACAAAGTTATTAAAAATATTGTATTAAATGACCTTCAGGCTGTGTGTATAAGGTGTATGTGAAACATAAATGAATTGTGTGAATGTACACACACTGTTTAATGCACAAAGTTATAAAAAATATTGGCTAAAATTACCTTCAGGCTGTGTGTATAAGGTATATATGTAACATAAATGCATTCTGTGCTTAGATTTAGGTCCCATCACCATGATATCTCATTATGGTATGCATTTATTCCAAAATACGGAAAAATCCGATATCCAAAATACCTCTGGTCCCAAGCATTTTGGATAAGGGATACTCAACCTGTATATATATTTGTTTATTTTAAATATATGTACTTTTTATATATTATTCACATGATTTATGCATATAAGTGGTACAATTGATTAGAAACAGCTGGCTTAATCAGGGTATTCCTGAGAAGGACTGAATAGATGTTACCAGCAATGGTCAGTAAATCTGTGACCAATGAGAAGTCCCAGAGGGGGATAAATAGAGACTGTGCTGTTGGATTCTCAAACCTCTGAAGAAACCGCCACCCACAAAAGGCGGAGAAACGCGTCAGGTGACCTAAGGACGTCAGGCGGAACGCAGGTGGAGCACATCGGAAGCCGGAAGCTCCACCCTAAACGGAAGCCGCGGTACGCGGCCGAGCGCTCCCTGCCTTACTACACGCCTCGAGCGTGCTACCACTCAGCTGGACACAGTTGCATGCCTTCAGTGTGATATAGCCCAGCCGGAGACACAAGAACCGCCGCAGAGTGGGAGGGTAAACATTGCCCATATGAGTGTCACGACGGGGGACTAACTGATTATTTAATCTATCAGCATCACATCCTTGACCAGTGCAAGCTGGTACCACACAATATTATCTGAGGAAAGCTGTTACACACTAACAAACTGTGCCATCAATACTTATTAAGGGACGTTTGGTTCTCTGCAAAGAGTGTGAGTTATTCAGCATAATCAATTCTTAACCAAATACTAACATTATTAATAAAAACTCCCTGGAGGGAGAAAACAGTTCCAACGATTAAGACTGTGCTTAAGGACTGTGTCTTGTTATAACCAATCACTAACCTATTGGCATGCATGCAAATTACTAATTGCTTAAAGTTCAATTGGCCAAAGCGGGGATATATGCATTTTTTCACATTGTGATTTCCATTGTGATGTTCCTTTATTTTTGGTAATGTCTATTTAGTTTGTTTTTAGGAAATAAAAGATTTTTTATTAAACCAGCAGCCTAATTAACCATAAATTTTAACCATATGTGCGCTCACACTTTTAACTATATTTCTTAGGTGCAGTGTCTCTTTATTTAGGAGGATACCCAGATCCTCCTTGTGTGAGCAGCCAATCAATATCTCAATTGTCAATATACCAAATTTTAGCGCCCACTTTGTATTGTATTTTGATATGGGGAACTACAAGACAAAGCACCCAAATCCGACACTCTTCTAGCTGAGGCAATAGCCAGCAGAAACACCACCTTAAGGGAAAGCCACTTAAGATCAGCTGAACCAAGCGGTTCAAACGGAGACTCTTGTAACGCCACCAAAACCACCGACAAGTCCCAATGAGCCACAGGCGGGACATAGGGAGGTTGGATACGCAACACACCCTGAGTAAAGATATGCAGTTCAGGTAAGGTCGCAATTTTTCTCTGAAGCCACACCGACAAGGCAGAAATGTGAACCTTGAGGGAGGCCAGACGCAGGCCCAAGTCCAGGCCCAGCTGAAGAAAAGCCAACAACTTAGCTGTACTAAACTTGGAAGCGTCATAAGAAGCCCGCAACATAGTTTGAATGACCACTTCAGAAAACCCTTTAGCCCTCAATACGTAAGCTTCAAAAGCCACACCGTCAAAGACAGCCGGGCCAGGTCCTGGTAGACACAGGGGCCCTGAACGAGGAGGTCTGGGGCTTGTGGAGGTAGAATTGGACGCTCTGACGAGAGTCCCTGCAGGTCTGAGAACCAGTGCCATCTGGGCCACGCTGGAGCTATGAGAAGCAGGATTCTTCTTTCCTGCTTGAACTTCCGAATTACCCTGGGCAGGAGTGACACTGAAGGGAACACGTACGGCAGCCGAAACCTCCACGGCACCGCCAGCGCATCCAGGAATGCTGCTTGAGGATCCCTTGTCCTTGCTCCGAAGACCGAAACCTTGTGGTTGTGTCGAGACGCCATCAGATCTACGTCTGGAAGGCCCCACCTTTCCACTCGGAGTTGAAACACTTCTGGATGGAGGCCCCACTCTCCGGCGTGTACGTCCTGACGACTGAGAAAGTCCGCTTTCCAATTCAGGACTCCCAGAATGAATATCGCTGATATGGCCGGTAGATGGCGTTCCGCCCATTGAAGAACCTGTGAGACTTCCTTCATTGCCAAGCGGCTTCGAGTGCTGCCTTGATGATTTATGTAAGCCACTGTGGTGGCGTTGTCCGACTGTACTTGAACAGGACGGTTCTGAATTAAATGCTGGGCCAGGTTCAATGAGTTGAAGACCGCCCGCAATTTCAGAATGTTGATCGGGAGGAGAGACTCCTCCTTGGTCCACCGACCATGAAGGGAGTGTTGCTCCAACCCCTTAGACTGGCATCTGTCGTCAACAGGACCCGGTCGGGTATCCAGAAGGGACGGCCCCTGCACAATCGTTGGGCCTGGAGCCACCAGTACAGCGACATACAGACCTCCGGAGTCCATGAGATCATGTGAGACCTGATCCGGTGAGGCAGGCCATTCCACTTGGCCAGAATCAGACTCTGGAGGGGGCGAGAATGGAATTGAGCATACTCCACCATGTCGAATGCTGACACCATGAGGCCCAGCACCTGCATCGCCGAATGTATCGACACTTGCGGTTGTGTGTGTCCAATAGCACTCCCAGGTGCACTATGCTCTGAGCAGGAACCAGGGAGGATTACTTCCAGTTGATGAAACTACCCGTTGGCTTGCAGAAACTGGACAGTCAGATCTAGGTGACATAGGAGAATTTCTGGGGAATTTGCCAGGATCAACAAGTCGTCCAGTTACGGTAGGATCCTGACCCCTTGACGGCGGAGTACCACCGTCATCACCGCCATAATTCTGGTGAAGACTCGCGGAGCCGTGGTTAAACCAAAATGAAACTTGTAACGGAGGTTGCCAATTGCAAACCTCAGGTATTGCTGATACGACACTGCTATAGGAATATGCAGGTAAGCATCCAGTATATCCAGGGAGACCATATAATCCCCAGGTTCCAAGGCCAGAACGATAGAACGAAGGGTTTCCATACGGAACGTGGAGACTTTCACAAACTTGTTCAACGCCTTGAGGTTGAAAATGGGCCGGGAGGACCCATTCGGTTTCGGGACTAGAAATAGCGGAGAATAGAACCCCTGGCCTCTCTGAGCAAGAGGCACCTGTACTACCACTCCTGTATCCAGGAGGGTCTGTACCACCAATGTAGAGTTTTTGCCTTTGTCTGGTCCAAAGGGGCGTCTGTCAAGCAAAATCGATGAGGGGGGCGGTTTTTGAAGGCTATGACGTAACCTCAAGTAACGACTTCCCGTACCCAGGCATCTGAAGTGGACTTAAACCAATCCCGGGTATACCCTAGAAGCCGGCCCCTCACCCTGGGATCCCCCAGGGGGAGGCCCGCCCCGTCATGCGGCAGACTTATCAGTCTTGGAAGCTGGCTGACGGGCAGCCCAGGCTCTTTTGGGCTTTGGCTTATCAGGTTTGGAAGTGCGGGCCTGCTTGTGGTACGCCTGACCTTTTGCTTTACTTGAAGGACGAAAGGGGCGCAATGAAGTACCTTTAGCCTTCGGCACAGAAGGAGCGGTACTTGGCAGACGGGCAGTTTTGGCAATAGCCAAATCAGCCACTATCTTATTTAAGTCCTCCCCAAACAGAATATCTCCCTTGAAAGGGAGTACCTCCAGGTATTTTTCTAGAATCCAGATCCACGGACCAGGATGTCAGCCACAATATCCAGCGAGCCAGGACTGACGTAGTAGAGGCCTTGGCTACTAGAATACCGGCATCAGAAGCCGCCTCTTTAATATAGTGAGAAGTTGTGACAATATATGACAAGCACTGTCTAGCATGGTCAGAAGAGATTTCAGCTTCCAACCCTAGGGCCCACACTTCAATAGCCTCTGCAGCCCATGTCGCTGCAATAGTGGGCCTTTGTGCAGCACCCGTGAGGGTGTAAATCGCTTTCAGACAACCCTCCACGCGTTTATCCATAGGCTCTTTCAGAGACATGACGGTAGTGACAGGTAGAGCTGAGGAAACCACCATCCTTGCCACATGCGAGTCCACTGGAGAAGGCGTTTCCCAATTTTTTTACAGCTCTGGCGCGAGGGGACTGCTAGCAAGCAGCTTCTTGTGAGGCACGAACTTCTTACCTGGATTTTTCCCAGGATTCCTGACGTATATCCATTAGGTGACCAGAGTGAGGTAAAACTTGTTTAACCACCTTCTGACGCTTGAATCTATCTGGTTTCTTAGGAGGAACAGATGGCTTGGGATCATCCGTAATAGCCTCCAATAGATCAGGTACATCCACTTGTGAACTACTATCCCCATCAGTATTATCAGTGTCAGAATCTGTGGGGTCAGTGTAAACGCCATCCTCATCAGACGAGGTGTCAGTGACAGCAGTGGATTGTGAGGAAGTAATGGCCCGCTTATAGGACTCCTTGATCTTAAGCGGGCGAGGGTTAGACTTTTTAGTAGTCAGGGACTGGTTCATAACTGAGTGTCTGCTGCGGGGACCATATACGGTTGGACCGGCATAGGAGGTCCCATAGGGGGCGTTAGTTTAGTAACTAGCATATTCAGTAGCGTAGAGACGGTAGCCCACGGCGAGTCATTCTGGACCCCCGTTGCTATAGTCCCAATTGGGGGCAAGGAACCCCCAGAACCAGAGCCCTCAGCTGCTGTAATTTCCTCAAAAGTATCTGTGGCCTCAGCACCACTACCAATGTGTTCAGCCCCAGAACCGTTACCTTCATAAGCAGACATGTTATAACTTGCAGTATAAGGTAACATAGTACAAATTGTCAGCAGCACAATACCTGACCCAAACCCCTGCAGAGTGTCGTCAGCACAAACAGGGATGCAGGAGAGATATGGTGACTAAAATCACAGAGAAAAATACAATTACAGTATATCCTGTGAATATCCTATATTGCAGTATTACAAACCTGACGCACCTAGCCCCCTCAGGTTATCATAGGCATGCGCAGGGGGGGTGCCTGGTGCGCACAGGCACCCCCTAATGTCTGGCACCCCAATCTCACATGCCTGATGCAGCGATCGCCGAGCAGGCTGATTACTGTCCCCTCTGTGCTGCACCCTGTCAGGACTGCATTACTGACCGGACGCCTGGGTTAATCAAGGGTGCCACTGCCACCGGCTTTCAAACTCCCGGCTCCACTTCCATGTACAAAAACAGCGTGATGTGACGTGATGATATCATGCTACTTGCACGCCCACCCATCACACGCCCACCTCTCTCCTTCTATGCTATGCCAACAACAGCCACTGATGAGGAGCAGCATGCAGCCAGCGTTCCTCTTAGGAAGACAAATTCAATACTGACAGGCGGTCAGCAGCAGCATTGACATAATAACATAGTAACATAGTATCTAAGGTTGAAAAAAGACAATTGTCCATCGGGTTCAACCTATTTGTGGTCTCCTATGCACGATTATTTTGTATAAAATTTTGACTGAAGTTGCTGACTGCCGTTCCGATTAACCCCTCTTTTTTATAATAACCATAGTGCGTGACTATGCCCCGTAACCCTGGATATCCTTATCCATTAGGAATTTATCTAACCCATTCTTAAAGTTGTTGACTGAGTTGGCCATTACAACTCCCTCAGGCAGGGAATTCCAAAAACGTATCGTCCTTACCGTAAAAAATCCTTTACGCCGTATTGTGTGGAATCTCCTCTCCTCTAACCTGAGTGAGTGTCCACGAGTTCTCTGTGTTGATCTAACCAAAAACAGGTCCTGCGCAAGATCTGTATATTGTCCCCTTATATATTTGTAAGTGTTGATCATGTCCCCTCTTAATCTCCTCTTTTCCAGTGTAAACATGCCTAGTCTTGCAAGCCTTTCCTCGTATTCCAGCGTCTCCATACCCTTAATTAGTTTGGTCGCCCGCCTTTGAACCTTTTCTAGCTCCAGGATATCCTTTTTGTAGTAAGGTGCCCAGAATTGTACACAGTATTCAAAGTGTGGCCTCACAAGTGATTTATATAACGGGAGTATAATACTCTCGTCCCTAGCATCAATTCTCCGTTTTATGCATGCTAATATCTTATTAGCCTTCTTTGCTGCAGTCCTACTTTGGGTACTACTGCTTAGTTTGCTATCTATGAGGACACCTAAGTCCTTTTCCAGTACAGAATCCCCTAATTTTACCCCATTTAGCAGGTAGGTGTTATTTTTGTTCTTGTTACCACAGTGCATTACCTTACACTTGTCTGTATTGAAGCGCATTCTCCATTTCGCTGCCCAAGCTTCTAATTTAACTAAGTCATTCTGAAGCGACTCAGCATCCCCCTCCGCATTTATAACTTTACACAATTTGGTATCATCTGGAAAAATTGACACCATGCTCTCTAGACCTTCTGTTAGGTCATTAATGAAAATATTGAACAATAGCTGTCCTAATACTGAGCCTTGCGGCACACCACTTAGCACTTCAGTCCAAGTTTAAAAAGATCCATTAACCACAATGCGCTGCTCCCTATTATCTAACCAGTTTTTGACCCAAGTGCATATTGTGCTTCCTAGCCCTGATCCTTGTAGCTTGTAGATAAGTCTCATGTGTGGTACA
The DNA here is from genome assembly GCF_028390025.1 of Pseudophryne corroboree. Taxonomy (NCBI): domain Eukaryota; kingdom Metazoa; phylum Chordata; class Amphibia; order Anura; family Myobatrachidae; genus Pseudophryne; species Pseudophryne corroboree. Next base: position 227,300,449 of record NC_086447.1, read on the forward strand.
GTATCGAACGCTTTGGCAAAATCTAAAAAGATTACATCCAGCTCTTTACCCTGATCTAGGTTTGCGCTTACTGTTTCATAAAAGCCAAGTAAGTTGGTTTGACAGGATCTGTCCTTCATAAACCCACCTTATTGACTTAAAGGAACTTCTGAATACTATCTCTTAGAATACCTTCCAATACTTTCCCCACTATAGATGTAAGACTAACTGGTCTATAATTACCTGGTTCAGCTTTACTTCCCTTTTTGAATATAGGCACTACTTCCACTATACGCCAGTATTTGGGAACTATACCTGATATTACTGAATCCTTAAAGATCAAAAGTAGCGGTTTTGCAAGTTCAGAATGAAGCTCCATTAGAACCCTTGGGTGAATACCATCGGGACCTGGTGACTTATTAATCTTTAAATGTTTTAATCGGTCACTCATTTTTTCAGCAGCAGCAGTACTAGTCTGCGACTGTCAGTGTCAGTGAGAGACTGACTTGTAAGTAAGCTGCTGCAGCTTGCAGGGGAAAGAGAGAGGGAGCCAGACCAGGCTAAGGTGGAGCAGTGTAATTGCAGTGAGTGCCATCAGGGGTGTTTGTTTTGTGCACACCACATCATCTGACAATGTAGCTGCATTATTAGGATTGGTACAAGGGTGGATATTTATATTGTGTTGACCATCAATAGATGGTGCTAGACATAACCAAAAGGCTGTGCTAGACACACCCCTCCGACGGTGCACCCCCTAATAAAATGTGCTGCGCACGCCTGTGCAGGTTATAGAATATAGGGATAGCAAGCTGAGTGAGAGACACGAAATGGAGGCCACACAGCAAGCCAATGCACACACATATAGTCACCGTTTGTACAATGCAGAAGTTATGACAAGCAATAATATTGTTTTTTCTTCCACAGAATTACCCCTCCCTTTTAGCACCTGAGTGAAATCACAATCTGATTGAGCAGTTCACTATCATATGTGCAAGCAATAATACTGCACTGGACTAGCTTATATATATATATATATATATATATATATATATATATATAGCTATGTACCGTATATACTTGAGTATAAGTCGACCCGAATATAAGCCGAGGCACCTAATTTTACCACAAAAACCTGGGAAAACTTATTGACTCGAGTATAAGCCTAGGGTGGGAAATGCAGCTCTAGCCGTACACAGCCCTTATACTGCCAGATATGCCCCCACAGTGCCAGATATGCCCTCATGCGGCCAGATATGCCCCACAGTGCCAGATGTGCCAGGTATACCCCACATTGCCAGATATGCCCCACATTGCCAGATATGCCCTCATGCTGCCAGACCTGCCCCACAGTGCCAGATATGCCCTCATGCTGCCAGATATGCCCTCATGCTGCCAGATAAGCCCCACAGTGCCAGATGTGACAGATATGCCCTCATGCTGCCAGATATGCCCTCATGCTGCCAGATGTGCCAGATATGCCCCACAGTGCCAGATGTGCCAGATATGCCCCACAGTGCCAGATGTGCCCCACAGTGCCAGATGTGCCCCACAGTGCCAGTTTGTTACTTACCCTCCGTCGCTCCCGCGCTGTCTTCTGAAGGAGGGACACGGAGGGCACAGCGTGCGGCTCTCCTGTGTCCCTCCGGCGGCAGCGGCGTGTGTGTGTTAAAGGAAGTGCCGGTTCGTGCACTTCCTTTAACACACACACGCCGCTGCTGCCGGAGACGCAGGAGGGACACAGGAGAGCCGCGCGCTGTGCCCTCCGTGTCCCTCCTACAACTGACTCGAGTATAAGCCGAAGTGGCTTTTTCAGCACAAAAAAAGGTGCTGAAAAAGTCGGCTTATACTCGAGTATATACGGTAATCAATGGATATAACACTGCACAGTAAAGACTGGATGTATATCACAGGGTACTTGTACCAGATAGCCCTGACTAAATGCACTGTTTCTTAACTATCACTGTCTAAACAACATGTAGAATACTTAAGTGTCTTGTAAAGGCACAGCTCTGACTATCAGGCGGCTTTACAAAGGAGGATTTGCACAAGCAGTCCCAGGAACAGTGTAGCTGGGAAAATGGCGCCCAAACACTGACAGGGAGTGAGGGAGAGACAGATATGCAGCTCCGAGGCGGAAACATTTACTGTAAATGGCGCCCTGGGGCTGGGGGAGGGGCTCCAGGTCTATGCCTTATCCCCTCTGCTGGCAAAACCACCTGGTACTGCGGGCTATTTGTAAAAAGGTTTAAAGAGAAAACCTGACCTGCACCCATGCCCTGGTGATCTAGTGGGATCGCCTGTACTGCCACAGTATCCACCGCCAGTGCACGCGGCCCGCCTCCCACCGGCCGCGCCGGATCGCAATAAAGTGCAGGTCCCGCGAGCGGGACCCACTTACCTCCTCCCGAAGAGCGGCCACGCGATCCCGGAGAGCCCCAGACGTGTGTGACTGACTTGGAAGAAAACCGGAGCCTCCTGCTGTAGGTACCCGGCAACCAGGGCGCAGGAGTGTACAGCGCCAGTGGGGGAGAGATGGAGCTGCAGCAGGTGATGTCTACTGACATCTAACACAAGCTGTGCCTCTGCTGCAGCCCTTGTAGTCTTCTTTTTTCCTCAGAAAAAGCTTTTTCTAGAGCTGCTGTGAGCAGCTCTTCCTGTTAAATGCTTGCACTGCAAGCACCAACTACAAACAGCTCCTGTGCACGGAGGCGGGGTGATATAGGAGGCGGCGCTATGCATCTTGGGTAGAAGGTCAAAGCTTTTGAGCCTGTTGGTGCTTCGGATCAAGATCCTACTCTACACCCCAGTGTCTATCCTTGTGGAGCACAGTGTACCCCGCAACAGAAATGCTAAAGTCAGGAAGCCTGCCTTCACATGAGCATGCTGGAATTGAGAGCCATTTACAACGGCCTTCAACATGCGGTACATCTTCAAGATCACCTCGTGCAGATCCAGTTAGACAATGTAACAGCAAGGCGGAACGAAAAGCAGAGCGGAAATGGCAGAGGTGACGAAGATCCTCCTCTGGGCAGAAAAATATGTAAGGGCTCTGTCTGCAATTTTTCATTCCGGGAGTGGACAACTGGGAAGCAGACTTCCTCAGCAGACACGATCTCCATACGGGAGAGTGGAACCTCCACCAAGAAGTCTTCGCAGAGGTGACAAGTCTTTGGGTAGTTCCTCAAGTAGACATGATGATTTCTCGTCTCAACGAGAAGCTTCAGAAATATTGTTCCAGGTCAAGAGACCCTCAGGCAATAGCAGTAGATGCTCTGGTGACCCAGTGGCTATTCCGGTCAGTGTATGTATTCCTTCCACTGATCCCAAAAGTTCTCGGGATCATAAGAAGAACAAGGGTTTGGGCAATTTTCATTGCCCCAGACTGGCCAAGGAGGGCTTGGTGCCCAGATCTTCAGGAGTTGCTCAGTAAAAGATCCTGAGCCTCTTTCTCTTCACGAGGACCTACTACGGTAGGTGCCGTGCGTGTACCTAGATTTGCCGTGGCTACGTTTGACGGCATAACTGTTGAGCGCCGAATCCTAGCCCGAAAGGGTATTCCCAAGGAAGTCATCCCCATTCTTATTCAGGTCAGGAAAGGAGTAACGTCTAAACATTACCACCGTTTTTGGAGAAAATATGTGTCTTGGTGTGAATCCAAGAAAGTTTCAACGTAAGTGTTTCAGTTAGGGCGTTTTCTCCATTTCCTACAGGCTAGAGGGAATGCAGACTGCAGTTGGACTCCATTAACGTCCAGATTTCAGCATTGGCAATTTTCTTTCTGAAACTATTAGCTTCCCTTCCGGAAGTTCAGTCTTGCGTGAAAGGTGTGTTGCACGTCCAACCTTCATTTGTGCCTCCAGTGGCACCATGGGATCGTAATGTGGTGTTGCAGTTCCTTCAATCACGTGGGTTTGAACCTTTAAGAAGGTGAAGTTGCTTTTTTCACTTGAAAAGTGGCCATCCTGTTGGCCTTGGCATCTGCAAGGCGGGTGTCTGAGTTAGGGGCCTTGTATCACAAGAGCTCTTGTTTGATCTTCCTTAAAGATAGAGCTGAATTGAGGACACGTCAGCGTTTTCTACCGAAGGTGGTTTCCTCTTTCTACAGGAACCGACCATTGTGGCACCTGTGGCTACTGACACCTTCGCTGAGTCAAGGTCTCTGGATGTGGTTGGAGCTTTGAAGATTATGTCGCCTGAACGGCTCAGATTAGGAAAACAGTGGTTCTGTTTGTTCTGTATGCTTCCAACAAGATTGGGTGTCCTGCTTCTAAGCAGACCATTGTGAGCTGGATCTGCGGTGAGATTCAGCATGCTCATTCCACGGCTGGATTGCCGTTACCGAAATCGGTGAAGGCCCGTTCTACTAGAGGGGTGGGCTCGTCCTGGGCGGGTGCCCGGGGGATCTCGGCATTACAACTTTGCCGAGCAGATGTTTGGTCGGGTTCAAACACTTTTGCATTGTTTTACAAGTTTGATACCCTGGCCAATGAGGACCTCATATTTGGTCAGTCGGTGCTGCAAAGTCATCCGCACTCTCCCACCTGTTCTAGAGCTTTGGTATAACCCCATGGTTCTTGAAGTGACCCCAGCATCCTCTAGGACGTATATGAGAAAATAGGATTGTAATACCTACTGGTAAATCCTTTTCTCTTAGTCCGTAGAAGATGCTGGGCGCCCGTCCCAGTGCGTACTGTATCTGCAGTTATTGGTTGTGGTTACACACAGGTTGTGTTACGGTTATTGTCAGCATATTGCTGAAAATTTCTTCATGCCGTTGGCTTGTGTTCTGTTGAATGCCACGTTCTGCGGCATGCTTGCGGTGTGAGCTGGTAAGATGCTCACCGTGGTTTAACAATAAATCCTTTCCTCGAAATGTCCGTCTCCTTGGGCACATTTCCTTAAACTGGAGTCTGGAAAAGGTGCATAGAGGGAGGAGCCAGGTCACACCCTTTGAAAGTCTTAAAGTGCCCATGTCTCCTGCGGATCCCGTCTATACCCCATGGTTCTTGAAGTGACCCCAGCATCCTTTACGGACTAAGAGAAAAGGATTTACCGGTAGGTATTAAAATCCTATTTTTTCTGCTCAACATTTCTGCAAATACTGTAAGTCTATGTGCAAGGCTAGGTTTACACCTTCCTCACAGGGATCACTTGTGTACCCAATGCTCAATTCCTTCACAAGCTAGTAATGTGCAGGAACCTGAGTGGAAGGAATCATTTAAAACTATGGTTTCCAGTATTAATTCAGAGTTAGCTATGGCTAAGCAGGAAAGACAAGCCCTGAAACAAACTATGGACACGTTTATGGTTGCTGCTGCTGACCACAGACGGGCTCTTCAGCCCCCCTACTGGTCTCTCACAAACGCCCTCTACCTCAATCTGATTCTGAACTACCAGAGGTTGATGAAGGAGAGGTTGAGGTGGACGAGGAGAATTTCCTGTCCGCAGGTGTTGAGGCCCTCAGTTATGCCATTAGAGAGGTGCTCCACATCCCTGATAAGGAGGATGAACAGGCAGAGGAATCGTATTTTAATGTGAAACAAAAATCCTCTGCAACCTTCTCGGTTTCTAAAGAATTAGATTCCCTGGCCAAAGCAGCATGGCTACATCCTGACAAAAAATGTATTACCCCCAAACGGGTGTTACATTTTTTCTTTCCTTTTCCCTGTAGAGGATAAGAAAGTCTGGGAAACCCCACTGGCAGTAGATACATCTGTACACAGACAGTCAAGTAAGATTGTTTTATTTGTTCCTGCGGCTGTTTGCGACCCAGCTGATGGCAGAATTGAAACCACTTTTAAATCAATTAACACTGTAGCGGGTGTAGTCCAACGCCCTACCATTGTATGCGGCTGTATTTCTAGAGCCATGGTAAAATGGTCTGATGACATTTTGAAAGGATTGCTTACACTACCTCAAGAAGAGATAGTTACATTGCTACAACACATCCAAGATGCTGCAAACTTTATGAGTGAGGCCGTTAAGGAACTTAGTATCAATAATGGCCGTACCGCTGCTATGGCAGTATCGGCTCGTAGAGCCCTGTGGCTAAATCAATGGTCAACAGATGCTGATTCCAAAAAAGGGGTTGAAAACCTTCCGTTTAAGGGGGAAGCCTTGTTTGGGAAAGAACTAAACAAGTGGATATCTCAGACAACTGCAGGTTAATCTACATATCTGCCGTCTGCCCTGCCACCTGCCAGGCATCCCTATCCAGGACTCTCCCTGCAATCTTTTTGGGTGGCCAGATTAAGAGGCAAAGCCAGAGTTGCCTCCAATGGTGCCAGAGGAACTCATGGTAAGTCCCGTAAACCAGCAGCTGCTGGACCTGCGGACCAGGCCTCAAGATCCTCTTCCACAAAGCCCACCGCATGACGGTTGGCCCCAGCAGCAAGGCGACTTTCAGGTAGGTGCTCACCTTCAACAGTTCGCCCATATATGGGCAGAGTCCTGCCGGGATCCTTGGCTGAGGGACCTCCTATCCTAAGGATACCGGCTGGAATTCCAGAAACTCCCTCTTCTGTGATTCTTCAGGTCAGGCTTTCCAACTTCACAGGAAGCCAGAGTTTCCTTACAGCAAGCAGTGCAAAAGCTGCTTTCTACAGGAGTTACTGTTCCAGTGACTCCTCAGCTGCACACAAAGGAGTTTTACTCAAGTCTCTTTGTGGTTCCAAAGCCGGACAGCTCAGTAAGACCGGTCTTGAACCTCAAATCCCTGAACCCGTATCTTCGGGTGTTCAAATTCAAGATGGAATCTCTAAGAGCAGTGATAGCGAATCTGGATGAGGTGGAGTTTCTGTTGTCCCTGGATATAAAGGATGCATATCTGCATATCCCAATTTGGTCTCCTCATCAGGTGTTCCTCAGGTTTGCGATTCTGGACCAGCATTTCCAGTTTCAGGCCTTACCTTTCGGTCTCTCCACAGCCCCAAGGGTGTTCACAAAGGTCATGGTGGAAATTATGCTACAACTGCGCATGAGGAGTGTCCAAATAATTCCGTACCTGGACGATCTCCTCATAAAGGCAATGTCCAGGGAACAACTACTGCACAGTATAAACTTGACTGCCCGTGTGTTTATGGATCACGGATGGATACTCAATTTTCAGAAGTTTCACTTGGAACCGTCTCGAGGAGAATTCAGTTCCTGGGGATGATCCTGGATACGGTGTCTCAGAAGGTTTACCTTCCTATGGACAAGGCTTCAACTATTCAGTCTATGGTCCGGTCGGTGCTGAAACTTCTTAAGGTCTCGATTCACCTTTTCATCCGCTTGCTGGGCAAGATGGTGGCCTCCTATGAGGCTATACAGTATGGCAGATTCCATGCGCAACCGTTTCAACTTGATTTGTTGGACAAATGGTCGGGCTCTCACCTACACATGCATCAGCATATAACCCTATCAATCAAAAGCACGGATTTCCTTGCTATGGTGGCTACAAGTTCCCCATCTGGTGGAAGGTCAGAGTTTCAACACCCAGTCATGGACGTTGTTGACAATGGATGCCAGCCTCCTGGGTTGGGGGGCTGTCACTCAGGGAACGCAATTCCAGGGGGAGGTGGTCCTGTCAGGAATATACTCTTCCAATTAACATCCTGGAACTTAGGGCTATTTACAGTGCTCTGATACAGGCCTCATACCTTCTTCAGAATCAGGCCAACCAGGTGCAGTCGGACAAAGCCACGGAGGTAGCGTACATCAACCGACAGGAAGGAACCAGAAGCAGGACCGCAATGCGAGAGGTGTCAAGAATACTTCTGGGCGGAAGCCAACTCAAGGGCCATCTCAGCCGTTTACATTCCAGGAGTGGACAACTGGGAAGCGGACTACCTAAGCAGGCACGACCTCCATCCGGGGGAATGGGGCCTCCACCCTCAGGTGTTTCAACAACTTGTTCACCGGTGGGGTTGTCCACGAATAGACTTGATGGCTTCTCGGCCTAACAAGAAGCTCCGTTGTTACTGTTCCAGAATGAGGGACCCGCAAGCGGTGGACGCTCTGACGATGCCATGGACTTACCAGATCGTTTACCTATTTCCTCCAATTCCTCTAATAACAAGAGTTCTCAAAAGACTCAAAAAGGAAAGTGTTCTGGCAATTCTCATTGCCCCAGATTGGCCTCGACGGGCCTGGTATGCTGACCTCCTGACCCTGTCATTGGAGGAACCCTGGCCTCTGCCGCTTCTCAAGGACCTTCTTCAGCAAGGACCGTTCCTCTATCCAGACTTACAGCGGCTACGTTTGATGGCCTGGAAGTTGTGAGGGAATTTTTAACCAGGAAGAAGGGTCTTCCATCCAAGGTGGTTTCCACTATGGTTCAGGACTGTAAGGCCTGAACCATAGTGGAAACCACCTTGGATGGAAACATTACCACGGTATTTGGAATAAATATGTTTCTTGGTGTGAGGGTAAAAAATGTTCTCCTGTGGAATTTCATCTGGGCCGGTTTCTGCTGTTCCTGCAAGCAGGAGTGGACAAGGGCCTACGATTAGGCTCCCTCAAGGTTCAGATCTCGGCTTTCTCAATCTTTTTCCAGAAACAAAAGTACAGACTTTTCTTAAGGGGGTGTTGCACATTCTGCCACCTTTTGTTCCTCCCATGGCTTCGTGGGACCTCAATGTGGTGTTGACCTTTCTGCAATCGGATTGGTTCGAACCCTTGGATAAGGTTGACTTTAAATACCTGACGTGGAAGACAGTTATGTTACTGGCTTTGGCAAGTGTTGGAATTGGGGCCTTGTTCTGCAGAGCCCGTACTTAGTGTTTCATGAGGATAGTGCGGAGCTCAGAACTCGCCCTCAATTTTTGCCGAAAATGGTATTGGCGTTGTATGTAAATCTACCAATCATGGTTCCTGTCTTATCCGACACTTCGGTTGCTCCAAAGTCCCTGGATGTGGTGAGGGCTTTGAGGATTTACATCAAATGGACTACTCCTCACAGGAAGTCTGATTCGCTTTTCGTCCTTATGATGCTAAGAAAATGAGTCATCCTACCTCCAAGCAGTCCATTGCTCGTTGGATCAAACTGACTATCCAACAGGCTTATACTTTTGCGGCTCTGCCGCTGCCGAGTTCTGTTCAGGCCCACTCCACAAGGTCATGGGTTCTTCCTGGGTGGCTGCCTGGGGCGTCTCAGCATTACAGTTGTGCTGTGCAGCAACTTGGTCTTGTGTGAATACCTTTGTTAAGTTCTACAGGTTTGACACTTTGGCTAAAGATGACCTTCAGTTTGGTCAGGCGGTTTTGCAGGGGTCTCAGCACACTCCCACCCGTTCTGGAAGCTTTGGGATGTCCCCATGTTAATATACTATTCCCCAGTATCCACTACGAAGTAACAGGTAGGTATTAGATTCCTATTTTCTCTAATTCCTTTTCTCATAGTCCTTCGTGGATACTGTGCGCTCGCCTCAGTGCTTTGTTTTTCTGCTCACCTGGTTGTGTTATTGGATGGGTTTGCTGTTGCTTCCCTGTTCCATGTGTGGTTAGTGATGCTATCCTTATATAGTTAGCGTTGCTTTCCTCTGTTCCATGTTTGGTTAGCGTTGCTACCCTTCTTATTGTTAGCGTTGCTTTCATTTGTTAGGATTAGCTCTGCTATCTTATTGTTGTGTGTTGGTTCGTTACCTCACCGCTTTGTGTGTTATATCCTTTCAAAGTATATACGTCTCCTCGGGCACAGTTTCCTAGACTGAGTCTGCTAGGCGGGGCATAGAGGGGAGGAGCCAGCACACACCGACTGATTTCTTAAAGTGCCAGGCTCCAGTGGACCCGATCTATACCCCAAGGTAATAATAAGAATTTACTCACCGGTAATTCTATTTCTCGTAGTCCGTAGTGGATGCTGGGTACTCCGTAAGGACCATGGGGAATAGACGGGCTCCGCAGGAGACTGGGCACTCTAAAAGAAAGATTAGGTACTATCTGGTGTGCACTGGCTCCTCCCTCTATGCCCCTCCTCCAGACCTCAGTTAGGGAAACTGTGCCCGGAAGAGCTGACACTACAAGGAAAGGATTTGGAATCCAGGGTAAGACTCATACCAGCCACACCAATCACACCGTACAACTCGTGATAACTATACCCAGTTAACAGTATGAATAACAACTGAGCCTCACTGAACAGATGGCTCATAACAATAACCCTTTAGTTAAGCAATAACTATATACAAGTATTGCAGAAAATCCGCACTTGGGACGGGCTTCCAGCATCCACTACGGACTACGAGAAATAGAATTACCGGTGAGTAAATTCTTATTTTCTCTGACGTCCTAGTGGATGCTGGGTACTCCGTAAGGACCATGGGGATTATACCAAAGCTCCCAAACGGGCGGGAGGGTGCGGATGACTCTGCAGCACCGCATGAGCAAACTCAAGGTCCTCCTCAGCCAGGGTATCAAACTTGTAGAATTTTGCCAACGTGTTTGACCCCAACCAGGTAGCAGCTCGGCAAAGTTGTAATGCCGAGACCCCTCGGGCAGCCGCCCAAGAAGAGCCCCCTTCCTCGTGGAATGGGCTTTTACTGATTTAGGATGCGGCAGTCCAGCCGCAGAATGTGCAAGTTGAATCGTGCTACAGATCCAGCGAGCAATAGTCTGCTTAGAAGCAGGAGCACCCAGCTTGTTGGGTACATGCAGGATAAACAGCGAGTCAGTATTTCTGACTCTAGCCGTCCTTGAAACATAGATTTCAGGGCCCGGACTACGTCCAGTAACTTGGAATCCTCCAAGTCCCAAGTAGCCGCAGGCACCACAATAGGTTGGTTCACATGAAAAACTGATACCACCTTAGGAAAGAATTGGGAACGAGGCATCAATTCCGCCTTATCCATATAAAAAAAAATCAGATAAGGGCTTTTGCATGACAAAGCCGCCAATTCTGATACACGCCTGGCCGACGCCAAGGCCAACAGCATGACCACTTTCCACGTGAAGTATTGTAGCTCCACGGATTTAAGTGGCTCAACCCAATGCGACTTCAGGAAATCCAACACCACGTTGAGATCCCACGGTGCCACTGGAGGCACAAACGGGGGCTGACTATGCAGCACTCCCTTAACAAAAGTCTGAACTTCAGGCAGTGAAGCCAGTTCTATTTTGGAAGAAAATCGATAGAGCCGAAATCTGGACCTTAATGGAACCCAATTTTAGGCCCATAGTCACCCTGACTGTAGGAAGTGCAGAAATCGACCTAGCTGAAATTCCTCCTTTGGGGCCTTCCTGGCCTCACAGCACGCAACATATTTCCGCCAGATGCGGTGATAATGGTTTGCGTTCACTTCTTTCCTAGCTTTAATTAGCGTAGGGATAACTTCCTCCGGAATGCCCTTTTCCTTCAGGATCCGGCGTTCAACCGCCATGCCGTCAAACGCAGCCGCGGTACGTCTTGGAACAGACAGGTCCCCTGCTGCAGCAGGTCCTGTCTGAGCGGCAGAGGCCATGGGTCCTCTGAGATCATTTCTTGGAGTTCTGGGTACCAAGCTCTTCTTGGCCAATCCGGAACAATGAGTATAGTTCTTACTCCTCTCCTTCTTATTATTCTCATTACCCTGGGTAAGAGAGGCAGAGAAGGGAACACATACACCGACTGGTACACCCACGGTGTTACCAGAGCGTCCACAGCTATCGCCTGAGGGTCCCTTGACCTGGCGCAATATCTTTGTAGCTTTTTGTTGAGGCGGGACGCCATCATGTCCACCTGTGGCCTTTCCCAACGGTGTACAATCATTTGGAAGACTTCTGGATGAAGTCCCCACTCTCCTGGGTGAAGGTCGTGTCTGCTGAGAAAGTCTGCTTCCCAGTTGTCCACTCCGGGAATGAACACTGCTGACAGTGCTAACACATGATTTTCCGCCCATCGGAGAATCCTTGTGGCTTCTGCCATCGCCATCCTGCTTCTTGTGCCGCCCTGTCGGTTTACATGAGCGACCGCCGTGATGTTGTCTGACTAGATCAGCACCGGCCGGTGTTGAAGCAGGGGTCTAGCCTGACTTAGGACATTGTAAATGGCCCTTAGTTCCAGAATATTTATGTGTAGGGAAGTCTCCTGACTTTTCCATAGTCCTTGGAAGTTTCTTCCCTGTGTGACTGCCCCCCAGCCTCGAAGGCTGGCATCCGTGGTCACCAGGACCCAGTCCTGTATGCCGAATCTGCGGCCCCCTAGAAGATGAGCACTCTGCAGCCACCACAACAGCGACACCCTGGCCCTTGGAGACAGGGTTATCCGCCGATGCATCTGAAGATGCGACCCGGACCACTTGTCCAACAGATCCCACTGGAAGATCCTTGCATGGGACCTGGCGAATGGAATTTCTTCGTAAGAAGCTACCATCTTTCCCAGGGCTTGCGTGCATTGATGCACCGACACCTGTATTTGTATTAGGAGGTCTCTGTCTAGAGACGACAACTCCTAGGACTTCTCCTCCGGGAGAAACCCTTTTTATCCTGTTCTGTGTCCAGAACCATACCCAGGAACAGTAGACGCGTCGTAGGAACCAGCTGCGACTTTGGAATATTCAGAATCCAGCCGTGCTGTTGTCAAAGTCAGAAAAATATCACTATGCACACTGCCATATTTGCACCTCATGCGTGTCCTCGCTGCGCGTGCGTGTGCTCTCCCGTGCGTGCGCATACTCGCTGTTGCGTGCACCCGCAGGCGCACGGTATGCGCATTTACGGTAGAGTTTGTATGCGTCTAGCGTGCGACTCAATCGTACATATTTTAGCCATATAATGTATTTTGTAGATTATGGTCCCTTTGATAGAATCTGAAAGTTTAGTTAATATAGCATGTTCATAGACAAAGAGATCCCTCTTTGTTTGATACGAAGGGTCAGACAGGGGTTATACAGTGGTGTTTAGTATCCATCGGAAGAGTATTTAATTAGCAATATTCCGGTGTTGGTTTGAAGCGGACAAATCGCCCGTGCGAATAGTTATGGACATACGAAGTTTATGGACATTTACTATATTTGTACTTTATTATCCATGCGGCGGGAAACCTAGTTTCCCACCCACCTGAGCAGTTGGAAATAGTCACAGCCCACCTGTATGAACCAACCTATGACCTTTTGTTATAATGCGAAGATGAATTCCTGTGTCCAATGAACAATAAGAATATAGGGACCATTGTACTGTATTGTGTGCAGTGTACATAAGGTTCACCGTCCCCAGACCGGCCAGTACTCTCTCTTCAACAGTTATCGCTGATAATTGGAGGACTGGATTCCGGTTGCGCCTGCGAGTGTTCCCCGTATGGTATGTTTCTCTGTTGCCACTTTGTTATCCGTATAACGTTAGCCATTCACACTTAGTCTATGTATTTGTAATTGCGATTAATCTCAATTGTGTATATTTCTGTCTAGTTATTCTGTTAGAAATTATATGTTAGCTTGTAGTGTATGACTTGTAAACTGTTTTTCCCCTTTGCGATATAACTTAAAGATTGTTAGTAAAAGGTGTTGGATCCTTAGCACGGTATAGTGTGTTCATTATATTTCAGAGGGTAATAGGAGCGTCTCTATCGCTCAAACAGCTTTAGTGTAAACAAGGTTAAGCAGCGTTATATCGCTACAGGGTTTCATTACAAGGTCTACAGTATAAGAATATCATTTCTGTGTGTTACGTACAAGGTCTACTGATTGTTATCTTGTGAGCGTCTGCGCCGCTCGTGATCTCGTGGTCTCGAGCGTCCGCTACGCTGATAGCGTAGCATTACGGTAGTAGCTTACCTATAGTGTGCCCGATACCCACAGCGTATTCTCGCGAGCGTTTGTGTCGCTCGAGCGGCTCGCTCCCGATACAGCGTCCGCTACGCTAAGAGCGTACCCTTACGGTACCTCGTGCGCCAATTGCGTACTGTGTCTCTTAACCTCTTTATAGTGTTATATATAGGATTAATATTAGGCTTTATCAATTGAGGGCTCGTCCGTCCTCCACACATCCATCCGCACTAGCGAAAACAGACTTTATCTATCAGCAAAGGGCGGGAACGCAGTATCCTTTCGTATACAGTGGTGCTGACTAGATGAACGTCTGTTACGCTACGCTGAAGGAGTGCTGGGGTGGAATCCGGAACCGGAGGTAAGAACAATACGCTATTATCTTTTAAAACTGTTTGTATCTGTTTCTGCATACGCACACATGCATGCACGCACACATCTACATAGTTGCAGCTCACTTTCTTGTTGCCATTAGACACGTGCTGAAGAAATCTGGTGCTATTTAGTTGAGATTAAAATAAGGACACGCACACAGCATACAAATACTGTGTGGTGTACGGTAAGCGATTTCTGTTGAATATTGTTTACATTGATAGAAGCGTGTTGATTGTGTCGCTGTGGGCATATCTGCACTTTTGTCTCGGACAACGTGCGAAAGCACGTACGTGACGCAAAGGCATACGCACGTGGCGTGTTTTACGCAACGGAGCGTACGGATACGCCCATTGAGACTTGAATCACACAATAACTTTGTTTAGGGTGGCCGGTATAGCATAGCCACCTGATAATAGCACACGGTTGTTCAGTTTTTCCAAAAAGTATTAGTTAAAAGAAAACCTTTTTCTACTGCAAACCCAGGGATTGGACTCCTACCTGTATGAAAGGAATTTCTGTACAGAAAGATTAAAAGTGTATATGAGTTCATAGGAGTGAGTGTGGAATTTAAGGTATTATTTTTGTGAACCCACAAATCGGGATCCCGTCGGAGATCACATCAGGTGAGTGGACACTTGGTGGCGTGGGACTGGCTTGCCCGCGTTAACATTGTATAAGAAAAAGGAGCAAGTAGTTTCCGCAGACAAAAGGACTGCGAGGTATTTAAGCGCAGCCCCGGGGGTTTGGCGTAGCACCCATATAGTCAAGGTAAAAGCTCCGGCTGAAGGTTTCGCAGCCTAAACAACCGATTCCGCTGGTCGTAAGGCGGATAAGTAATAGTTACTTATACGCAGTGCGACTGTACCGCACGTAATTGTGTGCATTAGTTTGTTACCTTGATACCCATCAACAATTTACTGTGGGATCATAAACGCTATTTGTACATTCTAACGTGATTTGTGTAGGTTTTTGTTATTTTAAGGGAGTTTCGCTGTTCACTAAGGAAATCTCCAACAACCAATACTTACTGGGGAGGGATCGCATACTCCCACACGCCCCAGTAAATAGAGGTTACAAAAGATCCCACGGATTGGATAGGCCAATTGGGGCGCAGAGTGAGTGAAGGCACTAGTTGAACTTTCACTGTCGCCTTACCGCGGGCAATTAGGTCTGTTTGTGAGAATTAGCTAAGACAGCAATATCTACAAACGATGGGGGCCAGTTGTTCAAAGAAGGGACGTCCAACAAGGGTTCACGTTGGTGGTTGCTGGCCCAAAGGGTCCGCACGGTATATAATGTGTGAAAAATACGGATCTCACACACAGGTATTATGCAACGAATGGGAACGTATGACAGAGGATGATGGGGAACAGTTTCCCCGGGTAGGCAGTCTGAACCCTGAGGTATTGCAGAATCTAAGAAAAAGGATAGGTCTAATAAAATCTGCAAAGCAGAGGATTAGACATTATGATTGTTTACTGATATGGCAACAGGAAAGCGAAATACAACAGGAACTAGCTCAAAAAGCAAATTCCCATCCTGGTAGAAATCTAATAGCAACAGCACCACCACCATATATAGTAGGGGACAAAGTGGCTGCAGAGAATGACATACGGGTGTGCAATAAGGATGCACTTAATCAATGTATTAATGATAAAATTAAGATAAAAGTAAATGCAAATGTTGATACTAACGCTAACCCATGCAAGTTGTATCCTATGTTAAACTTCCCCCAGGAATACGACCAAGAAGATGAGCCCACTACAATTTCAGCTCTCTCTCTAGCGGCCACCATAAGCGATACTTCAGTGGGCACCGCCCAACCAGTAAGAGGGGCATCAAAAGCTCATAGCTCAGGGACAGGTGAGGTTGTGTCTACAGGTAAGTACGGCACTGTACAATATGCTGAAACTATTGCACCACATGATGTAGAATCAAACCAGAGTGAAGTAATCAATATCAACCCTGTTAGGGTAATAGCGGTCCCCAATGGTAAGACTGACACAAATGGAGTCACACCCATTAGAAATGTTGCTATGCACTGTCCCTGGTCCCGAGCAGAATTAAGAACAATTTTGTCTGAATTTCCCGATCCCAGAAAGGATTTAGCCGCATGCCAAAGGTTCATTAAGGACCTAGGTAACTCCACTGAACCAAACAACAAAGATTGGAGGATACTACTGCGGGCATGTCTGCCCTCTAGTATTGATCCTATCAAGTTTATAGATGACTGTAAACTAGATGAGGAGGTACCCCTTACGGATGCATATAATTAAGACAATGTAACCAGAATCAATCTGCAGTTGGGAATATATTTCCCAGCTGTAGTAAAATGGAACAACATATTCTCCATTAAACAAATGGAAGGGGAAACTGCCCCTGACTATTTCCACAGAGCATTAGAGGAAATGGCTAAATACACTGGGACCGTGGACATTGAGGCAAATGTACACCATAGAGAGGTAGCGGTGTCCGTCCTGATGGACGGTTTAAAGGAAGTATTAAGGAGTAGGGTACAAACTACTCAACCTAACTGGAGAGGTATGTCGGTGGCCGCCTTAAGAGAGACTGCTGTTGGGCACGACAGGAACATTACAAGACGCAGGGAGTCACAGAGTGATAGACTGATGGCAATAAGTATCCAGGCCCTAACAACAAGGCCGCCTCAGTCCCGATCACAGATCCCTGGTGGTAAGCCGCATGTGGTAAAATGTTACAATTGTAGCAGGGAAGGACATTTTGCACGTAACTGTACAAATAACTCACATAATGCACATAAAAACCCTAGACAACGACATGACATACGAAATTGGGATCAGGGACCGCAGAGACGGGGTTATGAGCCACATGCAGGGGAAACAAGAAGGTATCCCCCAAAAAAAGACTGGCAAGCCTCTGATAATACCCATTTACCCCCTTCACAGGTAATAGCCTCCACTGCAATGCAGGGAGGCCACCACACACCATAGGGGTGTGGCCACACCTGTAATCTGCAGCCAGTGAAATTAATTGCAAATCTTGGAAGTGAACCCGAGGTCACAATTGATGTAGCTGGAAAATCTCTAAATTTCCTTGTAGATACGGGGGCGGCCAAGTCAGTGATAAATTCGACCGTGGGCATCAGAACCACTGGTAAAACAATTCCAGCCATGGGAGTGACAGGAGTAGTACGACAATATCCTTTAAGCAAACCAACAGAGGTTACGATAGGGCCTTTGCATACCAAGCATTCTTTCCTGCTGGCTGCATCGGCTCCGACTAATCTCTTAGGGAGAGATCTACTGTGCAAAATGGGATGCGTCATATACTGTACTCCTGAAGGTGTGTTTTTGGACATTCCCGAAAGCCACGCTCAGGAAGCGCAAGATATGCTAGACTCCCCAACAAGATTAATGTCACACACTGTTATTGAAAATAGGTGTCCGTCCATGATAGAAGAAATGACGTCCCAGGTACCAGATTCACTGTGGACCAAGGACGGACAAGACACTGGATTGATGGCAAATGTAGCCCCAGTAGTTGTGCAAGTAAAAGATGGTAGGATAGCTCCAAAAATCCCACAGTACCCTCTGAAGCCAGAGGTGGAGCTAGGAGTTTACCCTGTAATAGAGCGCTTGCTACAACAGGGCATTCTGGTAAGGACGTCTAGCACTGCCAATAGCCCCATCTTCCCTGTTAAAAAGAGTGGGGGGAGGGGTTACAGATTAGTGCAGGATCTAAGAGGGATCAACAAAATAGTTGAGAGTCAATTCCCCGTAGTGCCAAATCCAGCTGTTATCCTTATGCAAATCCCTCCCACTGCCAAATTTTTCACTGTTATTGACCTCTGCTCCGCTTTCTTCTCGGTACCCCTGCATCCTGACAGTCAATATTTGTTTGCATTCACATACAGAGGAGTCCAATACACATGGACTCGCTTACCACAAGGTTTCATAGACAGTCCAAGTATCTTTTCACAGGCTTTGCATGATTGTTTACAGTCTTTCCAACCAGAGAGTGGATCAGTATTGATACAGTATGTGGATGATTTACTACTGTGTTCAGATTCATTGGAAGCATCCCTGAGAGATACGAAACAGCTCCTGTTTCATCTTTCAGACACAGGACACAAGGTTTCCAAAGACAAATTACAATTATGCCAGCCTAAAGTAAAATATCTGGGACACTGTCTAACACAAGGACTGAGACACCTGACCACTGATAGAATTCAAGCAATTAGAGACATGACTCTGCCACAAACCCAGCAACAGATTAGAACGTTTTTAGAAATGTGTGGGTATTGCCGTAACTGGATCCCAGGTTTTTCCATTCTAGCATTACCATTGCAAGAGATGGTTTCATCAAACAAACCTGATCGGATTTCGCACACAGACGAATCCGAGATGGCATTTGAGAGACTTAAACAGTGCCTAACGCAGGCACCAGCATTAGGTATGCCAGACTATGGGAAACCCTTTGAGCTGTACGGAACAGAAAGTGCTGGTTGCGCGGCAGGCGTACTAACCCAAAAGCACGGTGATGCCAGCAGGCCGGTAGCATACTACAGCGCTCAGCTAGATACGGTAGCGCGATCACTCCCCACATGCTTGCGAAGTGTTGCAGCGATAGCATTGCTAGTTACAAAAAGCGAAGATGTAGTGCTAGGACACAACCTCACAATCCATACGCCACATGCAGTGTCAGCCTTGTTGAATTCTGCCCAAACCAGGCACGTCTCATCAGCGCGGTTTACAAGATGGGAATTGGCATTAATGGCCCCCGTAAACATCACCATAAAGAGATGCAGTGCATTAAATCCTGCAACATATCTCCCAGGTGTGCCTGGACAGGCACAAAGGGTGGAGGATGAGAGTGATGGGGAAGGAGGATTTAATACAGGAGATGACATGCATGATTGTATGGAATATTTGACCCAAAATTTCACAGCAAGGCCTGACATCAGTGACAACCCACTGGAAGATGTAGATTTTACTTTCTACACTGACGGTAGTTGTCACAGACAGACGGACTCGGGAGACTTGTGTACTGGATACGCAGTCGTAGATGACCAAGGCACCATAGAAGCAGAACCGCTAGGCCCACCCCACTCAGCCCAGGTTGCTGAACTGGTTGCCCTAACCAGAGCATGTGAATTGGCTAAGGGCAAGTCAGCCAATATCTACACCGATTCTAGATACGCCTTCGGGGTAGTCCATGATTTCGGAGCCCTATGGCGCCTCAGAAATTTCATGACGGCAGCTGGTACACCGGTAGCGCATGCAGCTCACATCAAAAGGCTTCTAACAGCGATACAGGAACCTGACAGAGTGGCTGTTATCAAATGTAAAGCACATACATATAGCCAAGACCCAGTATCACTTGGTAACAGCCGAGCAGACGAAGCTGCTAAGTTAGCAGCCGGTACCCCCAGACAGACAGACATCACACAACTGATGGTATTCAATACTGTAAACACACAGAAATTGTGTGAAATGCAAAACTTGTGTTCCCCACAGGAAAAGGCAGTCTGGAGGTCAAAAGGATATGGCCAGGAGTCCTCAGGACTCTGGACAGATGGACAGGGTAAACCAGTGGCACCCAGAGCATACCTTCCATGTTTAGCTGAAGCAGCACATGGGCTGACTCATCTGGGCAAGGAGGGAATGTGCAAGTTGGTAAGAGCATATTGGTGCGCCCCAGGATTCTCATCCCATGCAGGTAAGAGAGCAATGTCATGCCTTACCTGCTTGAGGAAGAACATCGGAAAGGCAATACCAACAGAACCATCTCATATCCCACCTACAGGCGGCCCTTTTCAGGTAATACAGATTGATTTTATACAATTACCCCCTTGTCAAAATTTGAAATATGTACTTGTTTGTATAGATGTGTTTTCAAATTGGGTCGAAGCATTTCCTGCGGCCACAAATACCGCTATGTTTACTGCTAAGAAAATTGTGCAGGAATTTGTGTGTAGATACGGTATCCCTAGAATAATTGTAAGTGACAGGGGTACCCATTTTACATGTGATGTCTTTCAAGGAATGTGTAAGTTGATGGGAATTGATAGTAAGCTGCACACTCCGTACCGCCCCCAGGCGAGTGCAAAAGTAGAAAGAGTGAACAGCACTATTAAAAATAAATTGAGCAAAGTTATGGCAGAAACAGGATTGACATGGCCAGAAGCTTTGCCCATTGTGTTATACAGCATCAGAACCACTCCCAGATCCCCTCTTAATCTGTCCCCTTTTGAATTTCTGTTTGGTCGACAACCGCATGTCATGATTAACCCTCAGGATGATTTGAAGTGTAACAATGAAGTGACTGTAAAGTATTTGGTTAAGATGAGTAAACAGCTAAAGAATCAGAATGATAATTTGAAGTTAGTGATTCCTGATCTGCCAGATAGTAATTGTCATGACATTGAACCTGGGGATTATGTAATGATACGGAATTTTCTACGCT
This sequence comes from Pseudophryne corroboree, assembly GCF_028390025.1. Classification (NCBI taxonomy): domain Eukaryota; kingdom Metazoa; phylum Chordata; class Amphibia; order Anura; family Myobatrachidae; genus Pseudophryne; species Pseudophryne corroboree. The sequence goes on from NC_086447.1 coordinate 227,320,962, forward strand.
CAGGTTGCCTTATTGACAGATGGGAAGGACCATACCAAGTCTTATTGATTAGCACAACAGCATTGAAGGTTGCCGAGAGAGAGACTTGGGTTCATTCGTCCCATTGTAAGAAGGTTGCTGATCCAGAGAGGTCCCGTGATAAAGAACAGACGGTGGAGGAAGTTGTATCACTGGAGTGTCTGTTTCAGGAGAACTGAAATGGCACCTGAGCATTGAGAAAATAAGATCGGAGGCAGCTGTCGACTGCCTGTTCCCTTTTATTGTTTTTCTCCACTTCCCATCCCATCCCCCTCAATTACTTCTTTCCCCATTCTCATTCTTCTCCATTTCCTCCTATAAGATGGACTTGCCCCAAGAGACTGTGATCCGGATTTTTCTGTTGACCATGATGTTGACCAGAGCAGTCTGTTCCGGCGAGAGTACCATGGAGGTCGAGAGAGGTTCTGGAATGGGTTCTGATGACAGAGATGGAGGCGTAGATTTCCAAGAACAACATAATCACCGAGTAAAGGCGAGTATCAGAAAACGATCTGGTAGCATTGACAATAGAAGAAATTGTGAAGGATTATTAGCTGAAGAGAACTGTATCTGTAGACTCTGTGACAGTGTAGTTGAGGATGGGTGTATCAAGAAATGCCAATCCAGTTTTAATATCCACATGGACCGGCATCCATTGAGTGACTATCACTCCTTAGTGGGTAAAGTGTTAAATCAGACAGATTGTTGGGTATGCTCTCAAGTACCTCAAGGCCATAGCAAATCAGGATTAGTGCCCTTCCCGTTAACTATAGGGGAGGTACTTGAGCTAAGTGGTGGGAGACCGGTGGACAGAAGGTTTAATATCTCCAGTCCTCCTAGTTTGAAGCTCCACCAATATCATGTGGATAGATCCCTAGTATGTTTTAACATTTCCAATCCCCGAAAGCCGGGAAATTGGGAAGTGTCATGGAATAACCAAACCATGACCTTTTCATACAGAGCCGATAGAATGCCAACAGATACAGAACTTATACGCCACATAGCCGGTAGTGGAAAATATTTCCGATATAGGTATACCCTAGGAAATAAGATCATGAGAGTTGGAGAGGTATCACCAGGATACTGTGCACATATCATACAAACTGATACGTGTATTAAACAGATGGGAGAATTAGGGTTAGGAGATTTCATATGGAAAATGTGTAATATGGTAATGTCCTACTCCGTCCCATATGTTCTCCCCGATGATGCATACTTCATATGCGGGAGGAAGGCGTATAAGTGGCTTGCCCCAAACTCAGAAGGGTTGTGTTATATTGGAAAAGTACTGCCTGAGGTAATGACTGTATCACATACTAAAATGAAAGATATTCACCGCAGTGCCCAAGCTCCTTATACTCACACTCATTACGAGCACATTGTTAAATGGCACCTGATAGAGAGAACAGAGCATCCGGCCTCTGACCTGATCAGTGAATCCACCGGGATTCAATTCCTAATCGCGTTAGATATCACTCGTACCGCCAGAGGAGTGATAAATTATAAATATATATCTGCGCTTGCAAATTTATTAGACAACATCACTGAAATGTATGATGACACATTCAGATATACTGGGAGGGAGCTCCAAGCTTATAAAACAGAACTGGTTCAGCATAGGATGATTCTCAATTACCTCACAGCTGTGACGGGCGGGTATTGTGTTACCCTAGCGACTCAGTATGGAATAAAGTGCTGTACCTATATTACCAACAGCACCGAGGACCCGGTCGAGGTCATAGACCAAAAGATGGACGACATTCTCCAATTAAAGTGGGAATTCCGCAGGAGACACAATCTCACCCTTGCCGCTGTGGGTAATGAGCTGACCAGTTGGGTGTCATGGTTGAACCCACGAAATTGGTTCTCTGGTTTAGGAGAATGGACTCAAGGAATTATCATGGATGTAGGGAAATTCCTTTTGTGTGTTTTGGGTGTCATCATATTGGTCGGTCTGATATTTAGATGCGTTCGGGTTTTAACAAAGTGTAAACGTAGCGCCCGAGTGATGAGTTTAAGGAGTGAAGATACTGTAATAACAATGACGGATTTGATTTATGACCCAACGATAGAGACACTGTTGTGATGAAAATGTGATTCCACGGTCCGTTTCTTTCACCCGTTTCTCCTTTATATTTCTCCAAGGTAAAAAGACCCACTTGGAAGAGGAATTTGATGACCTTGTATACAGACAACAGATAGACTAAAGAAGAAGTTTGACAACCTTGTACACAGACAAACAGATGGACTATGCCATAGACCCCCAGTTTCCCTAGAAATTTTAAATTTACGCTAGCACAACTTTTTTTGTAAGTCTATGGACATTGACAAGGCTTTTTGCATACCGTTAATAGCAAAAGCCCAAAGGAGACTTCAGACAAGACTTCAGACAAGACTTAAACCAACAAATGCATATTAACCTCACATAGAATACCACTGCATTTACCATAATTGTTTCTTATCTTCATCTCTACAACCTTCAGGTAATGACACACATAATCGATAGGGAATACAGGCACAGATATCAGCACTCACATATTCCCCCATTCATGTATTATCAACTAAAATGTGCTTCCCCATTTTGTTGCAACCAAAAGCCGAAGAGAGCTCGGTAAAGTTTGACAGCCCATCCACAGACCCGTACCACGGGATAAGAAGGAATTCAAATGTATACTTCGCAATACCTCGAAGCTTGATTTAAAACATGTACGGCACGATGATACATGACCCCCCCCAAACATGGATTCATACACACATGCTTCTGCTATCTCACTAGGTCATACCCTTTTCCAACCTTCTCCTCTCCTCCCCTACCCAATCATAGAAATGTATTATACATGACATATATTTTTCTCTTTTTGAAATGTTTTAGAAAGTGGCAGTTATTGGTGACTGCCAAAGGGTGGACTGTCAAAGTCAGAAAAATATCACTATGCACACTGCCATATTTGCACCTCATGCGTGTCCTCGCTGCGCGTGCATGTGCTCTCCCGTGCGTGCGCATACTCGCTGTTGCGTGCACCCGCAGGCGCACGGTATGTGCATTTACGGTAGAGTTTGTATGCGTCTAGCGTGCGACTCAATCGTTACATATTTTAGCCATATAATGTATTTTGTAGATTATGGTCCCTTTGATAGAATCTAAAAGTTTAGTTAATATAGCATGTTCATAGACAAAGAGATCCCTCTTTGTTTGATACGAAGGGTCAGACAGGGGTTATACAGTGGTGTTTAGTATCCATCGGAAGAGTATTTAATTAGCAATATTCCGGTGTTGGTTTGAAGCGGACAAATCGCTCGTGCGAATAGTTATGGACATAAGAAGTTTATGGACATTTACTATATTTGTACTTTATTATCCATGCGGCGGGAAACCTAGTTTCCCACCCACCTGAGCAGTTGGAAATAGTCACAGCCCACCTGTATGAACCAACCTATGACCTTTTGTTATAATGCGAAGACGAATTCCTGTGTCCAATGAACAATAAGAATATAGGGACCATTGTACTGTATTGTGTGCAGTGTATATAAGGTTCACCGTCCCCAGACCGGCCAGTACTCTCTCTTCAACAGTTATCGCTGATAATTGGAGGACTGGATTCCGGTTGCGCCTGCGAGTGTTCCCCGTATGGTATGTTTCTCTGTTGCCACTTTGTTATCCGTATAACGTTAGCCATTCACACTTAGTCTATGTATTTGTAATTGCGATTAATCTCAATTGTGTATATTTCTGTCTAGTTATTCTGTTAGAAATTATATGTTAGCTTGTAGTGTATGACTTGTAAACTGTTTTTCCCCTTTGCGATATAACTTAAAGATTGTTAGTAAAAGGTGTTGGATCCTTAGCACGGTATAGTGTGTTCATTATATTTCAGAGGGTAATAGGAGCGTCTCTATCGCTCAAACAGCTTTAGTGTAAACAAGGTTAAGCAGCGTTATATCGCTACAGGGTTTCATTACAAGGTCTACAGTATAAGAATATCATTTCTGTGTGTTACGTACAAGGTCTACTGATTGTTATCTTGTGAGCGTCATCGCCGCTCGTGATCTCCTCGTGGTCTCGAGCGTCCGCTATGCTGATAGCGTAGCATTACGGTAGTAGCTTACCTATAGTGTGCCCGATACCCACAGCGTATTCTCGCGAGCGTTTGTGTCGCTCGAGCGGCTCGCTCCCGATACAGCGTCCGCTACGCTAAGAGCGTACCCTTACGGTACCTCGTGCGCCAATTGCGTACTGTGTCTCTTAACCTCTTTATAGTGTTATATATAGGATTAATATTAGGCTTTATCACTGTTGTAGCACTTCCCGAGATAGTGCTACTCCGACGAACAACTGCTCCCTGGACCTCGCCTTTATAAGGAGATCGTCCAAGCACGGGATAATTATTTCGGCCATTACCTTGGTAAATACCCTCGGTGCCGGGGACAGACCAACGGCAACGTCTGGAATTGGTAATGACCATCCTGTACCACAATTTTGAGGTACTCCTGGTGAAGAGGGTAAATAGGGAAATGCAGGTAAGCGTCCTTGATGTCCAGTGATACTATGAAATTCTCCAGGCTTGCAATAATCGCCCTGAGCGATTCCATTTTGAACTTGAACCTTCGTATATAAGTGTTCAAGGATTTCAATTTTAGAATGGGTCTCACCGAACCGTCTGGTTTCGGTACCACAACATTTTGGAATAGTAACCCCGGCCTTGTTGAAGGAGGGGTACCTTGATTTCACCTGCTGGAAGTACAGCTTGTGAATTGCCGCCAGTACTACCTCCCTTTCTCCGAGGGCAGCAGGCAAGGCTGATGTGAGGTAACGGCGAGGGCGAGTCGCCTCAAACTCCAGCCTGTATCCCTGTGATACTACTTGCACAACCTAGGGATCCACCTGTGGGCAAGCCCACTGGTCCCTGAAGTTCCCGAGATGCGCCCCCACCGCACCTGTCTCCACCTGTGGAGCCCCAGCGTCATGCGGTGGACTCAGAGGAAGCGGGGGAAGATTTTTGATCCTGGGAACTGGCTGTCTGGTGCAGCTTTTTCCTTCTTCCCTTGTCTCTGTGCAGAAAGGAAGCGCCTTTGACCCGCTTGCTTTTCTGAAGCCGAAAGGACTGAACCTGAAAATACGGTGCTTTCTTAGGCTGTGAGGAAACCCGAGGTAAAAATTTTTCTTCCCAGCTGTTGCTGTGGATACGAGGTCCCAGAGACCATCCCCAAACAATTCCTCACCCTTATAAGGCAGAATCTCCATGTGCCTTTTAAAGGCAGCATCACCTGTCCACTGCCGGGTCTCTAATACCCTCCTGGCAGAATGGACATTGCATTAATTCTGGAAACCAGCCGGCAAATATCCCTCTGTGCATCCTTCATATATAAGACAACGTCTTTAATATGCTCTATGTTAGCAAAATACTATCCCTGTCTAGGGTATTAATATTATCTGACAGGGTATCAGACCACGCTGCAGCAGCACTATTTATGCTGAGGCAAATGCAGGTCTCAGTATAGTACCTGAGTGTGTATATACAGACTTCAGGCTAGTCTCCTGCTTTTTATCAGTAGGCTCCTTCAAAGTGGCCGTATCCCAAGACGGCAGTGCCACCTTTTTTGACAAACGTGTGAGCGCCTTATCCACCCTAGGGGATATCTCCCAACGTGACCTATCCTCTGGCGGGAAAGGGTACGCCAGCAGTAACTTTTTAGAAATTACCATTTTCTTATCGGGGGAACCCACGCTCTTTACACACTTCATTCACTCATCTGATGGGGGAACAAAACACTGGCTGCTTTTTCTCCCCAAACATAAAACCCCTTTTATGTGGTACTTGGGTTCATGTCAGAAATGTGTAACACATTTTTCATTGCCGAGATCATGCAACGGATGTTCCTAGTGGATTGTGTATATGTCTCAACCTCGTCGACATTGGAGTCAGACTCCGTGCCGACATCTGTGTCTGCCATCTGAGGTAACGGGCGTTTTTTGAGCCCCTGATGGCCTTTGAGACGCCTGGGCAAGCGCGGGCTGAGAAGCCGGCTGTCCCACAGCTGTTACGTCATCCAGCCTTTTATGTAAGGAGTTGACATTGTCGGTTAATACCTTCCACCTATCCATCCACTCTGGTGTCGGCCCCACAGGGGGCGACATCCCATTTATCGGCCTCTGCTCCGCCTCCACGTAACCTTCCTCATCCAACATGTCGACACAGCCGTACCGACACACCACACACACACAGGGAATGCTCTGACTGAGGACAGGACCCCACAAAGTCCTTTGGGGAGACAGAGAGAGAGTATGCCAGCACACACCAGAGCGCTATATAATGCAGGGATTAACACTATAACTGAGTGATTTTCCCCCCAATAGCTGCTTGTATACACATATTGCGCCTAAATTTAGTGCCCCACCTCTCTTTTTAACCCTTTGAGCCTGAAAACTACAGGGGAGAGCCTGGGGAGCTGTCTTCCAGCTGCACTGTGAAGAAAAAATGGCGCCAGTGTGCTGAGGGAGATAGCTCCGCCCCTTTTTCGGCTGACTTTTCTCCCGCTTTTTTCATGGATTCTGGCAGGGGTAATTCATCACATATATAGCCCTGGGACTATATATTGTGATGATTTGCCAGCCAAGGTGTATTATATTGCCCTCAGGGCGCCCCCCCCAGCGCCCTGCACCCATCAGTGACCGGAGTGTGAGGTGTGCATGAGGAGCAATGGCGCACAGCTGCAGTGCTGTGCGCTACCTTGTTGAAGACAGAAGTCTTCTGCCGCCGATTTTCAGGAACACTTCTTGCTTCTGGCTCTGTAAGGGGGCCGGCGGCGCGGCTCCGGGACCGAACATCGAGGTCGGGTCCTGTGGTCGATCCCTCTGGAGCTAATGGTGTCCAGTAGCCTAAGAAGCCCAAGCTACCACCAGTTAGGTAGGTTCGCTTCTTCTCCCCTTAGTCCCTCGCTGCAGTGAGTCTGTTGCCAGCAGATCTCACTGTAAAATAAAAAACCTAAAATATACTTTCTTTCTAGGAGCTCAGGAGAGCCCCTAGTGTGCATCCAGCTCAGCCGGGCACAAGATTCTAACTGAGGTCTGGAGGAGGGTCATAGTGGGAGGAGCCAGTGCACACCAGGTAGTCCTAAAGCTTTCTTTAGTTGTGCCCAGTCTCCTGCGGAGCCGCTATTCCCCATGGTCCTTACGGAGTCCCAGCATCCACTTAGGACGTCAGAGAAAAATATTACTTCAATGCTGATTGGTTGGCACGGGCAACTTCTCCACTGGCTCACTTCTCCACTCTTATCATTGCTTAGTACATCTCCTCCTAAATTCCTATTTAAACCTCTACTATATACTTGAACTATAGCTATACCACGCCTCTACTATATACTTGTACTACTATACTTATATAACATCTACAATATATACCTGTGTCCTATAGCTGTTACACCTCTCCTGTATACATGTACTATAACACACCTCTACTATATATCAACCTATACTATAGCTATACCACATCGCTACTATATACCTACTATAGAACACCTTTTTTATATAGTATACTCGTATTATAGCCATATACTACAACTGTACCATATACCTTTACTATAGCTACTTTAGCTAGGCACTATACCTGTACTATAGTTTTACCTATACAGTACCCGCCCTCCCATCATTACTCCACCTGCCTAATCATCATAACAACAACAATAATAATAATAATAATAATAATGATGATGAATAGCTGCTGCACACCACGTGGCGGCAAAATCTGTACACGCCGAAGAGAGGAACAGCCCCTGGGCCTTCCTCATTGGTTACCCTTATCCTGGCCTAGTTCTTATTGGTGAGCGTGCGATACGCTCGATGCTGTTTGGCCGAAAGGCGCGAACCCGGAAGAGGCTGTGTGGTGAGAGTGGGTGCTCTGTTATATTAGTGTGGGCACCGCTGCAGCTGGCTGAGCAGGAGTTGGTATATACCGGGCTGCGTGTGCTGGACTCTCTTGCCGCTGTATGCTGCACCTGCTCTGTGCCAGCATGTCTCGGGGATTCACAAGGTAACAGTGTGCGCTATCTGTGACACATGGCGGCAGCAGAGGTGGTAGTGTTGCACGCCTCGTAGCATGCTGGGATTTGTACAGTGACAGATTACCCGCTCTGTAATATGATAATTAGTCTAATTAGCTCCTTATTTGTCTTGTAATCTCCCCAGAAGCTCAGACTGGAGATTTATGCAGTACGGACAGTATGGAGGACATGGGAACGCCGCAGAACACTTCTCTCCAAGCAGTCTGCCCCCTAACCTGTTCTTTGATGCAGGACAGTATAGTGCGCCATCAGCGGAAGAATCTACGTCTGCGGAGGACGATTTAGATTCTCAAGTTTTATTTGGCTCGTTGAGAGGGAATGTGGTGGGTCTGCGTTACTATGCCGGGGTGGTAAGTGTCATGGATGGGAATGACATGGCAATGAAACTGTGCATGGCATAAATCACAGTAGATATCGCAGATGTCTCCTGGAGTTCCTTGTTTTCCTCCCCACATAAGCAGCCCTTAGGTTTCTATGGGGACTGCTTCAATACCTAGTTTACCAAGATTAGCCCTGGATTGGGGATTGGTCATCTTCAGATGATGCTAGCCATTGTAGTCTATGGGTTACAGATCGCAAAAGGTACCTGGAGAGGGATTCTTAGGGGTCTATTCACAAAGTAGTGAAAAGCTCTGTTTAACCTTCGGTGAAGTGCAACTGATCTAATAGGCACAGCTCTCACAATTTTCCCGCCCCTTCTCTTCCTAGTCGACTAATGGGCCCTACACACTGGCCGACATGACTGCACGATATGAACGATCTCGTTCATTAATGAACAAGATAACGTTCATATCGTGCAGTGTGGAGGTTCCAGCGATGAACGATGCGCGGCCCCGCGCTCGTTCTTCACTGGTGTCCCGTCGGCTGTGCATGCAGGCCAATATGGACGATCTCGTCCATATTTGCCTGCAGTTCTATGGAGCTGTGTGACGGGGGAGTGAAGTAACTTCACTCCCCCCCCCCCCCCCGTCACTGCCCCCCCCGCCGCCGACTCGCTCGGCGGCGGATCGGCCAGCATGTAGGGCCCTTTAGGAATCAAAGTTTCAGACTGCACTTGAATTATACATTACATGTGTTACCTTATGCTGCACAGGCCTATTTTGTATTTCACATACGTCCTAGAGGATGCTGGGGATGCTTCAAGAACAATGGGGTATAGACGGGATCTGCAGGAGACATGGGCACTTTAAGACTTTAAATGGGCGTGAACTGGCTCCTCCCTCTATGCCCCTCCTCCAGACTCCAGTTAGATTCTGTGCCCAGGGAGACTGGTCACATACAGGGGAACTCTACTGAGTTTCTCTAAAAGAGACTTTGTTAGGTTTATTTTCTCTGTCTGGGTCCACAGGATAACATTGGGATATTGTCGAGCGACAGCGAAAATGGCACCAACACGGTCACGAGCTTTCTGGCCTCCCAGGATGCATTGGGGCCTTCACCATATAGTCCCGCCCACTGACTCAGTCAAATCAGTTTTTTGCTTGGTGCGGCAGGAAGCCGCATGGTCGCAGGGCTGCTGTGGAAGTAGCCTCAAGCTTTTTATTTTTATAGACTTACTATATTGTTTTTTTGAGCGACTGCTCTTAACAGCGTCTTAAACGCATACTAGAAAGAGTCGCTCCAACAACTCCCCACCGGGTCGCAACAACGCTTACCTTCGGGTATCAGTGCTGTCTCGACGGGCATCCGTGTCGGATGTTCTAGCAGGTCCAGCAGACGTAACCAGGCTGTGGCCAGAGCATGGGGAGACGGTGAGTCTATGGACTTCCTCTTACTAGAGGGGTCAGGACACAGCTACACTGATTTGGTGGAGACTACAAACAGTGTGTTGATGCGCCGAACATCTAGAGTGTGACAGCGCTACGCTCCGGGGATCATAGGCGCCAGGACTAGGTAGAGGCCGCGATCCTGGGAGTTTAAGTCAACAGGGGGATTCAGACGCTCTCCTGGCCGTCCCTCCTCCGAGTTCATGGCCAGTTCCCGCGTGTTTCTCGTTTAATGAACTGAATGACCTCACTTCCGGCTCAGACGCTACCACGAGGGTACTCGGTCGCAGCTTAGACGCTGTGGTTGTGTACACTGGAGATAAACCCGCCCAGACCAAGTCGCAGGCCTTAGCATCTGCATACACGTGGAAGTCGCTCAGCGTCCGTGTCCGTTGGTGAGCGTCCGTGTCCGTTATCGGTTGTCAAGTGCGGCAGTGTACACCAATAGCGTCTGAATCCACTCAGCGTCTTACGAGCGTATTTGCTTGGATATGGAAGTGTGGTGAGTCTCCCTGTATCCCGCTCTCCGGAGGCAGGGTATACAGTACTAAAAATTCCTTCTACTTGTTAGTATGAATTGTTAATTTCTCTGACGTCCTAGTGGATGCTGGGAACTCCGTAAGGACCATGGGGAATAGACGGGCTCCGCAGGAGACTGGGCACTCTAAAAGAAAGATTAGGTACTATCTGGTGTGCACTGGCTCCTCCCTCTATGCCCCTCCTCCAGACCTCAGTTAGAATCTGTGCCCGGCCAGAGCTGGGTGCTCCTAGTGGGCTCTCCTGAGCTTGCTAGAAAGAAAGTATTTGTTAGGTTTTTTATTTTCAGTGAGATCTGCTGGCAACAGACTCACTGCTACGTGGGACTGAGGGGAGAGAAGCAAACCTACCTGCTTGCAGCTAGCTTGTGCTTCTTAGGCTACTGGACACCATTAGCTCCAGAGGGATCGAACACAGGGCCCGACCTCGATCGTCCGTTCCCGGAGCCGCGCCGCCGTCCCCCTTGCAGAGCCAGAAGACAGAAGAGAACAACGAAAACGGCGGCTGAAGACTCCTGTCTTCATTAAGGTAGCGCACAGCACCGCAGCTGTGCGCCATTGCTCCCACAGCACACCACACACTCCGGTCACTGTTGGGTGCAGGGCGCTGGGGGGGGGGCGCCCTGGGCAGCAAATAGATTACCTTTTGGCACAATATGCACATAACAGTCTAGAAAACTGTATATGTGTAAAAACCCCCGCCATTAAGTTATACAAAACGCGGGAGAAGCCCGCCGCTGAGGGGGCGGGGCCTTCTTCCTCAGCACACCAGCGCCATTTTCTCTTCACAGCTCCGCTGGAAGAACGCTCCCCAGGCTCTCCCCTGCAGTATCCTGTACGAGAAGGGTAAAAAAGAGAGGGGGGTGGCACATAAATTTAGGCGCAAAGTGGATAATAAGCAGCTATTGGGAAAAATCACTCATTTTAGTGTAAATCCCTGTGATATATAGCGCTGTGGTGTGTGCTGGCATACTCTCTCTCTGTCTTCCCAAAGGACTTTGTGGGGTCCTGTCCTCAGTCAGAGCATTCCCTGTGTGTGTGCGGTGTGTCGGTACGGCTGTGTCGACATGTTTGATGAGGAGGGTTACGTGGAGGCGGAGCAGGGGCAGATAAGTGTGGTGTCGCCCCCGTCGGGGCCGACACCGGATTGGATGGATATGTGGAAAGTCTTAACCGACAATGTCAACTCCTTACATAAAAGGTTCGATGACGCAGCAGCCTTGGGACAGCCGGGATCTCAGCCCGCGCCTGCCCAGGCATCTCAGAGGCCATCAGGGGCTCATAAACGCCCGCTAGCTCAGATGGTAGACACAGATGTCGACACGGAGTCTGACTCCAGTGTAGATGAGGATGAGACAAATGTACAGTCTACAAAGGCCATCTGATACATGATTACTGCAATGAAAAATGTATTGCACATTTCTGATGTTAACCCGGGTACTACCAAGAAGGGTATTATGTTTGGGGAGAAAAAGCAGCCAGTGACTTTTCCCCCATCTGATGAATTAAATGAATTGTGTGAGGAAGCGTGGAGTTCCCCCGATAAGAAACTAGTGATTTCTAAGTGGTTACTGATGGCGTACCGTTTCCCGCCTACGGACAGGTTACGTTTGGAAACATCCCCTAGGGTGGACAAGGCGCTCACACGCTTATCAAAAAAGGTGGCACTGCCGTCTCAGGATACGGCCGCCTTAAAGGAGCCTGCGGATAGAAAGGAAGCTATCCTGAAGTCTGTGTACACACACTCTGGTACTATACTGAGACCAGCTATTGCTTCAGCATGGATGTGTAGTGCTGCAGCAGCATGGTCTGATACCCTGTCAGACAACATTGATTCCCTCGACAGGGATACTATTTTGCTAACCATAGAACATATAAAATAAGATTTTACTTACCGATAAATCTATTTCTCGGAGTCCGTAGTGGATGCTGGGGTTCCTGAAAGGACCATGGGGAATAGCGGCTCCGCAGGAGACGGGGCACAAAAAGTAAAGCTTTTTCAGATCAGGTGGTGTGCACTGGCTCCTCCCCCTATGACCCTCCTCCAGACTCCAGTTAGGTACTGTGCCCGGACGAGCGTACACAATAAGGGAGGATTTTGAATCCCGGGTAAGACTCATACCAGCCACACCAATCACACCGTACAACCTGTGATCTAAACCCAGTTAACAGTATGATAACAGCGGAGCCTCTGAAAGATGGCTTCCTTCAACAATAACCCGAATTAGTTAACAATAACTATGTACAATTTATGCAGATAATCCGCACTTGGGATGGGCGCCCAGCATCCACTACGGACTCCGAGAAATAGATTTATCGGTAAGTAAAATCTTATTTTCTCTATCGTCCTAGTGGATGCTGGGGTTCCTGAAAGGACCATGGGGATTATACCAAAGCTCCCAAACGGGCGGGAGAGTGCGGATGACTCTGCAGCACCGAATGAGAGAACTCCAGGTCCTCCTTAGCCAGAGTATCAAATTTGTAAAATTTTACAAACGTGTTCTCCCCTGACCACGTAGCTGCTCGGCAAAGTTGTAATGCCGAGACCCCTCGGGCAGCCGCCCAAGATGAGCCCACCTTCCTTGTGGAGTGGGCCTTTACAGATTTAGGCTGTGGCAGGCCTGCCACAGAATGTGCAAGTTGGATTGTGCTACAGATCCAACGAGCAATCGTCTGCTTAGACGCAGGAGCACCCATCTTGTTGGGTGCATACAATATAAACAATGAGTCAGATTTTCTGACTCCAGCTGTCCTTGCAATATATATTTTTAATGCTCTGACAACGTCCAGTAACTTGGAGTCCTCCAAGTCACTTGTAGCCGCAGGCACTACAATAGGCTGGTTCAGATGAAATGCTGACACCACCTTAGGGAGAAAATGCGGACGAGTCCGCAGTTCTGCCCTGTCCGAATGGAAAATCAGATATGGGCTTTTGTAAGATAAAGCTGCCAATTCTGATACTCTCCTGGCAGAAGCCAGGGCTAGAAGCATGGTCACTTTCCAAGTGAGATATTTCAAATCCACCTTATTTAGTGGTTCAAACCAATGAGATTTTAGAAAGTCCAAAACCACATTGAGATCCCACGGTGCCACTGGAGGCACCACAGGAGGCTGTATATGCAGCACTCCCTTAACAAAGGTCTGGACTTCAGGGACTGAAGCCAATTCTTTTTGAAAGAAAATCGACAGGGCCGAAATTTGAACCTTAATAGATCCCAATTTGAGACCCATAGACAATCCTGATTGCAGGAAATGTAGGAATCGACCCAGTTGAAATTCCTCCGTCGGAGCACTCCGATCTTCGCACCACGCAACATATTTTCGCCAAATTCGGTGATAATGTTGCACGGTTACTTCCTTCCTTGCTTTAATCAAAGTAGGAATGACTTCTTCCGGCATGCCTTTTTCCTTTAGGATCCGGCGTTCAACCGCCATGCCGTCAAACGCAGCCGCGGTAAGTCTTGAAACAGACAGGGACCCTGCTGAAGCAAGTCCCTCCTTAGAGGTAGAGGCCACGGATCTTCCGTGATCATCTCTTGAAGTTCCGGGTACCAAGTCCTTCTTGGCCAATCCGGAACCACTAGTATCGTTCTTACGCCTCTTTGCCGTATAATTCTCAATACTTTTGGTATGAGAGGCAGAGGAGGAAACACATACACCGACTGGTACACCCAAGGCGTTACCAGCGCGTCCACAGCTATTGCCTGCGGATCTCTTGACCTGGCGCAATACCTGTCCAGTTTTTTGTTGAGGCGAGACGCCATCATGTCCACCATTGGTCTTTCCCAACGGGTTACCAGCATGTGGAAGACTTCTGGATGAAGTCCCCACTCTCCCGGGTGAAGATCGTGTCTGCTGAGGAAGTCTGCTTCCCAGTTGTCCACTCCCGGGATGAACACTGCTGACAGTGCTATCACATGATTCTCTGCCCAGCGAAGAATCCTTGCAGCTTCTGCCATTGCACTCCTGCTTCTTGTGCCGCCCTGTCTGTTCACATGGGCGACTGCCGTGATGTTGTCCGACTGGATCAACACCGGTTTTCCCTGAAGCAGAGGTTCTGCCTGGCTTAGAGCATTGTATATTGCTCTTAGTTCCAGAATGTTTATGTGAAGAGACGTTTCCAGGCTCGTCCATACTCCCTGGAAGTTTCTTCCTTGTGTGACTGCTCCCCAGCCTCTCAGGCTGGCGTCCGTGGTCACCAGGATCCAATCCTGTATGCCGAATCTGCGGCCCTCCAATAGATGAGGACTCTGCAACCACCACAGAAGAGACACCCTTGTCCTTGGAGACAGGGTTATCCGTAGGTGCATCTGAAGATGCGACCCTGACCATTTGTCCAACAGATCCCTTTGGAAAATTCTTGCGTGGAATCTGCCGAATGGAATTGCTTCGTAAGAAGCCACCATTTTTCCCAGGACTCTTGTGCATTGATGTACAGACACCTTTCCTGGTTTTAGGAGGTTCCTGACAAGGTCGGATAACTCCTTGGCTTTTTCCTCCGGGAGAAAAACCTTTTTCTGAACCGTGTCCAGAATCATCCCTAGGAACAGCAGACGAGTTGTCGGCATTAACTGGGATTTTGGAATATTCAGAATCCACCCGTGCTGTTTTAGCACTTCTTGAGACAGTGCTAATCCCATCTCTAGCTGTTCTCTGGACCTCGCCCTTATTAGGAGATCGTCCAAGTATGGGATAATTAATATGCCTTTTCTTCGAAGAAGAATCATCATCTCGGCCATTACCTTTGTAAAGATCCGAGGTGCCGTGGACAATCCGAACGGCAGCGTCTGAAACTGATAGTGACAGTTTTGTACAACGAACCTGAGGTACCCCTGGTGTGAGGGGTAAATTGGAACGTGGAGATACGCATCCTTGATGTCCAAGGATACCATAAAGTCCCCCTCTTCCAGGTTCGCTATCACTGCTCTGAGTGACTCCATCTTGAACTTGAACTTCTTTATGTACAGGTTCAAGGACTTCAGATTTAGAATAGGCCTTACCGAGCCATCCGGCTTCGGTACCACAAAAAGAGTGGAATAATACCCCCTCCCTTGTTGTAGAAGAGGTACCTTGACTATCACCTGCTGAGAGTACAGCTTGTGAATGGCTTCCAAAACCGTCTCCCTTTCGGAGGGGGACGTTGGTAAAGCAGACTTCAGGAAACGGCGAGGTGGATCTGTCTCTAATTCCAACCTGTACCCTTGAGATATTATCTGCAGGATCCAGGGATCTACCTGCGAGTGAGCCCACTGCGCGCTGTAATTTTTGAGACGACCGCCCACCGTCCCCGAGTCCGCTTGAGAAGCCCCAGCGTCATGCTGAGGCTTTTGTAGAAGCCGGGGAGGGCTTCTGTTCCTGGGAAGGAGCTGCGTGTTGCTGTCTCTTCCCTCGACCTCTGCCTCGTGGCAGATATGAATAGCCCTTTGCTCTCTTATTTTTAAAGGAACGAAAGGGCTGCGGTTGAAAAGTCGGTGCCTTTTTCTGTTGGGGAGTGACTTGAGGTAGAAAGGTGGATTTCCCGGCTGTAGCCGTGGCCACCAAATCTGATAGACCGACTCCAAATAACTCCTCCCCTTTATACGGCAAAACTTCCATATGCCGTTTTGAATCCGCATCGCCTGTCCACTGTCGCGTCCATAAAGCTCTTCTGGCCGAAATGGACATAGCACTTACCCGTGATGCCAGTGTGCAGATATCCCTCTGTGCATCACGCATATAAAGAAATGCATCCTTTATTTGTTCTAACGACAGTAAAATATTGTCCCTGTCCAGGGTATCAATATTTTCAATCAGGGACTCTGACCAAACTACCCCAGCACTGCCCATCCAGGCAGTCGCTACAGCTGGTCGTAGTATAACACCTGCATGTGTGTATATACTTTTTTGGATATTTTCCATCCTCCTATCTGATGGATCTTTAAGTGCGGCCGTCTCAGGAGAGGGTAACGCCACTTGTTTAGATAAGCGTGTTAGCGCCTTGTCCACCCTAGGAGGTGTTTCCCAGCGCTCCCTAACCTCTGGCGGGAAAGGGTATAATGCCAATAATTTCTTTGAAATTATCAGCTTTTTATCAGGGGCAACCCACGCTTCATTACACACGTCATTTAATTCTTCTGATTCAGGAAAAACTATAGGTAGTTTTTTCATACCCCACATAATACCCTGTTTAGTGGTACCTGTAGTATCAGCTAAATGTAACGCCTCCTTCATTGCCAAAATCATATAACGTGTGGCCCTACTGAAAAATACGGTTGAATCGTCACCGTCACCACTGGAGTCAGTGCCTGCGTCTGGGTCTGTGTCGACCGACTGAGGCAAAGGGCGTTTCACAGCCCCTGACGGTGTTTGAGTCGCCTGGACAGGCACTAATTGATTGTCCGGCCGCCTCATGTCGTCAAACGACTGCTTTAGCGTGTTGACACTATCCCGTAGTTCCATAAATAAAGGCATCCATTCTGGTGTCGACTCCCTAGGGGGTGACATCCTCATATTTGGCAATTGCTCCGCCTCCACACCAATATCGTCCTCATACATGTCGACACACACGTACCGACACACAGCAGACACACAGGGAATGCTCCTAACGAAGACAGGACCCACTAGCCCTTTGGGGAGACAGAGGGAGAGTTTGCCAGCACACACCAAAAGCGCTATATATATATCAGGGATAGCCTTATAATAAGTGCTCCCTTATAGCTGCTTTGTTATATCAAAATATCGCCATAAATTTGCCCCCCCCTCTCTGTTTTACCCTGTTTCTGTAGTGCAGTGCAGGGGAGAGACTTGGGAGCCGTCCTGACCAGCGGAGCTGTGAGAGGAAATGGCGCCGTGTGCTGAGGAGATAGGCCCCGCCCCTTTTCTGGCGGGCTCGTCTCCCGCTATTTAGAAAAATCAGGCAGGGGTTAAATATCTCCATATAGCCTCTAGGGGCTATATGTGAGGTATTTTTAGCCTTTATAGGTATTCATTTGCCTCCCAGGGCGCCCCCCTCCCAGCGCCCTGCACCCTCAGTGACTGCCGTGTGAAGTGTGCTGAGAGGAAAATGGCGCACAGCTGCAGTGCTGTGCGCTACCTTTAGAAGACTGCAGGAGTCTTCAGCCGCCGATTCTGGACCTCTTCTGACTTCAGCATCTGCAAGGGGGCCGGCGGCGCGGCTCCGGTGACCATCCAGGCTGTACCTGTGATCGTCCCTCTGGAGCTTGATGTCCAGTAGCCAAGAAGCCAATCCATCCTGCACGCAGGTGAGTTGACTCCTTCTCCCCTCAGTCCCTCGCTGCAGTGATCCTGTTGCCAGCAGGAATCACTGTAAAATAAAAAACCTAGCTAAACTTTTTCTAAGCAGCTCTTTAGGAGAGCCACCTAGATTGCACCCTTCTCGGCCGGGCACAAAAATCTAACTGGAGTCTGGAGGAGGGTCATAGGGGGAGGAGCCAGTGCACACCACCTGATCTGAAAAAGCTTTACTTTTTGTGCCCTGTCTCCTGCGGAGCCGCTATTCCCCATGGTCCTTTCAGGAACCCCAGCATCCACTAGGACGATAGAGAAAAGACGTTGTCTTATATATGCGGGATGCACAGAGGGACATTTGCCTGCTGGCATCTAGAATTAAT
This sequence comes from Pseudophryne corroboree, assembly GCF_028390025.1. Classification (NCBI taxonomy): domain Eukaryota; kingdom Metazoa; phylum Chordata; class Amphibia; order Anura; family Myobatrachidae; genus Pseudophryne; species Pseudophryne corroboree. The sequence goes on from NC_086447.1 coordinate 227,338,950, forward strand.
GCAATGTCCATTTCTGCCAGGAGAGTATTATGGACTCTGACGAAGGACCTGGATGTCCGAAAAGCTTCAGGCTGTGTGAGCTGTTACGTTGGTCTGGTCGGGTGAGCTGCAAACGGTCCCTCTCTGTGAAATAGTCCGGATCTGTTCCATTTAGGGGGCATCCGTGTTATCTGCTGTGTCCCCAGGCTGAGAACCATCTACCATTTTTATGGTTATATGCTGTTATTTAATTTATATATTGTGAGTGCATAATTGTTAATAAATACCTTGATTTTAATTTATGGCATTATTGCACTATGAAGTCTCTTTCTATTTTGAGATCCAACGTCTTCTACTGATTGTGGCATTATAAAGAACCAATACTGCCTGAAAATCCCTCCATATATTTGAAGTCAAATTCGTGGTACCATCTTCTCTACCATTGAAGGAGGAGAAAAAGAATATTATCACATGTATGTGTTTGCGCTTATTTGAGAAAATACTCTCTTTTTGTTATACATGTTATTGGGATTGTTGTGAAGAATCCCCTTTTTCTCATAGCTGCACCACTGTTTGTTTTTGCGCAATCAGGAAAATTACCAGTCCGAGTATTATGGACTCGGCAGTGGACAGGTGAAACTGATTCTAAAAAACACATGGAGGTTTTGCCTTATAAGGGTGAGGAATTGTTTGGGGACGGTCTCTCGGACCTCGTATCCACAGCAACAGCTGGGAAGTCGACTTTTTTACCTCAGGTTCCCTCACAGCCTAAGAAATCACCGTATCATTATGTACAGTCCTTTCGGCCTCAGAAGGGCAAGCGGGTCAGAGGCGCATCCTTTCTGCCCAGAGGCAGGGGTAGAGGAAAGAAGCTGCACCAGGCAGCCAGTTCCCAGGAACAAAAATCCTCCCCCGCTTCCACTAAGTCCACCGCATGAGGCTGGGGCTCCACAGGCGGAGCCAGGTGCGGTGTGGGCGCGTCTCCGAAACTTAAGCAATCAGTGGGCTCGCTCACAGGTGGATCTCTGGGCTGTACAAATTGTCTCTCAGGGATACAAGCTGGAGTTCGAGGCGACTCCCCCTCGCTGTTACCTCAAATCAGCCTTGCCAGCTGCTCCCAGGGAAAGTGAGGTAGTACTGGTGGCAATTCACAAGCTATACCTTCAGCAGGTGATAATCAAGGTTCCCCTCCTTCAACAGGGACGGGGTTACTATTTCACAATGTTTGTGGTATCGAAACCAGACGGTTCGGTGAGACCCATTCTGAATTTAAAATCCTTGAACACTTTTATATAAGGAAGTTCAAAATGGAATCGCTCAGAGCGGTGATTGCAAGCCTGGAAGAGGGGGATTTTATGGTGTCGCTGGACATCAAGGATGCTTACTTGCATGTCCCCATTTACCACCTCATCAGGAGTACCTCAGGTTTGTGGTACAGGATTGTCATTACCAATTCCAGACGTTGCCGTTCGGCCTGTCCACGGCACCGAGAGTATTTACCAAGGTAATGGCCGAAATGATGATACTCCTTCGGAAGAAGGGAGTTATAATTATCCCGTACTTGGACGATCTCCTTATAAAGGCGAGGTCCAGAGAGCAGTTGTTGGTCAGCGTAGCACTCTCTCAGGAGTTGTTGCAACAGCACGCCTGGATTCTGAATATCCCAAAGTCGCAGCCGATTCCTGCGACGTGTCTGCTTTTCCTGGGCATGATTCTGGACACAGAACAGAAGAAGGTGTTTCTCCCGGTGGAGAAGGCCCAGGAATTGTCATCTCTGGTCAGGGACCTCCTGAAACCAAAACAGGTGTCGGTGCATCATTGCACGCGAGTCCTGGGAAAGATGGTGGCTTCTTACGAAGCAATTCCCTTCGGCAGGTTCCATGCAAGGATCTTTCAGTGGGATCTGTTAGACAAATGGTCCGGATCTCATCTTCAGATGCATCGGTTGATCACCCTGTCCCCGAGGGCCAGGGTGTCTCTGCTGTGGTGGCTGCAGAGTGCTCATCTTCTCGAGGGCCGCAGATTCGGCATACAGGACTGGGTCCTGGTGACCACGGATGCAAGCCTCCGAGGATGGGGGGCAGTCACTCAGGGAAGAAACTTCCAGGGACAGTGGTCAAGTCAGGAGACTTCACTACACATAAATATACTGGAACTAAGGGCCATTTACAACGCCCTGAGTCAAGCAGAGCCCCTGCTTTAAAACCAACCAGTGCTGATTCAGTCAGACAACATCACGGCGGTCGCCCATGTAAACCGCCAGGGCGGCACAAGAAGCAGGATGGCGATGGCAGAAGCCATAGGGATTCTTCGATGGGCGGAGAATCACGTGCTAGCACTGTCAGCAGTGTTTATTCCGGGAGTGGACAACTGGGAAGCAGACTTCCTCAGCAGGCACGACCTCCACCCGGGAGAGTGGGGACTTCATCCAGAAGTCTTCACACAGATTGTAAATTGTTGGGAACTGCCACAGGTGGACATGATGGCGTCCCGCCTCAACAAAAAGCTAAAAAGATATTGCGCCAGGTCAAGGGACCCTCAGGCGATAGCTGTGGACGCACTAGTGACACCGTGGGTGTACCAGTCGGTTTGTGTTCCCTCCTCTTCCTCTCATACCCAAGGTACTGAGGATAGTAAGAAAGAGAGGAGTAAGAACAATACTCATCGTTCCGGATTGGCCAAGAAGAACTTGGTACCCAGAACTACAGGAAATGATCTCAGAGGACCCATGGCCTCTGCCTCTCAGACAGGACCTGTTGCAGCAGGGGCCCTGTCTGTTCCAAGACTTACCGCGGCTGCGTTTGACGGCATGGCGGTTGAACGCCAGATCCTAGAGGAAAAGGGCATTCCAGATGAAGTCATTCCTACGCTGATGAAGGCAGGAAAGGATGTGACTGCAAAGCGTCATCACCGCATATGGTGGAAATATGTTGCTTGGTGTGAGGCTAGGAAGGCCCCAACAGAGGAATTCCAGCTGGGTCGATTTCTGCACTTCCTACAGTCAGGGGTGACTATGGGTTTAAAATTGGGGTCCATAAAGGTCCAGATTTCGGCCCTATCTATTTTCTTTCAAAAAGAACTGGCTTCACTGCCTGAAGTTCAGACGTTTGTTAATGGAGTGCTGCATATTCAGTCCCCCTTTGTGCCTCCAGTGGCACCTTGGGATCTTAACGTTGTGTTGGATTTCCTGAAATCCCACTGGTTTGAGCCACTTAAGACCGTGGAGCTGAAATATCTCACGTGGAAAGTGGTCATGCTATTGGCCTTAGCTTCGGCTAGGCGTGTGTCAGAATTGGCGGCTTTGTCCTGTAAAAGCCCTTATCTGATCTTCCATATGGACAGGGCGGAATTGAGGACTCGTCCCCAATTTCTCCCAAAGGTGGTATCAGCGTTTCATTTGAACCAACCTATTGTGGTACCTGCGGCTACTAGGGACTTGGAGGATTCCAAGTTACTTGATGTAGTCAGGGCTTTGAAGATCTATGTAGCCAGGACGGCTGGAGTCAGGAAAACTGACTCGCTGTTTATCCTGCATGCACCCAACAAGCTGGGTGCTCCTGCTTCAAAGCAAACTATTGCGCGCTGGATCTGTAACACGATTCAGCAAGCTCATTCTGCGGCAGGATTGCCGCATCCTAAATCAGTAAAAGCCCATTCCACAAGGAAGGTGGGCTCTTCTTGGGCGGCTGCCCGAGGGGTCTCGGCTTTGCAGCTTTGCCGAGCTGCTACTTGGTCGGGTTCAAACACATTTGCTAAGTTCTACAAGTTTGATACCCTGGCTAAGGAGGACCATGAGTTTGCTCATTCGGTGCTGCAGAGTCATCCGCACTCTCCCGCCCGCTTGGGAGCTTTGGTATAATCCCCATGGTCCTTACGGAGTTCCCAGCATCCACTAGAACGTCAGAGAAAATAAGAATTTACTCACCGGTAATTCTATTTCTCGTAGTCCGTAGTTGATGCTGGGCGCCCGTCCCAAGTGCGGACTCTCTGCAATACATGTATATAGTTATTGCTTAACTTAAGGGTTATTGTTATGAGCCATCCATTGAAGGAGGCTCAGTTATTGTTCATGCTGTTAACTGGGTTTAGTTATCACAAGTTGTACGGTGTGATTGGTGTGGCTGGTATGAGTCTTACCCTGGATTCCAAATCCTTTCCTTGTAATGTCAGCTCTTCCGGGCACAGTTTCCCTGACTGAGGTCTGGAGGAGGGGCATAGAGGGAGGAGCCAGTGCACACCAGATAGTACCTAATCTTTCTTTTAGAGTGCCCAGTCTCCTGCGGAGCCCGTCTATTCCCCATGGTCCTTACGGAGTTCCAAACATCCACTACGGACTACGAGAAATAGAATTACCGGTGAGTAAATTCTTATTTTTTAGTACCTATGGCATATGAGATCTGTATATTACTGTGTTTTCTGCATGCTATGTTGAAAAAAGAACCAGTTAAAAACAGAAGTACAATTTTCCTACTTATGTATAAGTTGTTTTGGAGGTTGTATTCTCATATGGCAATGTCTAATGCTTTAACATGTGACTGACTGCTAGTATGTGTGCTGACTTTTCTGTGTAATGTCAGTCCTGTTCTGACCCTCCAATCAGGTGCACTGTGGTCAGATTTATCTCACCTCTATATACTGTCATATAGATTGATTTTCAGTCACAAATTGTGTAGTCAATAACAGATTATTACAATGTCTGTGAGCGGCAAAAGTGACGAGGAGAATTTATCAAGCACTCCTACAGCCCTAACATGCTTATCTTGTAAGTCAGGGGTAATTGACATGAATCAATTGGCCACTTAGGAGGGTTTGTGTGCAAACTGTTTCACTTTTCAGCGAAGTAAAAAACAGGAGTTGGTTCAACCACCAACAGAGCCACCATGGAATATGTTCGCAAAGACTCTATCTTCAATAGCGGACAGGTTTACTCCGGTAGCACCACCTCATGGGTTAGGTTACACTATGAACCCATACATGCAGCTCCCTTCTTATGGTTTGGTTCCAGTAGCCTCTACAAGCAACCAAGGGGCAGGTAAGACTAAAGCAGATACGTCTGTGTGGCAGACTACACAAGATGATACATCGGATGATGATACAATAGTCGTATGATGATCAGTCGCAGAGCTTTAGTTCAGAAGATGTAGCTGAACTTATTAATGCTGTGAAGGCTGTTCTCTCATTGGAATTCTAAATCTGAAAATGTTGAAAAATACATATGGATCCCGAAGTTCCACATGGAGACGTTACGCTCCATAATGTTGGCTATGGAAACGGGAGATTACATGGTATCTCTGGATGTACGGGATGCTTACCTACATGTGCCTATAGCACTGTCACATCAGTGTTACTTCAGGTTGGCCATTCTCCAAGAACATTTTCAGTTCCAAGCGCTGCCCTTCGGGCTAGCTACAGCACCCAGGGTGTTTACCAAGATCATGGTGGTTATGGCAGCTTGTCTGCGCAAACAGGGGATAAGAATATTACCGTACCTGGATGACCTGTTAATCTTAGCACAGTCGCAAGATTTACTGTTGAGCCATCTTCAACAGACTATAGTTTGTTTACAGAGAAATGGGTGGCTCATAAACTGGGAAAAGTCGTCCCTGAATCCGTCACAGCGGATGGTTCATTTGGGGGCCATATTGGATTCAGACCTACAGAAAGTTCTCCTACCAGAGAAAAAGATGGTCAAGGTGCAGGTCATGGCTCAGGAAGCGTTGCACGCCCAGACAATGTCAGTCCATGCAGCAATGTGACTGTTGGGTCTGATGGTATCAACCTTCGACATGGTGGAATATGCGCAATTCCATTCCAGACCATTGCAGCACCTTATTCTGACAAAATGGAACGGAAATCATCAGACGTTAAAAAAAAGATGATAAAGTTTCCAGTAAGTGTAAAAAGGTCTCTAGCATGGTGGAAACAGACAGACTATTTAAACAAGGGGAGACCCTTTTGGATAAAAGAGTGGCAAGTCCTGACAACAGATGCCAGCCTGCCAACAGATGCCAGGGCAGGCCTGCGGTACTCGGAAGCCGATGGTTCCAGGGAAAATGGACCGCAAGGGAAAGTCGCCTGCCAATAAATCTGTTAGAAATAAGGTCCATTTACTTGGCTCTAGTTCAGGCAAAGGACAGTCTGCAAGGAAGACCAGTCCAGATTCGCTCAGACAATGCGACGGCAGTAGCATACCTCAATCATCAGGGAGGTAATCACAGCTAGAGACTGATGGAGGAAGTAACTCCCATTCTAAGATGGGCAGAACTCCATCTACCAGCATTGTCAGCAGTATTTGTCCCGGGTGTACTAAACTGGGAAGCGGATTTTCTCAGTCGGCACACCATTCAGGAAACCTAATGGGCACTACACCCAGAAGTGTTTCAGACACTGGTGAACAGATGGGGTCTACCAGAGATAGACCTTATGGCGTCTCGTCTAAACAACAAAGTTCCAAGGTACGATCGAGAACGAAGGATCCCGGAGCGGTACTTGTAGACGCACTGTCAGTAGAATGGAGGTTTCAGCTGGCGTATCTGTTCCCTCCAATATCTCTGTTACCCAGAGTAGTGAGAAAGATAAAACAAGCAAAAGAAGCAATGATTCTAATAGCTCCAGCTTGACCAAGAAGGCATTGGTACACAGATCTGTTGAGAATGTCCGTGGAAGCACCGATACTGCTCCCTCAACGTCCAGATCTACTCATGCAGAGTCCTTGTTGTCACAGTTATCTGGATCGCCTGTCTTTGACTGCATGGCTGTTGAAACCTCTATTTCTCTGACGTCCTAGTGGATGCTGGGGACTCCGTAAGGACCATGGGGAATAGCGGCTCCGCAGGAGACTGGGCACAAAAGTAAAGCTTTAGAACTACCTGGTGTGCACTGGCTCCTCCCCCTATGACCCTCCTCCAAGCCTCAGTTAGATTTTTGTGCCCGAATGAGAAGGGTGCACACTAGGTGGCTCTCCTGAGCTGCTTAGTGAAAGGTTTAGTTTTAGGTTTTTTAGGTTCAGTGAGACCTGCTGGCAACGGGCTCACTGCATCGAGGGACTAAGGGGAGAAGAAGCGAACTCACCTGCGTGCAGAGTGGATTGGGCTTCTTAGGCTACTGGACATTAGCTCCAGAGGGACCGATCACAGGCCCAGCCATGGATAGGTCCCAGAGCCGCGCCGCCGGCCCCCTTACAGAGCCAGAAGACAGAAGAGGTCCGGAAAATCGGCGGCAGAAGACGTCCTGTCTTTAACAAGGTAGCGCACAGCACTGCAGCTGTGCGCCATTGCTCTCAGCACACTTCACACTCCGGTCACTGAGGGTGCAGGGCGCTGGGGGGGGGGGGGGGCGCCCTGAGACGCTATAAAAACACCTTGGATGGCAAAAAAATGCATCACATATAGCTCCTGGGCTATATGGATGAATTTAACCCCTGCCAGAATACACAGAAAAACGGGAGATAGGCTCCGCCCCCTTCTCGGCGGCCTTATCTCCTCAGCACACTGGCGCCATTTTCCCTCACAGCTCCGTTGGAGGGAAGTTCCCTGGCTCTCCCCTGCAGTCACTACACTACAGAAAGGGTTAAAAAAGAGAGGGGGGCACTAATTACGCGCAGTATTAAAAATACAGCAGCTATAAGGGGAAAAACACTTATATAAGGTTATCCCTGTATATATATAGCGCTCTGGTGTGTGCTGGCAAACTCTCCCTCTGTCTCCCCAAAGGGCTAGTGGGGTCCTGTCCTCTATCAGAGCATTCCCTGTGTGTGTGCTGTGTGTCGGTACGTTTGTGTCGACATGTATGAGGAGAAAAATGATGTGGAGACGGAGCAGATTGCCTGTAATAGTGATGTCACCCCCTAGGGGGTCGACACCTGAGTGGATGAACTGTTGGAAGGAATTACGTGACAGTGTCAGCTCTGTATAAAAGACAGTGGTTGACATGAGACAGCCGGCTACTCAGCTTGTGCCTGTCCAGACGTCTCATAGGCCGTCAGGGGCTCTAAAGCGCCCGTTACCTCAGATGGCAGATATAGACGCCGACACGGATACTGACTCCAGTGTCGACGGTGAAGAGACAAATGTGACTTCCAGTAGGGCCACACGTTACATGATTGAGGCAATGAAAAATGTTTTACACATTTCTGATAATACGAGTACCACCAAAAAGGGGTATTATGTTCGGTGAGGAAAAACTACCTGTAGTTTTCCTGAATCTGAGAAATTAAATGAGGTGTGTGATGATGCGTGGGTTTCCCCCGATAACAACTGATAATTGCTAAAATGTTATTGGCATTATATCCTTTCCCGCCAGAGGTTAGGGTGCGTTGGGAAACACCCCCTAGGGTGGATAAAGCGCTCACACGCTTGTAAGAACAAGGGCTCTACCCTCTCCTGAGATGGCCGCCCTTAAGGATCCTGCTGATAGAAAGCAGGAGGGTATCCTAAAATGTATTTACACACATACTGGTGTTATACTGCGACCAGCAATCGCCTCAGCCTGGATGTGCAGTGCTGGGTTGGCGTGGTCGGATTCCCTGACTGAAAATATTGATACCCTAGATAGGGACAGTATATTATTGCCTATAGAGCATTTAAAAGATGCATTTCTATATATGCGTGATGCACAGCGGAATAATTGCCGACTGGCATCAAGTCTAAGTGCGTTGTCCATTTCTGCCAGTAGAGGGTTATGGACACGACAGTGGTCAGGTGATGCGGATTCCAAACGGCATTTGGAAGTATTGCCTTATTAAGGGAGTTATTTGGGGTCGGTCTTTCAGACCTGGTGGCCACGGCAACAGCTGGGAAATCCACGTTTGTACCCCAGGTCGCCTCTCAACATAAGAAGACGCCGTATTATCAGGCGCAGTCTTTTCGTGGGCAAGCGGGCAAAAGGTTCCTCATTTCTGCCCCGTGACAGAGGGAGAGGAAAAAGGCTGCAGAAATCAGCCAGTTCCCAGGAACAGAAGCCCTCTCCCGCCGCTGCCAAGCCCTCAGTATGACGCTGGGGCTTTACAAGCAGAATCAGGCACGGTGGGGGCCCGTCTCAATGAATTTCAGCGCGCAGTGGGCTCACTCGCAAGTAGACCCCTGAATCCTTCAGGTGATATCTCAGGGGTACAAATTGAAATTCGAGACGTCTCCCCCTCGCCGTTTCCTAAAGTCGGCTTTACCGATGTCTCCTTCTGACAGGGAGGCAGTTTTGGAAGCCATTCACAAGCTGTATTCCCAGCAGGTGATAATCAAGGTACCCCTCCTGCAACAGGGAACGGGGTATTATTCCACACTGTTGTGGTACCGAAGCCGGACGGCTCGGTGAGACCGATTCTAAATCTAAAATCTTGAACACTTACATACGGAGGTTCAAATTCAAGATTGAGTCACTCAGAGCAGTGATTGCGAACCTGGAAGAAGGGGACTACATGATGTCTCGGGACATCAAGGATGCTTACCTTCATGTCCCAATTTACCCTTCTCACCAAGGGTACCTCAGGTTTATGGTACAGAACTGTCACTATCAGTTTCAGACGCTGCCGTATGGATGGTCCACGGCACCCCGAGTCTTTACCAAGGTAATGGCCGAAATGATGATACTCCTTCGAAGGAAGGGAATTTTAGTTATCCCTTACTTGGACGATTCCCTGATAAGGGTAAGATCCAGGGAACAGTTGGAGGTCGGTGTAGCACTATCTCAGGTAGTGTTGCGGCAGCGCGATGGGATTCTCAATATTCCAAAATCGCAGCTGATTCCGACGACTCGTCTTCTGTTCCTAGGGATGATCCTGGACACAGTCCAGAAAAAGGTGTTTCTCCCGGAGGAGAAAGTCAGGGAGTTATCAGAGCTAGTCGGGAACCTTCTATAACCGAGCCAAGTCTCAGTACATCAATGAAATGGTTCTGGGAAAAATGGTGGCTTCCTACGAAGCAATCTCATTCGGCAGATTCCACGCAAGAACTTTCCAGTGGGACCTGCTGGACAAATGGTCCGGATCGCATCTTCAGATGCATCAGCGGATAACCCTGTCACCAAGCACAAGGGTGTCTCTCCTGTGGTGGTTGCAGAGTGCTCATCTTCTAGAGGGCCGCACATTCAGGACTGGGTCCTGGTGACCACGGACATAAATATACTGAAGCTAAGGGTCATTTACAATGCTCTAAGCTCAGCAAGACCTCTGCTTCAAGGTCACCCGGAGTTGATCCATTGGGACAACATCACGGCAGTCACCCACGTAAACAGACAGGGTGACACAAGAAGCAGGAGGGCAATGGCAGAAGCTGCAAGGATTCTTCGCTGGGCGGAAAATCATGTGATAGCACTGTCAGCAGTGTTCATTCCGGGAGTGGACAACTGGGAAGCAGACTTCCTCAGCAGACACGACCTCCACCCGGGAGAGTGGGGACTTCACCCAGAAGTCTTCCACATGTTTATAAAACTCGACAAGTATTGCGCCAGGTCAAGGGACCCTCAGGCAATAGCTGTAGACGCTCTGGTAACACAGTGGGTGTACCAGTCGGTGTATGTGTTCCCTCCTCTGCCTCTCATACCCAAGGTACTGAGAATTATAAGATGGAGAGGAGTAAGCACTATATTCGTGGCTCCGGATTGGCCAAGAAGGACTTGGTAACCGGAACTTCAAGAGATGCTCACGGAGGATCCGTGGCCTCTACCTCTAAGAAGGGACCTGCTCCAGCAAGGACCCTGTCTGTTCCAAGACTTACCGCGGCTGCGTTTGACGGCATGGCGGTTGAACGCCGGATCCTGAAGGAGAAAGGCATTCCGGATGAAGTCATTCCTATCCTGATCAAAGCCAGGAAAGATATAACCGCAAAACATTATCGCCGCATTTGGCGAAATTATGTTGCGTGGTGCGAGGCCAGTAAGGCCCCGACGGAGGAATTTTCAACTAGGTCGATTCCTACATTTCTCTATCGTCCTAAGTGGATGCTGGGGTTCCTGAAAGGACCATGGGGAATAGCGGCTCCGCAGGAGACAGGGCACAAAAAAGTAAAGCTTTACTAGGTCAGGTGGTGTGCACTGGCCCCTCCCCCTATGACCCTCCTCCAGACTCCAGTTAGATTTTGTGCCCGAACGAGAAGGGTGCAATCTAGGTGGCTCTCCTAAAGAGCTGCTTAGAGAAAGTTTAGTTTAGGTTTTTTTTCTTTACAGTGAGTCCTGCTGGCAACAGGATCACTGCAACGTGGGACTTAGGGGGAAAGTAGTAAACTCACCTGCATGCAGAGTGGATTTGCTGCTTGGCTACTGGACACCATTAGCTCCAGAGGGATCGAACACAGGCCCAGCCGTGGAGTCCGGTCCCGGAGCCGCGCCGCCGACCCCCTTGCAGATGCTGAAGCGTGAAGAGGTCCGGAAACCGGCGGCTGAAGACTCCTCAGTCTTCATAAGGTAGCGCACAGCACTGCAGCTGTGCGCCATTTTCCTCTCAGCACACTTCACTGGGCAGTCACTGAGGGTGCAGAGCGCTGGGGGGGGGCGCTCTGAGAGGCAAATATAAACCTTATACAAGGCTAAAAATACCTCACATATAGCCCATAGGGGCTATATGGAGATATTTAACCCCTGCCTGACTGGAAAAATAGCGGGAGAAGAACCCGCCGAAAAAGGGGCGGGGCCTATCTCCTCAGCACACGGCGCCATTTTCTGTCACAGCTCCGCTGGTCAGAACGGCTCCCAGGTCTCTCCCCTGCACTGCACTACAGAAACAGGGTAAAACAGAGAGGGGGGGCACATTAATGGCTATATATATATATATATTAAAGCAGCTATAAGGGAGCACTTAATATAAGGATATCCCTTGTATATATAGCGCTTTGTGGTGTGTGCTGGCAGACTCTCCCTCTGTCTCCCCAAAAGGGCTAGTGGGTCCTGTCTTCATTAGAGCATTCCCTGTGAGTTTGCGGTGTGTGTCGGTACGTGGTGTCGACATGTATGAGGACGATATTGGTGTGGAGGCGGAGCAATTGCCAAATATGCAGATGTCACCCCCCAGGGGGTCGACACCAGAATGGATGCCTTTATTTGTGGAATTACGTGATGGTTTATCTTCCCTTAAACAGTCAGTTGAGGACATGAGGCGGCCGGACAATCAATTAATGCCTGTCCAGGCGCCTCAAACACCGTCAGGGGCTGTAAAACGCCCTTTGCCTCAGTCGGTCGACACAGACCCAGACACGGGCACTGATTCCAGTGACGACGGTAGAAATTCAAACGTATTTTCCAGTAGGGCCACACGTTATATGATTTTGGCAATGAAGGAGACGTTACATTTAGCTGATACTACAGATACCGTAAAACAGGGTATTATGTATGGTGTGAAAAAACTACAAACAGTTTTTCCTGAATCAGAAGAATTAAATGACGTGTGTGATGAAGCGTGGGTTGCTCCTGATAAAAAGTTGATAATTTCAAAAAAGTTATTGGCATTATACCCTTTCCCGCCAGAGGTTAGGGCGCGCTGGGAAACACCCCCTAAGGTGGACAAGGCGCTCACACGCTTATCCAAACAAGTGGCGTTACCCTCTCCTGAGACGGCCGCACTTAAGGATCCATCAGATAGAAAGATGGAAGTTATTCAAAAGAATATATACACACATGCAGGTGTTATACTACGACCAGCTATAGCAACTGCCTGGATGTGCAGTGCTGGAGTAGTTTGGTCAGAATCCCTGATTGAAAATATTGATACCCTAGATAGGGACAATGTTTTACTGTCGTTAGAACAAATAAAGGATGCATTTATCTATATGCGTGATGCACAGAGGGATATTTGCACACTGGCATCTCGGGTGAGTGCTATGTCCATTTCAGCCAGAAGAGCCTTATGGACACGACAGTGGACAGGCGATGCGGATTCAAAACGTCACATGGAGGTTTTGCCGTATAAAGGGGAGGAGTTATTTGGAGTTGGTCTATCAGACTTGGTGGCCACGGCTACTGCCGGGAAATCCACTTTTTTACCTCAAGTCACTCCCCAACAGAGAAAGGCACCGACCTTTCAACCGCAGCCTTTTCGCTCCTACAAAAATAAGAGAGCAAAGGGCTTGTCGTACCTGCCACGAGGCAGAGGAAGAGGGAAGAGACACCAACAGGCAGCTCCTTCCCAGGAACAGAAGACCTCCCCGGCTCCTGCAAAAACCTCAGCATGACGCTGGGGCCTCTCAAGCGGACTCGGGGACAGTGGGGGGCCGTCTCAAAAATTACAGCGCGCAGTGGGCTCACTCGCAGGTAGACCCCTGGATCCTGCAGATAATATCTCAGGGGTACAGGTTGGAATTAGAGACGGATCCTCCTCATCGTTTCCTGAAGTCTGCCTTACCAACCGTCTCTTCCGAAAGGGAGAGGGTGTTGGAAGCCATTCACAAGCTGTACGCTCAGCAGGTGATAGTCAAAGTACCCCTATTACAACAAGGAAAGGGGTATTATTCCACTCTATTTGTGGTACCGAAGCCGGATGGCTCGGTAAGGCCTATTCTAAATCTGAAGTCCTTGAACCTCTACATAAAAAAGTTCAAGTTCAAGATGGAGTCACTCAGAGCAGTGATAGCGAACCTGGAAGAAGGGGACTTTATGGTATCCTTGGACATCAAGGATGCGTATCTACACGTTCCGATTTACCCCGCACACCAGGGGTACCTCAGGTTCATTGTTCAAAACTGTCACTATCAGTTTCAGACGCTGCCGTTCGGATTGTCCACGGCGCCTCGGGTCTTTACCAAGGTAATGGCCGAGATGATGATTCTTCTTCGAAGAAAAGGCGTATTAGTTATCCCATACTTGGACGATCTCCTAATAAGGGCAAGGTCCAGAGAACAGCTGGAGACAGCTTTAGCACTATCTCAAGAGGTGCTAAGACAACACGGGTGGATTCTGAATATTCCAAAATCCCATTTAATCCCGACAACTCGTCTGCTGTTCCTAGGAATGATTCTGGACACGGTTCAGAAAAAGGTTTTCCTTCCAGAGGAAAAAGCCAAGGAGTTATCCGATCTGGTCAGGAACCTCCTAAAACCAGGAAAAGTGTCAGTACATCAATGCACAAGAGTCCTGGGAAAAATGGTGGCTTCTTACGAAGCAATTCCATTCGGCAGATTCCATGCAATATTCCAAAGGGATCTGTTGGACAAATGGTCAGGGTCGCATCTGCAGATGCACCTGCGAATAACCCTGTCACCAAAGACAAGGGTGTCACTTCTGTGGTGGTTGCAGAAGGCTCACCTATTAGAAGGCCGCAGATTCGGCATTCAGGATTGGATCCTGGTGACCACGGACGCCAGCCTGAGAGGCTGGGGAGCAGTCACACAAGGAAGAAACTTCCAGGGAGTATGGACGAGTCTGGAAAAGTCTCTTCACATAAACATTCTGGAACTAAGAGCAATCTACAATGCTCTAAGCCAGGCGGAACTTCTCCTGCAAGGAAAGCCGGTGTTGATTCAGTCGGACAACATCACGGCGGTCGCCCATGTAAACAGGCAGGGCGGCACAAGAAGCAGGAGTGCAATGGCAGAAGCTGCCAAGATTCTTCGCTGGGCGGAGAATCACGTGATAGCACTGTCAGCAGTGTTCATCCCGGGCGTGGACAACTGGGAAGCAGACTTCCTCAGCAGACACGATTTTCATCCGGGAGAGTGGGGTCTACATCCAGAAGTCTTCAACATGTTAATAGACCGTTGGGAAAGACCAATTGTAGACATGATGGCGTCTCGCCTCAACAAGAAACTGGACAAATATTGCGCCAGGTCAAGAGATCCACAGGCAATAGCTGTGGACGCACTGGTAACTCCTTGGGTGTACCAGTCAGTGTATGTGTTTCCTCCTCTGCCGCTCATACCAAAGGTATTGAAGATCATACGGCAAAGAAGAGTAAGAACGATACTAGTGGTTCCGGATTGGCCGAGAGGGACTTGGTATCCGGAACTTCAAGAGATGCTCACGGACGAACCGTGGCCTCTACCTCTGAGAAGGGACCTGCTACAGCAGGGTCCCTGTCTTTTTCAAGACTTACCGCGGCTGCGTTTGACGGCATGGCGGTTGAACGCCAGATCCTAAAAGGGAAAGGCATTCCAGAAGAAGTCATTCCTACCTTGATTAAGGCACGGAAGGAAGTCACCGTGAAACATTATCACCGCATTTGGCGAAAATATGTAGCGTGGTGCGAGGATCGGAGGGTTCCGACGGAGGAATTCCAACTGGGTCGTTTCCTACATTTCCTGCAATCAGGATTATCTATGGGTCTCAAATTGGGATCCATTAAGGTTCAAATTTCGGCCCTGTCAATATTCTTCCAAAAAGAATTGGCCTCTGTCCCTGAGGTCCAGACTTTTGTCAAGGGAGTACTGCATATACAGCCTCCTGTGGTGCCTCCGGTGGCACCGTGGGATCTAAATGTAGTTTTAGATTTCCTCAAATCCCATTGGTTTGAACCATTGAAAAAGGTGGATTTGAAATATCTCACATTGAAAGTGACTATGTTACTAGCCCTGGCCTCTGCCAGGAGAGTATCTGAATTGGCGGCTTTATCTTATAAAAGTCCTTATCTAATCTTCCATTCGGATAGGGCAGAACTGCGGACTCGTCCGCATTTTCTCCCTAAAGTGGTATCAGCATTTCATCTGAACCAACCTATTGTGGTGCCTGCGGCCACTAGCGACTTGGAGGACTCCAAGTTGTTGGACGTTGTCAGAGCCTTAAAAATATACATTGCAAGGACGGCTGGAGTCAGAAAATCTGACTCGCTGTTTATATTGTATGCACCCAACAAGTTGGGCGCACCTGCTTCTAAGCAGTCGATTGCTCGTTGGATTTGTAACACAATTCAACTTGCACATTCTGTGGCAGGCCTGCCACAGCCTAAAACTGTAAAAGCCCACTCCACAAGGAAGGTGGGCTCATCTTGGGCGGCTGCCCGAGGGGTCTCGGCATTACAACTCTGCCGAGCAGCTACGTGGTCGGGGGAGAACACGTTTGTAAAATTTTACAAATTTGATACCCTGGCAAAGGAGGACCTGGAGTTCTCTCATTCGGTGCTGCAGAGTCATCCGCACTCTCCCGCCCGTTTGGGAGCTTTGGTATAATCCCCATGGTCCTTTCAGGAACCCCAGCATCCACTTAGGACGATAGAGAAAATAAGAATTTACTTACCGATAATTCTATTTCTCGGAGTCCGTAGTGGATGCTGGGCGCCCATCCCAAGTGCGGATTATCTGCAATACTTGTACATAGTTATTGTTAACTAATTCGGGTTATTGTTAAGGAGCCATCTTTAAGAGGCCCTTTCTGTTGTCATACTGTTAACTGGGTTTAGATCACAAGTTGTACGGTGTGATTGGTGTGGCTGGTATGAGTCTTACCCGGGATTCAAAATGCCTCCCTTATTGTGTATGCTCGTCCGGGCACAGTACCTAACTGGAGTCTGGAGGAGGGTCATAGGGGGAGGGGCCAGTGCACACCACCTGACCTAGTAAAGCTTTACTTTTTTGTGCCCTGTCTCCTGCGGAGCCGCTATTCCCCATGGTCCTTTCAGGAACCCCAGCATCCACTACGGACTCCGAGAAATAGAATTATCGGTAAGTAAATTCTTATTTTCCTGCAAACAGGAGTGTCTATGGGCCTGAAATGGGGGTCCATTAAGGTTCAAATTTCGGCCCTGTCAATTTTCTTCCAAAAAGAACTAGCTTCAGTCCCTGAAGTTCAGACGTTTGTGAAAGGGGTACTGTATATACAGCCTCCTTTTGTGCCTCCAGTGGCACCTTGGGATCTAAATGTAGTTTTTGGGTTCCAAAAGTCACATTGGTTTGAACCACTTAAATATGTGGAGTTAAAATATCTCACATGGAAAGTGGTCATGCTGTTGGCCCTGGCCTGGGCCAGGTGCGTGTCAAAATTGGCGGCTTTATCCTGTAAAAGCCCTCATCTGATTTTCCATTGGGACAGGGCGGAATTGAGGACTCGTCCTCAGTTTCTCCCTAAGGTGGTTTTCAGCGTTTCACCTGAATCAACCTATTGTGGTGCCTGCGGCTACTAGGGACTTGGAGGACTCCAAGTTGCTAGACGTTGTCAGAGCCCTGGAAATATAGGTTTCCAGGACGGCTGGAGTCAGAAAATCTGACTCGTTGTTTATTCTGTATGCACCCAACAAGCTGGGTGCTCCTGCTTCTAAGCAGACTATTGCTCGTTGGATTTGTAGTACAATTCAGCTTGCACATTCTGTGGCAGGCCTGCCACAGCCAAAATCTGTAAAAGCCCATTCCACAAGGAAGGTGGGCTCATCTTGGGCGGCTGCCCGAGGGGTCTCGGCTTTACAACTTTGCCGAGCAGCTACTTGGTCAGGAGCAAATACGTTTGTAAAATTCTACAAATTTGATACCCTGGCTGAGGAGGACCTGGAGTTCTCTCATTTGGTGCTGCAGAGTCATCCGCACTCTCCTGCCCGTTTGGGAGCTTTGGTATAATCCCCATGGTCCTTACGGAGTCCCCAGCATCCACTAGGACGTCAGAGAAAATAAGAATTTACTTACCGATAATTCTATTTCTCGTAGTCCGTAGTGGATGCTGGGCGCCCATCCTAAGTGCGGATTGTCTGCAATACTGGTACATAGTTATTGTTACCAAAAAATCGGGTTATTGCTGTAGTGAGCCATCTTTTCTAGAGGCTCCTCTGTTATCATGCTGTTAACTGGGTTTAGATCACAAGTTATATGGTGTGATTGGTGTGGCTGGTATGAGTCTTACCCGGGATTCAAAATCCTTCCTTATTGTGTACGCTCGTCCGGGCACAGTATCCTAACTGAGGCTTGGAGGAGGGTCATAGGGGGAGGAGCCAGTGCACACCAGGTAGTTCTAAAGCTTTACTTTTGTGCCCAGTCTCCTGCGGAGCCGCTATTCCCCATGGTCCTTACGGAGTCCCCAGCATCCACTACGGACAACGAGAAATAGAATTATCGGTAAGTAAACTCTTATTCTTAGAGGCTAAAGGTTTTTTAAAACAAGTAATCCAAACTATGCTTAGAGCAAGAGAGCCTTCTTCGGCCCATGTGTATCATAGACTATGGCAAGCCTATATTTATTTGTGTACTGGAAAAAATTTAAATCCGAGATCTTTCAAAGTGTCCAGGATTTTGGAGTTCCTGCAAGCAGGATTGGATAGAGGTTTGAAAGTTGCTTCCTTGAGGGTTCAAGTATCAGCGTTAACTGTATGGTTTCAGCAAAATATTGCTGATTTACAGGATGTACGTACGTTTTTCCAAGGAGTAGTACATATTCAACCTCCATTTGTTCCTCCTGCAGCTCCCTGGGATTTGAATTTAGTTCTTAAATTTCTCCAGGGTCCTCTGAACCACTTAAGAGAGCAGATCTTAAGTGGTTAACGGCTAAAGTTCTCTTTTTACTGGCAATGGCGTCAGCCAGAAGAGTGTCAGATTTAGGAGCATTATCGTGTAAGTCTCCTTTCCTAAGTTTTTTTCCAGACAGAGCAGTTCTCAGAACGAGATCTAGTTATCTTCCAAAGGTGGTATCAAAGTTTCACCTGAATGAAGAGATTGTAGTCCCAGATTTTGAGGTATCGGGACTTTCTGCGGGAGAAGCGTCGCTGGACGTGGTCCGGGCTTTAAGAATCTACATAGATCGTACTAGTGCCATCAGGAAAACAGATTCTCTCTTCATCCTCTACGGATTCCATAGAAGAGGATGGCCTGCTAGTAAACAGACGCTGGCGAGATGACTCCGAATGGTAATATCAGAGGCTTATTCTCATGCAGATCTCACTATTCCGGCTAATGTCTCTGCACACTCTACATGTAAGGTAGGTCCTTTTTGGGCAGCACAACAGGTGCTTCAGCAGAACAGATATGTAGGGCAGCCACATGGTCTTCCATAAACACATTCATTATACATTATGCCTTGGATACTTTTGCCTCTCATGAAGCAGACTTCGGGCGAAAGGTCCTCCTGTGCAATCAGGAGCGTCCCCACCACTAAAATGGCTTTGGGAATCCCAATGTTATCCTGTGGACCCAGCCCGAGAAATATACGTTATGGTAAGAACTTACCGTTGATAACGTGATTTCTCTTATGTCCACAGTGATCCCACCCTGACGCATCTGATTTGAGTCCTAGACCAGGGGTTCTCAAACTCGGTCCTCAGGGGCGCACACAGTGCATGTTTTGCAGGTCTCCTCACAGAATCACAATGAAATAATTAGCTCCACCTGTGGACCTTTTAAAATGTGTCTGTGAGTAATTAATACACCTGTGCACTTGCTGGGTTACCTGCAAAACATGCACTGTGTGCGCCCCTGAGGACCGAGTTTGAGAACCCCTGATCTAGACAATCACTAAAACCTCTTCTTTCTTGTATGGAAGGGTGTGCATGTGTGTTCTTATCGCCTAAACAGGTCTCTACCTGATGTTCCTGCCTAAAATCGCTGTGGAAAGAACTGATTTGACTGAGTCAGTGGGCGGGACTATATGGTGAAGGCCCCAATGCATCCTGGAAGGCCAGAAAGCTTGTGACCGCGTTGAAGCCATTTTCGCTGTCGCTCGACAATATCCCAATGTTATCCTATGGATACCTGTGGACATAAGAGAAATCTCGTTATCAACGGTAAGTAAGGGGGAGGGGGGGGGGGGGGCACAGTAAATTTAGGGGGCTCAGTAAATTTAGTGCTGTTTTAATAATTATAAAAGCGCTAACAGGTCTGCGGCATTGTGTGTAAGTTTCAGTACCGGGATAGGTGCTGGGTTGTGAGCTGGCAAACTCCCTCTGTGTTTCTCTGACAGGCTTTACTGTGGGTCTGTCCCCTATAGCCCAGTGTGGTCGCGGGTGTCGGTACACGTGTCGACATGTCTGAGGCTGAGTGCTCTTCCCAGGAGGAGGATGGAGTGTGGACAGAAAATACTTTTTGGAGTGACCGTGTCGGCTACGCCGACGGCTAATTGGGTTAATGTTTTAAGTGTTTTGAATGCAAATGTGGCTCGATTAAATAAGAGATTAGATAAATCTGAGTCTCAGAACCAGACATGGAGAAAATCCATGGAGGATGCATTATCACAAGTTCAGACCCCCTCGGGGTCACAGAAGCGTTCATTTACCCAGATAGCGGATACAGATACCGACACGGACTCTGATTCCAGTGTCGACTATAGTGATGCCAGATTAAATCCTAAACTGGCTAAGAGCATTCAGTACATGATTGTGGCGATAAAAGACGTATTGCATATCACGGAAGACCCTGCTGTTCCTGATACTAGGGCCTGTATGTTTAAGGGAAAGAATCCTGAGGTGACGTTTCCTCCCTCTCATGAACTGAACGCTCTTTTTTTTGAAAAAGCTTGGGAAAATCCTGACAAGAAGTTACAGGTTCCCAGGAGAATTCCGGTGGCTTATCCGTTCCCCTCTGGGGACAGGGAAAAGTGGGAGTCATCCCCCACGGTGGACAAAGCTCTATCGCGTCTGTACAAAAAGGTGGCGCTTCCGTCTCCTGACACGGCAGCCCTAAAGGATCCTGCGGATCGTAAGCGGGAAAATACACTAAAATCCATTTATGTCGCAACAGGTGCGCTGCTCAGGCCTGCCGTTGCATCGGCATGGGTGAGTAGCGCTATTGAAAAGTGGGCAGATAACGTGTCATCTGATATAGATTCCCTGGCCAGGGATAGCGTTCTTTTGACACTGGGTCATTTCAGGGACGCTGCAGCCAATCTAAAGGAAGCTGCGAGGGATATTGGCCTTCTGGGATCAAGGGCCAATGCCATGGCAGTCTCTGCTAGGAGGGCATTGTGGATTCATCAATGGAGTTTTGATGCTGACTCTAAGAAGGCTATGGAGTCTGTGCCGTATAAAGGTGGTGTCTTGTTTGGTGACTGCCTCGCTGACCTGGTATCTACGGCTACCGCGGGTAAGTCATCGTTTCTATCTTATGTCCCTGCACAACAAAAGAAAACGCCACACTATCGGGTGCAGTCCTTTCGGCCCAATAAATACAAAAGAGGACGAGGGTCTTCCTTCCTTGCTGCGAGAGGAAGAGAAAGGGGAAAAAGGTCACCGGCTGTGGCAAGTTCCCAAGAGCAGAAGTCCTCCCCGGCTTCTACCAAATCCACTGCCTGACGCTGGGGCTCCTCTGCGGGAGTCCGCACCGGTGGGGGCACGTCTCCGATGCTTCAGTCATGTCTGGGTTCGCTCGGCCCTGGATCCTTGGGTATTGGAAATAGTAGCCTAAGGGTACAAATTGGAGTTTCAAGATGTGCCCCCTCACCGTTTTTTTTCAAATCGGCCTTGCTAGCTTCTCTTCCAGAAAGGGAGGTAGTATGCGCTGCAATACTAAAGCTGTGTCAACAGCAAGACATTGTCACGGTACCCCCATCACAACAGGGGGGAGGCTTTTATTCGAGCCTGTTCGTGGTCCCGAAGCCGGATGGCTCAGTCAGACCGATTCTGAACCTAAATTCCCTCAATTTCTATCTAAAAAAATTCAAATTCAAGATGAAATCTCTCCAAGCAGTGATCTCCAGTCTAGAGGAGGGGTATTTTATGGTGTTGGTCGGCATAAAAGGATGCCTACTTGCACGTCCCCATATATCCTCCACATCAGGCTTATCTGAGGCTTGCTGTTCAGGATTGCCATTATCAATTTCAGACGTTGACGTTTGGTCTGTCCACGGCTCCGAGAATTTTCACCAAGGTTATGGCGGAAATGATGGTTCTCCTGCGCAAGCAAGGAGTAACAATTATCCCATACTTGGATGATCTCCTGATAAAGGCGAGATCCAAGGAGCAATTACTGAAAAACGTTACACTCTCCCTGACAATTCTGCAGCAACATGGTTGGCTTCTAAACTTGCCAAAATCACAGTTGGTTCCGCCAACATGGCTGTCATTCTTGGGTATGATTCTGGATACAGAATTACAGAGAGTCTTTCTTCCGGTGGAAAAGGCTCTGGAAATACAGAACATGGTCAAACAGATTCTGAAACCGGCAAGAGTGTCTATTCGTCAATGCACTCGGTTGCTGGGGAAGATGGTGGCGGCCTACGAGGCTATTCAGTTTGGCAGGTTCCATGCCAGGGTATTTCAGTGGGACCTGTTGGACAAGTGGTCCGGGTCTCACCTGCATATGCACCGGAAAATAATCCTATCTTCCAGGACCAGAATCTCTCTCCTGTGGTGGCTGCACAGTTCTCGCCTCCTAGATGACGCAGGTTCGGGATTCAGGATTGGATCCTGGTGACCACAAATGCAAGTCTCCGAGGCTGGGGAGCAGTCACACAGGGGAAAATTTCCAGGGAAAATGGTCAAGCCAGGAAGCTTTTCTGCACATAAACATTCTGGAATTTAGGGCCATTTACAACAGCCTTCTGCAAGCGGAACATCTTCTTCGCGGTCTGCCCGTCTTGATTCAGTCAGACAACATAACAGCAGTGGCATACATAAACCGCCAGGGCGGAACAAAGAGCAGAGCGACTATGGTGGAGGCCACAAAAGTTCTTCGCTGGGCAGAGAAACATGCAAGCGCTATGTCAGCAGTCTTCATTCCAGGAGTGGACAACTGGGAAGCAGACTTCCTCAGCAGACACGATCTCCATCCAGGAGAGTAGGGTCTGTATCAAGAGGTCTTTGCAGACGTGAGAAGTCGTTGGGGAATTCCTCAAATAGACATGATAGCGTCTCGCCTCAACAAGAAACTTCAGAGATATTGTTCCAGGTCGAGGAACCCTCAAGCAATAGCGGTGGACGCCATGGTGACACCGTGGGTGTTTCAGTCGGTCTATGTGTTCCCACCGCTTCCACTCATTCCAAAGGTGATAAAGATCATAAGAAGAACAAGGGTTCAGGCAATGTTCCGGACTGGCCAAGGAGGGCCTGGTATGCGGATCTTCAAGATTTACTCCTAAAAGATCCCTGGCTTCTTCCTCTACGAGAGGACCTGTTACAGCAAGGGCCGTGCGTGTATCAAGACTTACCGCGGCTACGTTTGACGGCATGGCGGTTGAACGCCAAATCCTAGCCCGAAAGGGTATTCCCAGTGAAGTCATTCCCACACTACTTCAGGCTAGAATAGCAGTAACGGCGAAGCATTACCACCGTATTTGGAGGAAATGTGTGTCTTGGTGTGAATGCAAGAAGGTTCTTACGGAAGAATTTCAGCTGGGGCGTTTGCTCCATTTTTTGCAAGCAGGTGTGGATGCGGGCCTAAAGTTAGGCTCCATTAAAGTACAAATTTCGGCCTTATCAATTTTCTTTCAGAAAGAATTGGCGTCCCTTCCAGAAGTTCAGACCTTCGCGGAAGGCGTTCTGCACATCCAACCTCCCTTTGTGCCCCCAGTGGCACCATGGGATCTTAATGTGGTGTTGCAGTTCCTGCAATCTTATTGGTTTGAACCTTTACGTAAGGTTGAGTTGAAATTCCTTACTTGGAAAGTAGTCTTACTGTTGGCCTTGGCATCCGCAAGGTGGGTGTCTGAATTGGCGTCTGTGTCTCACAAAAGCCCCTATTTAATCTTCCATGCAGATAGAGTGGAGTTGAGAACTCGTCAGCAATTTCTGCCAAAAGTGGTTTCATCGTTTCACGTAAACCAGCCTATTGTGGTGCCAGTGTCTACTGACGCCTCGGCGGAATCGAAGTCTTTTGATGTGGTTAGAGCTTTGAAAATTTATGTCTCCAGAACGGCTCAGGTTAGGTAAACGGAGGCTCTGTTTGTCCTGTGGGCTCCCAACAAGATTTGGGCTCCTGCTTCCAAGCAGACTATTGCACGCTGGATCTGTAATACGATTCAGCAGGCTCATTCTACGGCGGGATTGCCGTTACCGAAATCGGTGAAGGCCCATTCTACCAGAAAGGTCGGCTGCCCGAGGGGTCTCAGTATTACAGCTTTGCCGAGCTGCTACTTGGTCGGGATCAAACACCTTTGCGAAGTTTTACAAGTTTGATACCCTGGCTGATGAGGACCTCTTGTTTGGTCAATCGGTTCTGCAGAGTCATCCGCACTCTCCCGCCCGTTCTGGAGCTTTGGTATAAACTCCATGGTTCTTGAAGCTTCCCCAGCATCCTCTAGGACGTATGAGAAAATAGGATTTTAATACCTACTGGTAAATCCTTTTCTCTTAGTCCGTAGAGGATGCTGAGCGCCCGTCCCTGTGCGGACACTATCTGCAGTACTTGTTTAATAATTATTGCTTGTGTTACACAAAGGTTGTGTTTCAGTTATGGTCAGCCTGTTGCTGATTTTGTTCATGCCGTTGACTGGACTTTTTGCTAATGCCATGTTGTACGGCGTGTTTGTGGTGTGAGCTGGTGTGTATCTCACCCTTAGTTTAACAATAAATCCTTTTCCTCGAAATGTCTGTCTCCCTGGGCACAGTTCCAATAACTGGAGTCTGGAGGTTAGAATTTTGTGCCCGGCTGAGCTGGATGCACACTAGGGGCTCTCCTGAGCTCCTAGAAAAAAGTTTATTTTAGGTTTTTTATTTTCAGTGAGATCTGCTGGCAACAGACTCACTGCTACGAGGGACTAAGGGGAGAGAAGCGAACCTACCTGCTTGCAGCTAGCTTGGGCTTCTAAGGCTACTGGACACCATTAGCTCCAGAGGGATCGAACACAGGACCCGACCTCGATCGTCCGTTCCCGGAGCCGCGCCGCCGTCCCCCTTACAGAGCCGGAAGCAAGAAGAGTCCTGGAAATCGGCGGCAGAAGACTTCGGTCTTCAAACAAGGTAGCGCACAGCACTGCAGCTGTGCGCCATTGCTTCCCATGCACACCTCACACTCCGGTCACTGATGGGTGCAGGGTGCTGGGGGGGGGCGCCCTGGGCTGCAATATTAAGTACCTTGGCTGGCAAAAAAACACATAATATAGTCAGAGACTATATATGTGTAAAATACCCCTGCCAGATATACATAGAAAAAAGCGGGAGAAGTCAGCCGAAAAAGGGGCGGGGCTATCTTCCTCAGCACACTGGCGCCATTTTCCCTCACAGCTCTGCTGGAAGGATCGCTCCCAGGCTCTCCCCTGCAGTTTCCAGACTACATAGGGTAAAAAAGAGAGGGGGGGGCACTAAATTTAGGCGCAATATTGTGTATACAAGCAGCTATTGGGGAAAAATCACTTAGTTATAGTGTTAATCCCTGTGTTATATATCGCTGTTGGTGTGTGCTGGCATACCCTCTCTCTGTCTCCCCAAAGGGCTTTGTGGGGTCCTGTCCTCAGTCAGAGCATTCCCTGTGTGTGTGCGGTGTGTCGGTACAGCTGTGTCGACATGTTTGATGAGGAGGCTTATGTGGAGGCGGAGCAAGTGCCGATAAATGTGATGTCACCCCCTGCGGGGCCGACACCTGAGTGGATGGACATGTGGAAGGAATTACGCAACAGTGTCAACTCCTTACATAAAAGGTTTGACGACATAGCAGATGTGGGACAGCCGGCTGCTCGGCCCGTGCCTGCCCAGGCGTCTCAAAAGCCATCAGGGGCTCTAAAAACGCCCACTACCTCAGATGGCAGACACAGATGTCGACACGGAGTCTGACTCCAGTGTCGACGACGATGAGACTAGTGGGGTCCTGTCCTCAGTCAGAGCATTCCGTGTGTGTGCGGTGTGTCGGTACGGCTGTGTCGACATGTTTGATGAGGAGGCTTATGTGGAGGCGGAGCAAGTGCCGATAAATGTGATGTCACCCCCTGCGGGGCCGACACCTGAGTGGATGGACTTGTGGAAGGAATTACGTGAAAGTGTCAGCTCCTTACATAAAAGGTTTGACGACATATCAGAGGCTTCTCAGCTTGTGCCTGCCCAGCTGTCTCAAAAGCCATCAGGGGCTCTTAAACGCCCGCTACCTCAGATGGCAGACACAGATGTCGACACGGATACTGAATCCAGTGTCGACGACGATGAGACAAATGTACATTCCAATAGGGCCACACGTTACATGATTGAGGCAATGAAAAATGTGTTGCACATTTCTGATATTACCCCAGGAACCACAAAAAAGGGTATTATGTTTGGGGAGAAAAAACTACCAGTGGTTTTTCCCCCATCTGAGGAATTAAATGAGGTGTGTGAAGAAGCGTGGGCTTCCCCCGATAAGAAACTGGTAATTTCTAAAAGGTTACTAATGGCGTACCCTTTCCCGCCAAAGGATAGGTCACGTTGGGAAACATCCCCTAGGGTGGATAAAGCGCTCACACGTCTGTCAAAAAAGGTGGCACTACCGTCTCCGGACACGGCCGCCCTAAAGGAGCCTACTGATAGGAAGCAGGAGGCTATCCTGAAGTCTGTATATACACACGCAGGTATTATACTGAGACCAGCTATTGCTTCAGCATGGATGTGCAGTGCTGCAGCTGCGTGGTCAGATTCCCTGTCGGAAAATATTGATACCCTAGACAGGGACACTATATTGCTATCCATAGAGCATATAAAAGACGCAGTCTTATACATGAGAGATGCACAGAGGGATATTTGCCGGCTGGCATCTAAATACAGACTTCAGGATAGCCTCCTGCTTTCTATCCGCAGGCTCCTTTAGGGCGGCCGTGTCTGGAGACGGTAGTGCCACCTTTTTTGACAGACGTGTGAGCGCTTTATCCACCCTAGGGGATGTCTCCCAACGTGACCTGTCCTCTGGCGGGAAAGGGTACGCCATTAGTAACTTTTTAGAAATTACCAGTTTCTTATCGGGGGAAGCCCACGCTTCTTCACACACTTCATTTAATTCATCAGATGGGGGAAAAACCACTGGTATCTTTTTCTCCCCAAACATAATACCCTTTTTTGTGGTACCTGGGGTAATATCAGAAATGTGCAACACATTTTTCATTGCCGTAATCATATAACGAATGGCTCTATTGGAATGTACACTAGTCTCATCGTCGTCGACACTGGAGTCAGACTCCGTGTCGACATCTGTGTCTGCCATCTGAGGTAGTGGGCGTTTTAGAGCCCCTGATGGCTTTTGAGACGCCTGGGCAGGCACGGGCTAAGCAGCCGGCTGTCCCACATCTGCTATGTCGTCAAACCTTTTATGTGAGGAGTTGACACTGTCGCGTAATTCCTTCCACATGTCCATCCATTCAGGTGTCGACCCCGCAGGGGGTGACATCACATTTATCGGCACCTGCTCCGCCTCCACATAAGCTTCCTCATCAAACATGTCGACACAGCCGTACCGACACACCGCACACACACACAGGGAATGCTCTGACTGAGGACAGGACCCCACAAAGTCCTTTGGGGAGACAGAGAGAGAGTATGCCAGCACACACCAGAGCGCTACATAATACAGGGATACACACTACACACAGTGACTTTCCCCTATAGCTGCTATAATACACAATTTGCGCCTAAATTTAGTGCCCCCCTCTTTTTTTTTACCCTATTGAGCCTGGAAACTGCAGGGGAGAGCCTGGGGAGCATCCTTCCAGCAGAGCTGTGAGAGGAAATGGCGCCAGTGTGCTGAGGTTGATAGCCCCGCCCCCTTCACGGCAGACTTCTCCCGCTTTTTTCATGATATTTATGGCAGGGGATTTTACACATATATAGTCTTACTGACTATATTATGTGTTGTTTTACCAAGTTAAGGTATTTATATTGCAGCCCAGGGCGCCCACCCCCAGCACCCTGCACCCATCAGTGACCGGAGTGTGTGGTGTGCATGGGAAGCTGCAGTGCTGTGTGCTACCTTAATGAAGACCGGAGTCTTCAGCCGCCGATTTTCTGGACTTTCTTCTTGCTTCTGGCTCTGCAAGGGGGACGGCGGCGCGGCTCCGGGACCGGACGACCGAGGCTGGGCCTGTTTTAGATCCCTCTGGAGCTAATGGTGTCCAGTAGCCTAAGAAGCCCAAGCTAGCTGCAAGCAGGTAGGTTCGCTTCTTCTCCCCTCAGTCCCTCGAAGCAGTGAGTCTGTTGCCAGCAGATCTCACTGAAAATAAAAAACCTAAATATACTTTCTTTCTAAGAGCTCAGGAGAGCCCCTAGTGTGCAACCAGCTCGGCCGGGCACAAAATTCTAACTGAGGTCTGGAGGAGGGGCATAGAGGGAGGAGCCAGTGCACACCAGGTAGTCCTAAATCTTTCTTAGTTGTGCCCAGTCTCCTGCGGAGCCGCTATTCCCCATGGTCCTTACGGAGTTCCCAGCATCCACTAGGACGTCAGAGAAAAGAGAATCTATGGGGTATTGCCAAGAGAAAGATGAAAGACATGAGACCGAACAATGCAGAAGAGCTGAAGGCTGCTATTGAAGCATTCTGGTCTTTAATAACGCCTCAGCAGTGCCACAGGCTGATAGAATCCATGCCACGCCGCATTGAGGCAGTAGTTCATGCAAAAGGGGCCTAGACCAAGTACTGAGTACATATGCATGATTATACTTTTCAGAGGGCTGACATTTCTGTATTTAAAATCCTTTTTTTTTAATTTATTTTTTTATTGATTTTATGTAATATATTCTAATTTTCTGAAATCTTGGATTTGGGGTATTCTTAAGCTGTAAGCTACAATCCTCAAAATAAAGGCTTGAAATATCTCACTTTGCATGTGATGAGTCTATATAATATATTAGATTCACCTTTTAAGTTGAATTACTGAAATAAATGAACTTTTGTGTGATATTCTAATTTTCTGAGTTTCGCCTGTATATCTCCAGTTGATTTTCATTTCTATTCTCCACATAAGGGGTGAACGTCTGTGTATAAAGCAAAACTGTTCTACACATGTATGCATTTGTTTCTTTTCCATGACATTTTAAATGGGTTGGAGAATACTTAAAAAGTAGAGGAGATATATAGAGAAAAAAATCTAATATCTATATCTGATGGTAGCAAGTTTAGAATTGATAATTCGGTGCCATTTATGCTGCTTTCACATCGCAAAACCTGCTTTTGAAATGGTATTTGAAACGGTTCTTAAAACGGGTCTGAGCAGTTAAACCCATTTCACATCTCATGTTGTAACCAGTAAATTACCATTTCATTACCGTTTTGGTACCTTTCACACTGAACCCGTTTCACCCATAGAAAACAGTGGTTGTCATTTATAAATGGACTTTTCTGGCCCACACATTATTAATAATTATTAATTAATTAATTATTAATAATTTGGATAGTCGTACGATGGAACCCAGCAGCTTGAAGCATTTTTGCTATGTTTTTATATATGAGGGTATCCTTGACTGTCCCAGTAATTTGGCAGCAGATTTCCTCATCCCCTCTGATCCTAAAGCAGCTCCCTCACCTCTTCATCACTCCAATTAGACATTTTATAATGGCTTTGCAGTATAAACGTTTATAAAGCCACTCTCACATGTGTCTCCTGTGTTTTCCAAGCTGTTTCCTGGTTGTGGCTGCTGACATCACACATGGAGACAGCCTATGACCTGCTGGGGCTTGCAAATACCGTTTCAGACCCTTTCACACTGCACAGTGAAATGGGACTGAAACGGGTAGGACCCTTCTTTTTTACCGTTTCAAAATACAGGTATTTTGAAAACGGTAAATTGAAGGGGACCCTTTCACATTGCAGCTTGACCCGTTTAGGAAGCCAGTTAAAACGGCAAAATACCGGGTACAAGCTGCGGTGTGAAAGGGGTATTAGTAATCCATGATATGTCGATATATTTAATGAGACCACTGAATAGGAGTGCCACAAATTGTATTTTGTATGTTTAATCTGTAACGTGGTGTGGATATCTGTGGTTAATCTACAGCAGGCCTCGCCAACCTGTGGCTCTCCATCTGTTGTGAAACGAAACATCCCAGCATTTCCTGCCACAGTTTTAGAATTCCCTAATAAAACTGTGGAAGGCCATGCTGAGACTTGTAGTTTTGCAAAAGCTGGAGAGCCACAGGTTGGCCAAGCCTGATCTACAGTATCTCAGGCAGCTCTGTTTGCACCATTTATCAGGGATCCATCTAATATTCTATACTGCTAGAATTTATATAAAATAGTAATAACCTGCTGATTTCACAGTTGGAAGAAACAATGATTGATAATGGTTGACTTGTGCTAATGATTTAAGGTCACATTTGGAGACCGTTTTGTTTTCATATTTACTAGTCCTCTAAATATAAGATAACTGAAGCCATTCCATATTGTTTCATGTATTTCTAAGTGGCGTTGAATTATCAAGTCTAAATTTGCTACAGGCGATACAGATCACATTTTAGAAAGGTGTTTAAAAAAAATAAATCTATAGATATTCTGTAAGAAACAATATAAAGCTTTGTTAGACGTATTACAGTAATTAATTGTGGATAGAAGCATCTATATATTGCATCTAAAACTAGAGGAAAATTTTGTTCAGATCCTACCATATTTATTGCTTTGTAATGTTTCAGGTAGTGTTACACTATTAGTTCTTAGCTGGTATCAAGCCTAGAATTTTTTTTATTTTTTTTATAATTATTACAATTAAAATCCCAGAATAGCACTAACACCAAGGGGTATGTTTGCTAAGGAGCGGGTTGTCCAAGTTGTGACCAGTACAGTAAGTCAATAGAAATAAATGCTAATACAGACTTGCTTAGCAATTTTTTTTTTTTTCTCCTCAACGGACTCCACATAATACAATCTTAATTGACATGAACACAAATTGCTTAGTCGTGGATTTGTACCTGTCCAGGTCTACTAAACTTGTTAGTACAATAGCTGGGAAATAAGTTCTAGAATGTCATGCGTTGAATCCCCCAAAATCTACCAGTCTGCTTATCTGTGTGATGTAAACCTCCAATGCTGCGTGTATAAATTCTGATCTATCCAGGACAAAACCCAAAGGACCTAGGGCCTTTAATTCTGGCTGATTGCTGTTTCCAAGTGGAGGGATTTCTGTAACCCTTAAACCATATAATCAAAGACCTTTAAAGAATTTTATCAATTAAAAAAAAAAAAAAAAAAAATCTCCTAGGTGCGAGTGTGTAATTGCTGGTAATGGCACCTAAACTCCCAACTCCCCCCCCTCTTGTGGCCCCATCTAGTGCCTGACACACATTTTTGCTCTCGGCACTATTGGGCTAAGAACAAAAATCTGCAAGTCTGGCGGTACAGGGAGCTGGTCACTGCTGTATGGATTCCCCACTATCTATACCCACCTTGCTTTCAAACAGACATTGGCATGCAACAGCTCGTATATTTATTTCTAGTGTTCTTGTGGTAGTTATGGTAGAGGAGATATATTTGGGTGTGTACACTGGTATCCGGACTCCAGGTCGACAACAAAAAGGTCGACACACCTTAGGTCGACACACCTTAGGTCGACATGGAAAAAGGTCGACATGAGTTTTTCACAATTTTTTTTCTTTTTTGGAACCTTTTCATACTTAACGATCCACGTGGACTACGATTGGAACGGTAATCTGTGCCAAGCGGAGCGAAGGCACCATGCCCGAAGCATGGCGAGCAAAGCGGTGCACTAATTTGGGTTCCCGGTCACACTACGAAAAAAACGACACCAAAAAAACATAAACGCATGTCGACCTTTTTTCCTTGTCGACCTTGTTCTTGTCGACCCTTTGTCCATGTCGACCAATTGACGTCGACCGAAGGTGTCGACCTTTTTGTTGTCTACCTGGAGTCCCAGACCCGTGTACACCACACTGTCTGTGTAGCAGCTCAATATAGAGGGTAAAGTTTATAAATACAGGTTGAGTATCCCATATCCAAATATTCCGAAATACAGACTTTTTTGAGTGAGATAGTGAAACCTTTGTTTTTTGATGGCTCAATGTACACAAACTTTGTTTAATACACAAAGTTATTAAAAATATTGTATTAAATGACCTTCAGGCTGTGTGTATAATGTGTATATGAAACATAAATGAGTTGTGTGAATGTAAATACACTTTGTTCAATGCACAAAGTTACAAAAAATATTGGCTAAAATGACCTTCAGGCTGTGTATATAAGGTGTATATGTAACATAAATGCATTCTGTGCTTAGACTTAGGTCCCATCCCCATGATATATCATTATGGGATGCAATTATTCCAAAATACGGAAAAATCCGATCTTCAAAATACCTCTGGTCCCAAGCATTTTGGATAAGGGATACTCGACCTGTACCAACATTTTTAACTGGAGAGGAGGAGATATAATCAGCAGCGGGAGGGGACAGGTCCTCCGTGAAAAAACAGAAAGCATAGACCATCTGTTTGTTTCCCGGACTGCTGATCTAGAGGTAGGGACAGGTCATTGTAGGTGCAGCCAAAGCTGTGGACTTACTTGCAACCATTCCACCACTTTTTTCAATAAAAGAACATAAGCATTGTCACTAACCTTAATAATTTTTTCCCTTGCAGGTGCCACATTATAATTTATATTAAGAGGCGATATATGACTGAAGTAAAGACCCATCAATGCATCTTTCAAGTAATTAATAAAATGACATCCTCTGTTACAGGTGAACAACAATGAGATGGTTGCTCTTCAGCGAGAGCCACACAACCAATATGACAGGAACGCAGTGAAGGTGAACAATGTAAATGGGGAACAGGTTGGTCACATCAGGAAAGAACTAGCTGCTGCCTTGGCCCAGATCATGGACAGGAAGTTGGCAAAGGTTGAAGGGTGAGTGTGTATTTTGCTGAGGACCGAAGCCTCATAGAAGCATAATGTAATATAATCCCAAAGTGCTCAAAGCCTATCGCTACCGGGAGGCTGGACTAGCATGAGGACTTTCTTTGTAAAAACCAGAGCACACAGCTGGATGGCATGGTTGCTCTGCAGATGGCATGGCATGGTCCCTCATTCTCTGCATCACGTTTCATTTGGGAACAATTACAACAAGACTAAGTAGTAATGGGATGTGGTCATGTGACCGCTGCTCAGGATCCCGGTGGTCACCATGCCGACACTGGGATCCCAAGCGATCAATCACCCGACAATCTGCATGCCGACTAACAGGGACTATTCCCACTCGTGGCTGTCCACGGTACCCATAGAGTGGGAATAGAACCTGTGGCGAGCCACCGAGCCCGTTGTGCCGCAAGGTGCTCTGTTATGTTCTCCCCCCGCCGGCATTCCAACCCGTAGTAACAGAGGTAATAGGGTCCTGCTTACAATCTATAAGAAAAAATAGGAGTTTAACATGAGGTTGTGTAGAGGTCTGGCATTCTATGCTTTCTCTAGCATCCATAAGGGATACTGGGGTTCACTTAGTACGATGGGGTATAGACTGGGTCCAAAGGAGACGGTGCACTTCAGGCTTGCTGTTCTATTACTTGTCTGTGTGTATGTGTATATAAGTGTTGTCTACTGTAAATATGGTAAAACACCAATTATGCAGTGTATGTCACACCAGACTCTCTCCCTCTACATCTGGTTATATATCATGTGAACAATGCAACCAGTCCTCACAACTCAGTGAGGGTCTGGGAGGGGGTTCAAGAGCCTTCCTAGCTAGGTGCCATAAAATCCATGATGTCCGATATTAGCTCACTGTTAATCAAAAGATTCAACAACTGCAGCACGCTGTTGCAGACCTAGCTGCAAGGGCAAATGTGCCACAGCCCCCCTCTAGATCAGGACCACTAAAACGTTGGTTACCTGCTTACCCTGAGTCTGCTGAGGAGATGCAGGAAGAGGGGGAGGAATTGGAACCTGTTACTGGGGATTCCCCTTCTGCACAGGGTATTGAGCCCCTCATACTTGCTATATGGGACGTGTTAAAACTCCCTCTAGAGGACGCTACAGCACAGCAGTCGTTTTTCTTAACACAGAACAAACTCTGTTTCACGTTCCCTGATTTTGCAGAACTAGATGACCTGTTTAAGTTAGCCTGGAAAAATCCAGTTAGGAAATACCAAGTGACAAAATGATTTTTGCACACTTTCCCATTTGCTCCTGAAGGCATGAAAATCTGGAAAGAACCGTAGACGCATCAGTCTGTCGCCTATCTAAAAAGGCGGTACTACCAGCTCTGGGCTCCTTTACTGCTATGGCAGTGTCGGCACGCAGAGCTTTGTGGCAGCGTCAGTGGATAGCGTATGCAGAGTCCAAGCGCAGTGCAGAGTCTCTTCCTTTTTCAGGGGATTGGCTCTTCGGGGTTGAGTTGGATACATGGATTTCTAAGGTTACTGTGGGAAAATTCACGTTCCTCCCCTCTGGGGCCGCGATGACTAGGCGTTACTACCGCCTACCCAGTCCTTTCGATCTGCCAGGTTCAGATCAAGAGCCAGAGGTGCCTCCACCGCGGTGAGAGGCACCAGAGGTAGGACAAGAAAACCAGCCGCCACAGGTTCTCAGGAACAAAGCACCAGTTCAGCTTCCACTAAGGCCTCAGCATGATGGTGCCTCCCCATCCAAAGGGGACCTCGAGGTGGGAGCTCGACTGCGTCACTTCAGCCGCACCTGGGAAAGCTCCTGCCAGGATGCCTGGGAAAGAGACCTAATTTCTCTAGCATCCATAAGGGATATTGGGGGAAACTAGTACAATGGATATAGAAGGGGTCCAAAGGAGCCAGTGCACTTTAAATTTCTTCAACTGGGTGTGCTGGCTCCTCCCCTCAGGAGAGGATTGACATCTCTGCAGCTCCAGAGAGTTTTCTTCAATTTTCTTTTAAACTTTTATTATTTTCGGTATGCTGTCTGGGCAACAGCATACCTGCGCCGTGGGAGTTAGGGAGGGACGGTCACCGGCCTTACAAGGTGCAGAGCCGCTTCCCCGCTGCAGGACCACCGTCCTGAGAGGCTGTTGTTCAGCGGGGCACTGCGCCTTGGCTGTCACAGCACGCCGCATACCCCTAACGCCTGAAGGAGACATCGGTGGTGAGTACAAACCGTGGGCCCAGCTAGGGGGGTCCCCTGGTTGAAAGTATGGCTGACCACGGGCGTGGCGACTCCTGCTAAGATCCTCCGTGTAGAACTGGCACAAAAGGACTTGACTAGCATGTCGAAGTCGAAAAATATTGCAGTACACACATCACGTACAAACTACACACAGATGGCCTCTGTGCGCATACTTGTTCTGCCGTGCGTGCACATAATCGCAATTTGCGTATGGTCGCTCCCACGGTCCTGCGTATTAGCGCGCGGTATGAGTAATTACGGTAGTGTTTGTAATCGCATGGAAAAGCCATAAAAACACATTACATAATTAATCCAAATAGTGCACAATGGACACACAGTCTCCCTGCACCACACCAGCGAGTTACACTTGTTTAAATGGTATAACAACAAAGGGATTCACCTTTACAGGATAGGAGGGGACAGAACTAGGTTATAAGGTGGTGTTTGGTATCCAGCTGTAGGGTATATTAAGAGCAATATTCCGGTGTTAGTTTGCAGAAGATCACACGCTCCTGAGATAGTTATGCGCAGGAGCAGAATATAAATATTAACTGTATTTACTGTACACTTGATATGCGGTGGGAACCCAGAGGATAATATTTGCAACTGCACCTGGAACAGACACCGCCCACCTATTCAAACTGACCTATGACCTCTCCTGTACTGTAAATGACCATCCCTGTGTCCAGTGGACAAAGATTACAGTTTCTATTGTGTTAGGTTTTGGACAAATGTATAAATAGCCAGCTGCAGGCCAGGTCACTCTCTCAAATCTCTGAAGGTCATCTACCTTGATGACTGAGGACCGGACCGGGAAGCGCAGGCGAAACCAAACGTATGTACAATTGACTGTAGCCATTTTCTTATTGTATTGTTATTATTGTAACCCCCTGCTAGTAAAGAACCATTGGTGGGTCAGATCCCAACATAGTCTTTTGAAATACAAATTGGTGTCGTGTCTCTCTTTCCCTGCTAGTGTTATATAAGTGTAATCTAGTCACGCGTGTAGATGCAAAGTGCTCACGGCGTGTCTTTGTGTGTGTACACCGCGTGTACTTTGTACGACCATCGCGGCGTTTGTACGCAAAGTGCGTACACGGAACGGGGCTTTGTACGCAAACTGTGTAAAAAGTACATAGGCTAAGGATTGATTACAACGGCAGCAGCGGCTCCATTTTAAAGTGTATTGAATGTATTTTTAAAGTGTTGCTTTTAGTCCTGTAAGTAAATAAACATTAACAAGCACTTGTGTGATGTTTTAAGCTATTAAGGAGACTTTGCCAGTATAATATTCATTATAGCTCCGGCACCATTAGAGGGGGTGGAGCTAACTCAAAGCGGGACCTGAGGTGTTTTAGCACCTTCCTCTGCTTACAGCAGCCATCTACAGCACACACAGCTCTTCCTGCCTCACAAAACGTTCTGGAAAACTGGTACAGGGTGTAGCAAAGGTGGAGAACCGCTTGTGTACACTATCCTGATCCTCTGTAGGACTTAAACTGTTAGTGTTTACTGTGTTTAGAAAGCGGACAGCCTCACTGGGGCTGTGTGTGCAGCTCAGAGTGCGCTGGTGCCCTCTCTCATCTGTGTCTCCTCGCAAATACAGTAAGGCAGGCTTGCATTATAACTGTGTGTATATTATTGTGCTTACTTTGGAATATGGGTAAACACAAGCTGTGCAGTGTATGTCACACCAGATTCTCTCCATTATCAAATGATTCTGTTTCCTGTGAACAATGCAGTCAATCTTCACAAATCAGTGAAGGGGCTGAGGGAGTGGGTCCAGAGCCCCACTGGTTAGGGTCTCTTAAGACTATGATGACAGATATGTCTTCCCAGCTCACTGCTAATGTGTAGAAGACTCAGTTACTGCAACAAGCTGTTGCAGATTTAGCTGCAAGGGCAGATGCACAGCC
Source organism: Pseudophryne corroboree (assembly GCF_028390025.1). Lineage (NCBI taxonomy): Eukaryota > Metazoa > Chordata > Amphibia > Anura > Myobatrachidae > Pseudophryne > Pseudophryne corroboree. The sequence continues at coordinate 227,375,615 of NC_086447.1, forward strand.
CCCCTCTCTCAAGCAGGTCCACAGAAATGTGGTTTACCTGCTCTGCTATCAGATTCAGATGATGATATTCAAGATGATGGGGATGACCTGGATCCCATTAGTGGGGATCCCGATTCTACTCTGGTTATTGAACCCCTCATTTTGGCTATAAGGGACATGTTAAAGCTCCCTCTAGAAGACGACCTATTCAAACAGGCCTGGAAAAATCCAGACAAAAAAATTCCAAGTGTCCAAAAATTTTTTTGCACACTGTACCATTTGCTCCTAAAGGTAGAAAATTTTGGGAGGAACCCCCTGGGGCTGATGTCTCAGTCTCTCGCCTGTCTAAGAAGGCGGTGCTGCCTGCCCCGGGCTCCTTCACTATGAAGGATCCTGGGGATCGAAAGATAGAGACTACCCTAAAATCTATATGCACTGCAGCCGGCCTTTCACAAAGACCAGTCATTGCGGGTTGCTGGATGACCCATGCTATTCATTCTTGGGCCACGCAAATTCAGGGGGGCCTCTGAGTGGATATGCCCTTAGTTACTTTGGTAACCCTCCTAGAGCACATTCACGACAGTACCTGTGTCCTCTGTGATTCCCTCTAGGAGATGGGGAACATTAATGCTCGGACGTCTGCCATAGTGGTGTCGGCGCGCAGGGATTTGTGGTTGCGTCTTTGGATTGCGGACGCAGAATCCAAACGTAATGTGAAATCCCTCCCCTTTTCAGGGGAATGGCTTCTTGGGGTTGAACTGGATGCGTGGATTTCCAAAGTGATGGCTGGGAAATCCATATTTCTCCCCTCTGGGGCCCCGCCGGCAAGACGCTCCTATCCGGGACGTCTATGCAGTCCTTTCGGTCTCGCACATTTCGATCAAAGGCCAGTGGTACCTCCAATGCGGCTAGAGGCACCAGAGATAAGTCCAGAAAACCTGCAAGTATCAGTTCTCAGTAACAGTCCGCCAGTTCTGCTTCCACTAAGGCCTCAGCATGACTGTGCCCACCCGCCCTGAGGGCACCTCGGGGTGGGAGCCCGACTGCGCCACATCACCTGCATCTGCCAGGATACCTGGGTCAGGGAGCTCGTTTCTCAAGGCTACAAGCTGGAGTTCAACAGTACCCCCCCCCCCCCCCATATCGACCGCACCATCCATCTTCTGTCTGACCATGGGTGGATTCTCAACTTACAGAAATTCCACCTGGAGCCAACTCAGAGGCTCCTGTTCCTGGGGATGTTGCTGGATACTGTGGTCCAGAAGGTGTTTCTACCAAAGGACAAAACGAAAAAACTTCAGGAGATGGTCCGTATGGTGCTCTGACCTACTCGAGTGTCCGTACATCTCTGCATAAGATTGTTGGGAAAGATGGTTGCCTCATACGAGGCAATACAGTATGGGAGGTTCCATGCCAGAATGTTTCAGTTGGATCTCCTGAGCAAGTGGTCTGGATCGCATTTCCAGATGCACCGGATGATTCAGCGGTAACCTCAGGCCAGGATTTCCCTCCTGTGGTGGCTGCAGTCCTCCAATCTCCTGGAGGGCAGGAGTTTCGGGATTCAGGATTGGACCCTCCTCATGACGGATGCGAGACTGAGAGGATGGGGAGCTGTCACCCAAGGGGCGCAGTTCCAGGGCATGTGGTCAGCCCAAGAGAGCCTCCTTCCAATCAACATTCATGATCTTCGGGCGATCTACAATGCTCTTCTTCAAGCCTCTCCTCCGCTCAAGGAGGGACAAAAAGCAGAGCCTGCATGCAAAAGGTATCAAAGATACTCCTCTGGGCCGAAAGAAAAGCAAGAGCCATGTCAGCTATCTTCATTTCGGGTGTGGACAACTGGGAGGTAGACTTCCTGAGTTGTCACGATCTCCACACGGGGGAGTGGGGACTCCACCATCTGGTGTTCCAGCAGATCATCGACATGATGGCTTCTTGTCTCAACAAGAAACTCGGGCGAGGGCAGTGGATGCACTGGCGTCGCCTTGGCCATACCGGCTGGTCTACCTGTTTCCTCCGATCCCGTTGCTCCCAAGAGTGCTAAAGCGAATCAGGAATCAAGGTCTCCAGGCAATTCTAATTGCCCCGGATTGGCCTTGGATGGTGTGGTACGCAGATCTTCTGGACTTGTCCGTCGAAGATGCTGTGTGTGCCTTGAAGATATGTCAAGCGTACAGCTCGGGTCAGAAAGACGGATTCCTTGTTCGTGCTCTATAATGCGCAGAAGAAGGGTTGCCCTGCTTCAAAGCAGACCATTGCTCGTTGAGTTAGGCTTACTATCCAACAGGTCTATGTGTTGGCAGCCTTACCTGTTCCTAAGTCTCTAAATGCCCACTCTACTAGATCAGTGGGCTCTTCCTGGGTGGTTGCCCGTGGAGTCTCTGCCTTGCAGCTATGCCGAGGTGCTAAAAAACAACAAAAACTGCTAAGTAGCGCCTCAGAGTATAACAATATTGTAAAAAGTAAATTGTAATTCCTCTGACACATGCGCTGCCATGAAACACTGTGAGTGTTAAATAAAAAAATCAAGAAAATAGAGAAGAGGGAATTTTGGGACGTCCCCATCGTACTAGTTTCCTCCAATATCCCTTATGGATGCTAGAGAAAATAGGATTTTAATACCTACCGGTAAATCCTTTTCTCCTAGTCCATAAGGGATATTGAGCGCCTGCCTCATTGCATGAACTGTTCTGCAGGTTCTTGTTCTATAGCAGGCCTGGCCAACCTGTGGCTCTCCAGATGTTGGGAAACTACACATCCCAGTATGCCTTGCCACAGTTTTAGCATTCCCTAATAGCAAAACTGTGGCAAAGCATAATGGGACTTGTAGTTTTACAACAGCTGGAGAGCCACAGGTTGGCCAGGCCTGTTCTATAGTTACCAGTTCAGCTGTTGCTGTTGTTACCAGTCGTTTCTTGTAGGTGTATGGTAGTGGTGTGCTGGTGTGTAAATCTCACCACTTTTTCTGTTATCATGTTTCTTCTTTCATATATGTTCTTTCTCCTTCGGGGTTGTTTTTAACTGCCTGTGGGAGGGGCATAGAGGGATGGAGCCAGCACACTCAGTTGAAGAAATTTAAAGTGCACTGGCTCCTTTGGAGCCCGTCTATACCCATCGTACTAGTATCCCCCAATATCACTTATGGACTACGAGAAAAGGATTTACCGGTAGGTAAAAAAATCCTATCTTCTCAGGGCTACAAGCTGGAGCTCGATAGTGCTCCTCCCCATCGATTTTTTTTTTTTTTTTTTTTTTTTAAATCAAGCTTACTAGTTTTGGAGGATTCACGCGTTACGCTGCAACAGGCCATTCAGAAGTTGGTCCAGTCCCAAGTCATTGTGCCAATACCACTACTACAACAAGGAAAGGGTTACTACTCCAACCTGTTTGTGGTACCGAAATCGGACGGTTCGATGATGCCCATTTTCAATCTAAAATCCTTGAACCCTTACCTAAAGGTTTTCAAGTTCAAGGTGGAATCCTTGCGAGCAGTGATTGCGGGTCTGGAAGAACAGGAGTTCATGGTCTCGCTGGATATAAAGGACGCTTATCTCCGTATTCCAGTTTGGCCGCCTCACCTGGCTTACCTGCGGTTCACCCTTGTGGATTCTCATTTTGCAGAAGTCTCACCTGGAGCCTACTCAGCGGCTGCTGTTCATGGTAATGTTTTTGGACATTGTCCTCTGGGAGGAATACTTTCTGAGCTACTAATCAAGAATGCTTCAGGAAATGGTCAGAACGGTCCTATGTCCGACTCGGATATCCATCCATCTTTGCATATGATTGTTGGGAAAAATAGTAGCCTCATACGACGCATTCCAGTATGGAAGGTTCCATGCCAGAACATTTCATTTGGATCTCCTAAGCAAGTGGTACCAATCACATCTACAGATGCATTGGTTTATACGGTTATCACCTCAGGCCAGGATTTCCCTACTGTGGTAGCTACAGTCCTCAAACCTACTAGAAAATCCGAGTTTTGGGATTCAGGCTTGGATCCTCCTCACTACAGATGCAAGTCTGAGGGGATGGAGAGCTGTCACCCAAGGGGCTCCGTTCCAGGGCAGGTGGTCAGTCCACGAAGCCCTTCTTCTGATCAACATTCTGGAACTTCGGGCGATCTACAACGCTCTGCTTCAGGCATCTCTTCTGCTCCGGGATCGAGCTGTTCAGGTTCAGTTGGACAACGCCATGGCCGTGGCTTATATCAATCGACAAGGTGGGACAAAAGTAAAGCCTGCATGCGAGAGGTGTCAAGGATACTCCTCTGGGCGGAAAGAAATGCAAGAGCAATGTCGGCCATCTTCATTCCGGGAGTGGACATCTGGGAGGCGGACTTCCTCAGTCGTCACGATCTCCACCCAGGGGGGTGGGGCCTACACCATCAGGTGTTTCAACAGATCATCAATCTGTGGGGCTGTCCACAGATAGACATGATGGCATCTCGACTCAACAAGAAGCTTCCATGGTATTGTATTGTTTGAGAACCAGGGACCCTCAGGCAAGGGCAGTGGATACACTGACGATGCCTTGGCCTTACCTGCTGGTCTACCTATTTCCTCTGGTTCCTCTGTTCCCAAGGGTGCTAAAGCTAATCAGAAATTAAAGAGTCCAGGCAATACTGATCTCCACAGATTGGCCTCGAAGTGCGTGATACGCGTATCTTCTGGACATGTCCGTAAAAGACCCTTGGCCTTTGCCAATGAGAACAGATTTCCTTCAACAAGGACCGTTCGTCTACCCAGACTTACGGCGACTGCGTTTGATGGCATGGAGGTTGAGCAGAACATCCTACTTCACAAAGGCCTTTCCAGAAAGATTATTGCAACTATGGTTCAAGCCAGAAAGCTTGTGACGTCAAAACTCTATCGTATCTGGAAACGATGTGTCTTTTGGTGCGAGGAACACACACATCCTCCTGTGGAATTCAGCATGGGACGTTTCTTACATTTCCTGCAGACTGGTGTGGATATGGGCTTGCATCTGGGATCCCTTAAGGTCCAGATTTCAGCCCTCTTTGTTTTCTTCCAGAAGAAGTTGGCAATGTTGCCAGAGGTTCAGACCTTCTTGCAAGGAGTGCTTCGCATACAGCCTCCCTTTGTGCCACCAACAGCACCCTTGAAATTGATTGTGATTTGGGATTTTCTAAAATCCTCCTGGTTTGAACCGCTGATGAAAGTAGAAGTCAAGTACCTTACGTTGAAGACTGTAATGTTATTGGCCCTGGCTACTGCTAGACGTGTCACTGAATTGGGGGCCTTATCGTGTAAAAGTCCTTACTTGGTCTTTTACGAGGACAGAGCAGAGCTCAGTACTCGGCAGCAGTTCCTGCCAAAAGTTGTCGCTGCATTCCATTTAAACCACCCTTTTGTGGTTCCATCTAGTTGTGGCTATTCTGCTCTTCCTGAGGCTTTATATGTGTTGCGAGCCTTGAAGATCTACGTCAAGAGGACTGCTCAGATCAGAAAGAAGGATTCCCTGTTTGTGCTATATGATGCACAGAAAATGGTTTGCCCTGCTTCTAAGCAGTGCATTGCTCGTTGGCTTTAGTTGACTATCCAACAGGCATATTTGTCAACAGCCTTACCTGTTCCACATTCTCTGAAGTCCCACTCTACAAGATTAGTGGGGTCTTCCTGGGCGACTGTTCGTGGAGTCTCGGCCTTGCAACTATGTCGAGCTGCTACCTGGTCGGGGAAGAAAACCTTTGAAGTTCTACAGGTTTGATACCCTGGCCAAAGAGGATACCCAGTTTGGGCAGGCGGTGCTGCAGTCGTCTCTGCACATTCCCTCCCGTTCTAAAAGCTTTGGGACGTCCCCATCGTACTAAGTGAACCCCAGTATCCCTTATTATCCATAAGGAATACTGGGTGCCCGCCTAGTGGGGTCATTCCGACCCGATCGCTCGCTGCAGTTTATCACAGCGATCGGGTCAGGACTGTGCATGCGTCAACGCATGCCGGACGGCTGAAGGCCATCGTTCCCTAGCGATCGCCTCTGCCTGATTTACCGGCAGAGGCGGTCGCTGGGTGGGAGGGGGCTGGATGATGGCGTTAAGCCGCCGTTTAGTGGGCGCGGTCCGGCCAACGTAGGTGTGACAGGACCGTTGGGGAAGCAAATTTACTTGGCGCAGTCGCACTGCGGACATTGCGCATGCGCATTCGCGACTAATCGCTCCGTTGCGAGAAAAAAATACAGAGCGAACAACTCGGAATGACCCCCTATATCCCAAAATCAGTCTCTGACATCCCTCCCACTCTTGCTGTCATCAGTTATCCGTGTTAGGGAGATCCTGACTTACAAATGCAGCATGTCGACCAAGTGGTTCAAATTACTCAGTGTTGAAGTCATATGTTCAATTCCAAACCAAGGCCCTGTCTGTATGGTGTTTGTTTGTTCTCCCCACGATTGCTTGTGTTTACTTTGGGTACTATGGTTTCTCCCACACTCCAAAAACAAAAATGTTAATGGTACTGTAGGTTAAATGGTGTCTTACAAAGAAAGTGTGTGTACACGTGGTAGGTATATATTCTAGATTGGAACAAGGACGGACGTTAATGACTAAAAATATTCTCTGTAAAGTTCTGCGTAATGTGTTTGCTATAAATATAATAAATAAGCCTCTCTCTTCAGTTAAGCTTTACAGGAAACGAGTAAAGTTTTAAATGCTAAAGGAATTTCTTGTATGAGAAGTTATTCCACAGAGTGCATGCAGCCTGATTAAAGTTCTGTAATTGGGAATAGGAGGAGACAATGAGTGTGGAAGAGAGACTCCTACTGACAAAGTGGTTTATAAAAACTTCATATTGGTATTGATAATTAGTTAATCCTGCATCTTTAACTTAGAACTACCCCAGTCCTTATCCATTTTCTCACCCTACTCCTTCTCATGCCTGGTGGTGATACATACTGTCATGGTCTCTCTAGTCTTGACCATAGTCTTCACACTTCAGCTTCATCTGTAGCTTCTTCAGCGTGTCCTTCCAACACCCGACCACAGCCTGCCCTGATCTGGCCACCTCCTCCTACAACAACACAGTCACCTTTACCTTAAACAATATGGCTACAGCCACTGCATACAGTTTAAAGCAGTACAGAAAGTCGCGCTCTAACAGAGTTAAAGGCTTTGTGAATTCTCTGTCTTGTCACCTGGAAGTAGTGTACATCTTATAATAGTTAAAGTTAGAAGACAAAAAAGGATTTGTTTTTGCTTTGTGTTGCTTTAGTCTTGCTGTAATGCAATATTTAGTGGCTTATCGTATAATCTACAGCAGCTGCCTCTGATATCAAACTGTTTTACTGAAAAATATGATTGGAGTCTGTTATTTTGAGCAATTCTGTAATGACATATATTCAATTAATTCCATATATTTTTTTTTTTTAGCATTGTGCCTTATGGTGCTCGCAATGAATTTACTATGCCTGTTAACCTGAGTTTTTGGGGAAGAGAGGAACACAAGCAGTCTGTATTAGACCACATGCAGAAATATGGTTTTAAGCTTGGACCCCTTCCAAAAAGTGAGTAATGACATAGATATGCATGTTACAGCTATCTTGTTACTATCTGCTAAGGTATATTAGGGAGTAGTATGGATGCAAGTGTTCAGCTATTTTCAGTTGGCCCACTGAGCTTTTTAAACAATATCTGAAATTTTCTGACAATTTTACCAATATTCTTCTTCTTCTCCCTTACTGGTCCATCGTTTCCCATAAAATAAGGCTACTAGATAACCAGCGTTCATCCAGTGGGCACCCGTCGGTCAGTATATTCCCGCCCAGTGGAAAGGCCGACAGTCTGCATGACGCTTGACCGGCACCGTTCCAACTCATGGGTGTCCACGACACCAATAGAGTGGGCATAGAACCTTGTGGCGATTGCTGCGAGCCACCGAGTCCGCTCCGTTGCAATTGCCCCCCCCTCGGCCTGCCACCTAAACACTGGGATCCCGGCGTCAGTATGGTGAGGGGCGGTATCCCATCCGCCGGTCACCCATTCCTAACCCGCACAGACATTCAATGGGTTCATGGTACACACCTGAGACAGGGCACTTAGAGTGAGGCAGTAAAGTCCAGATTTCCAGCTTATTTAATGCCCCTTTTCTCCTTCAGAGAGCTTTATTTTGTATGTGCCTTCGACAGCAGAGATTCTGGGCACAGGCTATTGTCTGATGCTCAGTTGTTTATATACTGTACTTGTATTTGCTACAAACCTCTCCTTCCTCTATCCACTCCCAGTGTGGCACTATTCTCTTTTTAGACTCTCACAAACCAGCAATGGTGATTAAGTGTTAGAAGCAGTAGTGTTCTGCATCAGCAGCTGTGGTGTTCTTGCTGATTCTTCTCAGGTTCCCTACTGCAAATACACTACTCTGTACCTGAATACTGGACTGTGCCCAGTATCCACATTAAGTCTTCTCTTAAGGCCTATGCTCTAGTGGAGCCTAACATCGTTCTATTCTGGCACGGGATGTTTGAGGTGGGAAATTCCAGCAGGCATTAGTAACTAAAGGGTCTAGCCTTCCCTCCCATATGTCCATTTTTTATTCATTTTTTTAATCTGTACCATTTTAGCGGTCTCAGCAGTATAATGTAGCTCATGACACAAGCTCCAGCAGATGCATCAGAGACTCCGGTTTGCCTGGCATCTTCCTGCCCCCTACCTCCTTCTCCACAAGAGAAGTTTCCATTTACACATAACCTTTGTAATAGGAGTATATCTGCACATATTGAGTAGTTAGTGTGCATTTGCTTTTTCCTAGCTAGACTAGCATAGTTTCTCTAGCATCCATAAGGGCTATTGGAGACACTTAGGGCCTAATTCTGAGTTGATCGCAGCAGCAAATTTGTTAGCAGTTGGGCAAAACCATGTGCACTGCAGGGGGGACAGATATAACATGTCCAGAGAGAGTTAGATTTGGGTGGGGTGTATTCAAACTGAAATCTTTATTGCAGTGTAAAAATAAAGCAGCCAGTATTCACCCTGCACAGAAACAAAATAACCCACCCAAATCTAACTCTCTGCAAATGTTATATCTGCCCCCCCTGCAGTGCACATGGTTTTGCCCAACTGCTAACAAACTTTCTGCTGCGATCAACTCCGAATTACCCCCCTAGTAAGATGGGGTATAGACGGGGTCCAAAGGAGCCGGTGCACTTTAAATTTCTTCACTGGGTGTGCTGGCTACTCCTCTCTATGCCCACTACCACAGGCAGTTTAGAAAAAAGAGCCCTCAAGAGAGGATGCACATCTCTGAGCTCCAGAGAGATTTCTTTTTATTTTCTCTTACGTCCTAGAGGATGCTGGGGTCCACATTAGTACCATGGGTTATAGACTGGTCCACCAGGAGCCATTGGCACTTTGAGTTTGAGTGTGTGGTCTGGCTCCTCTCTCTATGGGGTCGATTCTATTCGGCAACTAATGAATAGCGCCGGGAATTAGCTCCCGACGCTATTCAATTCAGCAACTAGTTACGTCGGCGATGGCCCGTTCTCGCCGACAAAACAGGTAGTTTTGTCGGGAGAACGGGCATTCTCCGACTTAACTCCCCGGCGAGAGGCTGATTCCCGACAGAATCAGCCTCGCGCCGGCCGCGAGGCAGCACTTTTGTCGGGTTTCTCTTCTCATCCCCCGGGGATGAGAGAAGAATTCCCGACAATTGCAGGTAACTAGTTGCTGAATTGAATAGCGTCGGGAGCTAATTCCCGGCGCTATTCATTAGTTGCCGAATAGAATCGACCCCTATGCCCCTCCTACCAGACTCAATTTAGAAAATGTGCCCGCAGGAGCTGGTCACAGCTAGGGGAGCTCTCCTGAGTTTTCCTGGTAAATGTTTTTTTTAAAGTTTATTTTACAAGGAGGCTGCTGGCAACAGCCTCCCTGCAGCGAGGGACTGAGGGGGGGAGCAGTGTCCGCCCTGCGGGGTCTGAGCCACGGTCTCCGCTGACTGGACACTGAGCTCCAGAGGGGTCTGATCATTCTCCCCCACAGGGGACTGCTCGCCCCAGCAGCATGCCGCCACCCCCTTTGCAGAGCTGAAGAATCGGTGGTGAGTGAGACACAGATACCCCTAGCGGTACATGGTGCGGCGCTGTGAGGGGTGCCCTGAGCCAGCGCGACACCCTACACTGGTCCAGAAGCCTGTCGGGGTCCCCGGATCTCAGCCAGCACTAATTCCTCAGGCCAGTATAATCCATGAAGAGCGGGAAGACAGCGCCATTAAGGGGGCGGAGCTTCTCAGAGCGGACCCAGAAGCGTTTCAGTGCCATTTTCCTGCCTGCACAGCGCTGAGAAGGAGAACAGGTCCCTCCACAGCAACTCCAGCTATCTGTAAATGGTACCAGGGGGCTGTAGAAGGGGGGAGGCTGTAATATGACTGTGTGTCTTATTAAGGTGCACAGTCAGCGCTGACAAGGGGTCGCCCTTTGGTAAAAGCGCTGTGTGTGGGCTGGCTCCGATCTGTCTCTCTCTTGGCATTCTTGGGGGTGGGGGGGAAACTCTGTCTGCCCTAACCTCTGTGTGTGTGTGTGTGTGTATGTATGTATGTATGTATGTATGTAGAGTGTTTGGTGGTCTCCTTTAGCTATGTCCAGGGACACTGTCATATGCTGCAGAGGATTTGTCCTCCCAGGATGATCCCATTCCATGTAATCAGGATAGCACTGGTTTAGCACAGATACCAGCAAGGGAACCTGAGTGGTTTTCCTCTATCAAATCTTGGATTTTTCAGATTTCTGACAGGGTTGCAAGTAATGAATCTGCAACCTGGGTATTACAGAGCTCTATGGCAGTATTGCCGGTTTCTGGTACCTCCGCTACATACCCCCATAAGCGTGCGCTTGTGCATGTCACACAGGACGACACGGATACCGATTCTGACACCACAGACGGTGATGGGGATGTGTTGCGGGGGTCCGCATCTCTTGCAAAGGGGGTGCAATTGTTGATAGAGGCTATCGGGGATGTGTTGAATATTAATGATACCACACCTGAGCAGGTTGAGGAGGCTTTTTTCTAGTGATGAGCGGATTCGGTTTTACTCTGTTTTACTCTGTTCTCAAAACAGCTTCTTATTGGCTATCCAAAACACGTGACATCCGTGAGCCAATAAGATGCCGTTTTGAGAACCGAGTAAAACCGAATCCGCTCATCACTACTTTTTTCACTGAAAATTAAAAAGCCTCGCTAACCTTCCAGGCGTCAAAGGAATTGAATGCTATATTTGAGAAAGCATGGGAATACACTGAGAAAAAAATCCAGGTACCTAAAAGGGTACAGGTGGCATTTCCTTTCCCTGAGGAGGATAGGAAAAAATGGGAAAACCCGCCGATTGTTGACGCATCTGTGTCCAGACTCTCAAAGAGGGTGGTTTTGCCTGTTCCAGGATCTACCGCCTTAAAGGACCCGGCTGATTGAAAAATTGATAACACACTTAAATCAATGTACACCGCTTCAGGGGCCATATTACGTCCCACTATTGCTAGTGCATGGATTGCAAAGGCTATAGTAAAGTGGTTGGCTACCTTACTTGAGGATTTGGATACGATGGATAAGGATGATGTTTAATTATTTTTCTCTGACGTCCTAAGTGGATGCTGGGGACTCCGTAAGGACCATGGGGGATAGCGGCTCCGCAGGAGACAGGGCACAAAAGTAAAAGCTTTAGGATCAGGTGGTGTGCACTGGCTCCTCCCCCTATGACCCTCCTCCAAGCCTCAGTTAGATCTTTGTGCCCGGCCGAGAAGGGTGCAATCTAGGTGGCTCTCCTAAAGAGCTGCTTAGAGTAAAAGTTTTGTTAGGTTTTTTATTTTCAGTGAGTCCTGCTGGCAACAGGCTCACTGCATCGAGGGACTTAGGGGAGAAGAAGTGAACTCACCTGCGTGCAGGATGGATTGGCTTCTTAGGCTACTGGACACTAGCTCCAGAGGGACGATCACAGGTACAGCCTGGATGGGTCACCGGAGCCGCGCCGCCGACCCCCTTGCAGATGCTGAAGAGAGAAGAGGTCCAGAAATCGGCGGCTGAAGACTTCCCAGTCTTCTTAAGGTAGCGCACAGCACTGCAGCTGTGCGCCATTGCTCTCAGCACACTTCACACCAACGGTCACTGAGGGTGCAGGGCGCTTGGGGGGGCGCCCTGGGCAGCAATGAAAGTACCTATGCTGGCTAAAAATACATCACATATAGCCCCTGGGGCTATATGGATGTATTTAACCCCTGCCAGGTTGTCAGAAAAACGGGAGAAGAAGCCCGCCGAAAAGGGGGCGGGGCCTATTCTCCTCCGCACACAGCGCCATTTTCCCTCACAGAACTGCTGGTGGGAAGGCTCCCAGGCTCTCCCCTGCACTGCACTACAGAAACAGGGTTAAAACAGAGAGGGGGGGCATTTTTGTGGCGATATTATTACATATTAAGATGCTATAAGGGAAAACACTTATACAGGTTGAGTATCCCTTATCCAAAATGCTTGGGACCAGAGGTATTTTGGATATGGGATTTTTCCGTATTTTGGAATAATTGCATCCCATAATGAGATATCATGGTGATGGGACCTAAATCTAAGCACAGAATGCATTTATGTTACATATACACCTTATACACACAGCCTGAAGGTCATTTTAGCCAATATTTTTTATAACTTTGTGCATTAAACAAAGTGTGTGTACATTCACACAATTAATTTATGTTTCATCTACACCTTATACACACAGCCTGAAGGTCATTTAATACAATATTTTTAATTACTTTGTGTATTAAACAAAGTTTGTGTACATTGAGACATCAAAAAACAAAAGTTTCACTATCCCACTCTCACTCAAAAAAGTCCGTATTTCGGAATATTCCGTATTTCGGATATTTGGATATGGGATACTCAACCTGTATAAGGTTGTCCCTGTAAAATTATAGCGTTTTGGTGTGTGCTGGCAAACTCTCCCTCTGTCTCCCCAAAGGGCTAGTGGGGTCCTGTCCTCTATCAGAGCATTCCCTGTGTGTGTGCTGTGTGTCGGTACGTGTGTGTCGACATGTATGAGGACGATGTTGGTGAGGAGGCGGAGCAATTGCCTGTAATGGTGATGTCACTCTCTAGGGAGTCGACACCGGAATGGATGGCTTATTTAGGGAATTACGTGATAATGTTAACAAGCTGCAAGGTCGGTTGACGACATGAGACGGCCGGCAAACCAATTAGTACCTGTCCAGGTGTCTCAAACACTGTCAGGGGCTTTAAAACGCCCATTACCTCAGTCGGTCGACACAGACACGGACACTGACTCCAGTGTCGACGGTGAAGAAACAAACGTATTTTCCATTAGGGCCACACATGTTAAGGGCAATGAAGGAGGTGTTACATATTTCTGATACTACAAGTACCACAAAAAAGGGTATTATGTGGGGTGTGAAAAAACTGCCTGTAGTTTTTTCTGAATCAGATAAATTAAATGAAGTGTGTGATGATGCGTGGGTTTCCCCCGATAGAAAATTAAAGACGCTCACATGCTTATCAAAACAAGTGGCGTTACCGTCTCCAGATACGGCCGCCCTCAAGGAGCCAGCTAATAGGAGGCTGGAAAATATCCTAAAAAGTATATACACACATACTGGTGTTATACTGCGACCAGCGATCGCCTCAGCCTGGATGTGCAGCGCTGGGGTGGCTTGGTCGGATTCCCTGACTGAAAATATTGATACCCTTGACAGGGACAGTATTTTATTGACTATAGAGCATTTAAAGGATGCATTTCTATATATACGAGATGCACAGAGGGATATTTGCACTCTGGCATCAAGAGTAAGTGCGATGTCCATGTCTGCCAGAAGATGTTATGGACACGACAGTGGTCAGGTGATGCAGATTCCAAACGGCACACGGAAGTATTGCCGTATAAAGGGGAGGAGTTATTTGGGGTCGGTCCATCGGACCTGGTGGCCACGGCAACAGCTGGAAAATCCACCTTTTTACCCCAAGTCACATCTCAGCAGAAAAAGACACCGTCTTTTCAGCCTCAGTCCTTTCGTCCCCATAAGGGCAAGCGGGCAAAAGGCCAGTCATATCTGCCCAGGGGTAGAGGAACGGAAGAAGACTGCAGCAGGCAGCCCCTTCCCAGGAACAGAAGCCCTCCACCGCTTCTGCCAAGTCCTCAGCATGACGCTGGGGCCGTACAAGCGGACTCAGGTGCAGTGGGGGGGGTCGTCTCAAGAGTTTCAGCGCGCAGTGGGCTCACTCGCAAGTGGACCCCTGGATCCTACAAGTAGTATCCCAGGGGTACAGATTGGAAATTCGAGACGTCTCCCCCTCGCAGGTTCCTGAAATCTGCTTTACCAACGTCTCCCTCCGACAGGGAGGCATTATTGGAAACAATTCACAAGCTGTATTCCCAGCAGGTGATAATCAAAGTACCCCTCCTACAACAAGGAAAGGGGTATTATTCCACACTATTTGTGGTACTGAAGCCAGACGGCTCGGTGAGATCTATTCTAAATCTGAAATCTTTGAACACTTACATACAAAGGTTCAAATCAAGATGGAGTCACTCAGAGCAGTGATAGCGAACCAGGAAGAAGGGGACTATATGGTGTCCCTGGACATCAAGGATGCTTACCTCCATGTCCCAAATTGCCCTTCTCACCAAGGGTACCTCAGGTTCGTGGTACAGAACTGTCACTATCAGTTTCAGACGCTGCCGTTTGGATTGTCCACGGCACCCCGGGTCTTTACCAAGGTAATGGCCGAAATGATGATTCTTCTTCAAAGAAAAGGCGTCTTAATTATCCCTTACTTGGACGATTTACTGATAAGGGCAAGGCCCAGAGAACAGTTGGAGCTCGGAGTAGCACTATCTCAAGTAGTTCTACGACAGCACGGGTGGATTCTAAATATTCCAAAATCGCAGCTGATTCCGACGACACGTCTGCTGTTACTAGGGATGATTCTGGACACAGTCCAGAAAAAGGTGTTTCTCCCGGAGGAGAAAGCCTGGGAGTTATCCGAGCTAGTTAGGAACCTCCTAGAACCAGGCCAAGTGTCAGTGCATCAATGCACAAGAGTCCTGGGAAAAATGGTGGCTTCTTACGAAGCGATTCCATTCGGCAGATTTCACGAAATAATTTTTCAGTGGGATCTGCTGGACGAATGGTCCGGATCGCATCTTCAGATGCATCAGCGGATAATCCTGTCTCCAAGGACAAGGGTGTCTCTTCTGTGGTGGCTGCAGAGTGCTCATCTACTAGAGGGCAGCAGATTCGGCATTCAGGACTGGGTCCTGGTGACCACGGATGCCAGCCTGAGAGGCTGGGGAGCAGTCACACAGGGAAGAAATTTCCAAGGAGTGTGGTCAAGTCTGGAGACTTCTCTCCACATAAATATACTGGAGCTAAGGGCAATTTACAATGCTCTGAGCCTAGGAAGACCTCTGCTTCAAAGTCAACCGGTGCTGATCCAGTCGGACAACATCACGGCAGTCGCCCACGTAAACAGACAGGGCGGCACAAGAAGCAGGAGGGCAATGGCAGCAAGGATTCTTCGCTGGGCGAAAAATCATGTGATAACACTGTTAGCGGTGTTCATTCCGGGAGTGGACAACTGGGAAGCAGACTTCCTCAGCAGGCACGACCTCCACCCGGGAGAGTGGAGACTTCATCGGGAAGTCTTCCACATGATTGTGAACCGTTGGGAAAGACCAAAGGTGGACATGATGGCGTCCCGTCTGAACAAAAAACTGGACAGGTATTGCGCCAGGTCAAGAGACCCTCAGGCAATAGCTGGGACGCTCTGGTAACACCGTGGGTGTACCAGTCGGTGTATGTGTTCCCTCCTCTGCCTCTCATACCCAAGGTACTGAGAATTATAAGAAGGAGAGGAGTAAGAACTATACTCGTGGCTCCGGATTGGCCAAGAAGGACTTGGTACCCGGAACTTCAAGAGATGCTCACAGAGGACTCATGGCCTCTGCCGCTAAGAAGGGACTTGCTTCAGCAAGTACCATGTCTGTTCCAAGACTTACCGCGGCTGCGTTTGACGGCATGGCGGTTGAACGCCGGATCCTAAGGGAAAAAGGCATTCCGGAAGAGGTCATTCCTACCCTGGTCAAAGCCAGGAAGGAGGTGACCGCACAACATTATCACCACATGTGGCGAAAATATGTTGCGTGGTGTGAGGCCAGGAAGGCCCCACGAAGAAATTTCAACTCCGTCGATTCCTACATTTCCTGAAAACAGGAGTGTCTATGGGCCTCAAATTGGGGTCCATTAAGGTTAAAATTTCGGCCCTGTCGATTTTCTTCCAGAAAGAATTGGCTTCAGTTCCTGAAGTCCAGAAGTTTGTCAAGGGAGTACTGCATATACAACCCCCTTTTGTGCCTCCAGTGGCACTGTGGGATCTCAACGTAGTTCTGGGATTCCTCAAATCACATTGGTTTAAACCGCTCAAATCTGTGGATTTGAAATATCTCACATGGAAAGTGACCATGCTGTTGGCCCTGGCCTCGGCCAGGCGAGTGTCAGAATTGGCGGCTTTGTCTCACAAAAGCCCATATCTGATTGTCCGTTCGGACAGGGCAGAGCTGCGGACTCGTCCCCAGTTTCTCCCTAAGGTGGTGTCAGCGTTTCACCTGAACCAGCTTATTGTGGTACCTGCGGATACTAGGGACTTGGAGGACTCCAAGTTGCTAGATGTTGTCAGGGCCCTGAAAATATGTTTCCAGGACGGCTGGAGTCAGGAAAACTGACTTGCTGTTATCCTGTATGCACCCAACAAACGGGGTGCTCTTGCTTCTAAGCAGACGATTGCTAGTTGGATGTGTAGTACAATTCAGCTTGCACATTCTGTGGCAGGCCTGCCACAGCCAAAATATGTAAATGCCCATTCCACAAGGAAGGTGGGCTCATCTTGGGCGGCTGCCCGAGGGGTCTCGGCTTTACAACTTGGCCGAGCTGCTACTTGGTCAGGGGCAAACACGTTTGCAAAATTCTACAAATTTGATACCCTGGCTGAGGAGGACCTGGAGTTCTCTCATTCGGTGCTGCAGAGTCATCCGCACTCTCCCGCCCGTTTGGGAGCTTTGGTATAATCCCCATGGTCCTTACGGAGTCCCCAGCATCCACTTAGGACGTCAGAGAAAATAAGAATTTACTTACCGATAATTCTATTTCTCGTAGTCCGTAGTGGATGCTGGGCGCCCATCCCAAGTGCGGATTGTCTGCAATACTCGTACATAGTTATTGTTAAACAAAAATCGGGTTATTATTGTTGTGAGCCATCTTTTCAGAGGCTCCGCTGTTATCATGCTGTTAACTGGGTTCAGATCACAGGTTGTACAGTGTGATTGGTGTGGCTGGTATGAGTCTTACCCGGGATTCAAAATCCTTCCTTATTGTGTACGCTCGTCCGGGCACAGTATCCTAACTGAGGCTTGGAGGAGGGTCATAGAGGGAGGAGCCAGTGCACACCACCTGATCCTAAAGCTTTTACTTTTGTGCCCTGTCTCCTGCGGAGCCGCTATCCCCCATGGTCCTTACGGAGTCCCCAGCATCCACTACGGACTACGAGAAATAGAATTATCGGTAAGTAAATTCTTATTTTACGCAACATACATGATTTCAGCAGGTTTTATGGTAGAATCCATGAAAGACCTGGGTTCCATGGCTGCGGGAATATCTTCCATGTCTGTTTAAGCTCGTTGGGGACTGTGGCTGCGCCAGTGGTCGGCCGACGCGGAATCCAGAAAAAGTGTGGATTCCCTACCCTATACAGGTCAAGCTCTCTTTGGGAAAGCTCTAGACGCGTGGATATCCACGGCTACAGCGGGTAAGTCTTCGTTTCTTCCCTCAGCAGCACCTGCTCCAAAGAAACCCTTCTCCATCTGCAACGCAGTCCTTTTGGCCTAACAAGCCTAGAAAGGCCAGACCGTCCAATACCTTCTTTAGGGGAGGTCGAGTTAAGTCCAAGAAACCTGCCGCTGCAGGTTCCCAGGAACAAAAGTCTGCTTCAGATATGCCAAAGTCCTCCGCATGACGGTGGACCGCGCGGACTGTATGTGGGGCCGGTGGGAGCGAGACTCTGACACTTCAGTCACGTCTGGGCATCGTCCGTCCTGGATCCCTGGGTGATATTGTATCCCAGGGATACAGGCTGGAATTTCAAAGTCTCCCTCCTCATCGTTTTTTCAAATCGGGCTTACCAGCTCTTTTGACGGACAGCACTGTACTACAAGAAGGTGTCCAAAAGCTGGTGGAGGCCCAGGTCATTGTGCCAGTTCCTCCTCCTGCGCTGGCCACAGGTTACTATTCTAACCTTTTCGTGGTACCGAAACCGGATGGTTCGGTCAGGCCCATTCTGAACCTAAAATCATTGAACCCCTTTCTAAAGGAGTTCAAGATGGAGTCTCTCAGGGCGGTAATATCAGGTCTGGAAGAGGGGGAATTTCTGGTATCCCTGGATATCAAGGATGCGTACCTCCACATTCCGATCTGACTGCTGCATCAGGCTCATCTCTGTTTCGCATTGCTGGACTGTCCTTTCCAGTTCCAGGCCCTGCCATTCGGCCTCTCAACAGCACCAAGGGTGTTTACCAAGGTGATGGCAGAGATGATGGTTCTCCTCTGCAAACAAGGGGTGAACATCATTCTATATCTGGATGATCTGCTGATAAAGGCATCATCCAAGGAGAAGCTGCTGCAGTCCTTTGTTCTCACAACACGCCTCCTCAAGAGTCATGGTTGGATTCTGAACCTTCCAAAGTCACATTTGGAACCAACCCAGAGGTTGTCATTTCTGGGAATGATCCTGTACACAGAAGTGCAGAAGGTGTTTCTTCCGCAGGAAAAGGCGTTGGTGATGCAAACTATGATCCGGGATGTCCTGAAGCCAGCCCGGGTGTCTGTTTATCAATGCATTCGCCTGTTGGGAAAAATGGTGGCCTCTTACGAGGCCCTGCAGTACGGGAGGTTTCACGCTTGGTCCTTCCAGCCGGATCTCCTGGACAAGTGGTCGGGATCCCATCTACACATGCACCAGAGAATACGTCTGTCGCCAAAGGCCAGGATTTCACTCCTCTGGTCGCTGCAACTGCCTCACCTTCTTGAGGGCCGCAGGTTCTGGATTCGGGACTGGATACTTCTAACCACGTATGCAAGTCTCCGGGGCTGGGGCGCAGTACTCAAGGGAAAACCCTCCAAGGAAGGTGGTTAAGTCTGGAAGCCGGCCTACTGATAAACATTCTGGAACTAAGAGCCGTCTACATCGGTCTTCTCCAAGCGGCCCATCTTCTGCGAAATCTGGCCGTTGAAGTGCAGTCGGACAATGTGACCACAGTGGCTTACATAAACCGACAAGTCGGAACGAAGAGCAGAGCTGCAATGTCAGAGGTAACAAGAATCAGCCTCTGGGCAGAAAAACACGTGTTGGCGCTCTCAGCAATCTTCATTCCTTGAGTAGACAACTGGGAAGCAGCTTTCCCCAGCAGACACGATATCCATCCAGGGGAGTGGGGTCTCCATCCGGAGGTGTTCAAGGAGGTAACAGATCTTTTGGGCGTACCCCAGATCGACGTGATGGCCTGGAGGTTGAACGCCTGATACTAGCTCGAAAGGGCATCCGAACAAGGTTATTCCTACCCTGATACAGGCTAGGAAAGGATTAACGTCTAAACATTACCATCGAAATTGGAAAAAATATCTATCTTGGTGTGAGTCCAAGAAATTTCCTGTGGTGGAGTTTCAACTGGGACGGTTTCTCCTCTTCCTACAAGCCGGTGTGGATATGGGCCTGAGGTTGGGATCTGTGAAGGCCCAGATTTCGGCCCTGTCCATTTTCTTCCAGAAGCAATTGGCTGCCCTCCCTGAGGTTCAGACCTTTTTGAAGGGAGTTCTGCATATCGAACCTCCCTTTTGTGGCGCCTACGTCGCCTTTGGACGTTAACGTGGTGTTGCAGTTCCTCCAATCGGACTGGTTCGAGCCTCTACAGGAGGTTGAGGTCAAATTTCTTACATGGAAGGCTGTCATATTGTTGGCCTTCGCTTCTGCTAGACGTGTGTCGGAGTTGGGGGCTTTGTCCTGTTAAAGCCCATACTTGCTCTTCCACGAAGATAGTGCTGAGGTCCGGACATGTCAGCAGTTTCTTCCGAGGGTTGTGTCAGCATTTCATATCAACCAACCTATTGTGGTGCCAGTGGCTACTGACTCCTCAATTTCATCAAAGTCTTTGGATGTTGTAAGGGCTCTTAAAATCTATGTGAAGAGGACTGCTCGTCACAGAAAATCGGACTCTTTGTCCTGTGTGATCCCAAGAAGATTGGGTGTCCAAGCAGATGATCTCTCGCTGGATCAGGTTCACTATCCAGCATGTGTATTCTATTGCCGGATTGTCATGTCCTACGTCTGTCAAGGCCCACTCTACTCATACGTTGGGGTCTTTCCGGGCGGCTGCCCGGGGGGCCTCGGCTTTACAACTTTGCCAAGCTGCAACTTGGTCTGGGTCGAACACGTTTGCAAAGTTCTACAAGTTCGATACTTTGGCCTCTGATGATCTGAAGTTCAGTCAATCAGTTCTGCAGGAGCCTCCGCGCTCTCCCTCCCATTCTGGGAGCTTTGGTACATCCCCATGGTACCAATGTGGATCCCAGCATCCTCTAGGACGTAAGAGAAAATAGGATTTTGGTACCTACCGATAAATCCTTTTCTCGTAGTCCGTAAAGGATGCTGGGCGCCCGCCCAGCGCTTCGTTTTCCTGCTATCGTTATTTGGTTCAGTACAACTTCGTTTTAGTCGAGTACTGCATTGTTACTTGGTAAGTAATATTTCAGCGGTTGCTGATGTTTCAAGCCAAGTTTGCTTGATGTGCCTTGTATGTGTGAGCTGGTGTGAATCTCGCCACTATCTGTGTTAAGTCCTTCCCTCGAAGTATGTCGTCTCCTCGGGCACAGTTTCTAGACTGAGTCTGGTAAGAGGGGCATAGAGGGAGGAGCCAGCCCACACTCTTAAAATCTTAAAGTGCCAATGGCTCCTGGTGGACCCGTCTATACCCCATGGTACTAATGTGGACCCCAGCATCCTCTACGGACTACGAGAAAAGTATTTACCAGTAAGTAACCAAAATCCTATTTCTCTGACGTCCTAAGTGGATGCTGGGACTCCGTAAGGACCATGGGGAATAGCTGCTCCGCAGGAGACTGGGCACAACTATAAAGAAAGCTTTAGGTTTAACTGGTGTGCACTGGCTCCTCCCACTATGACCCTCCTCAAGACTTCAGTTAGAATCTTGTGCCCGGCTGAGCTGGATGCACACTAGGGGCTCTCCTGAGCTCCTAGAAAGAAAGTATATTTTAGGTTTTTTATTTTACAGTGAGATCTGCTGGCAACAGACTCACTGCAGCGAGGGACTAAGGGGAGAAGAAGCGAACCTACCTAACTGGTGGTAGTTTGGGCTTCTTAGGCTACTGGACACCATTAGCTCCAGAGGGATCGACCGCAGGACCCGACCTTGGTGTTCGTTCCCGGAGCCGCGCAGCCGGTCCCCTTACAGAGCCAGAAGCAAGAAGTGTTCCGGAAAATCGGCGGCAGAAGACTTCTGTCTTCAACAAGGTAGCGCACAGCACTGCAGCTGTGCACCATTGCTCCTCATGCACACCTCACACTCCGGTCACTGATGGGTGCAGGGCGCTGGGGGGGGGCGCCCTGAGGGCAATATAAGACACCTTGGCTGGCAAATCTACACCATATATAGTCAGGAAGGCTATATAGGTGTAAAAATACCCCTGCCAGAATTCCAGAAAAAGCGGGAGAAGTCCGCCGGAAAAGGGGCGGGGCCATCTCCCTCAGCACACTGGTGCCATTTTTCCCTCACAGCTCCGCTGGAAGGACGCTCCCTGGCTCTCCCCTGCAGTGTCACGCTACATAAGGGTAAAAAAGAGAGGGGGGGCACTAAATTTAGGCGCAGTATATAGAATATAAGCAGCTAAAAGGGAAAAACACTCATTTATAGTGGGATCCCTGTGTTATATAGCGCTCTGGTGTGTGCTGGCATACTCTCTCTTTGTCTCCCCAAAGGGCTTTGTGGGGTCCTGTCCTCTGTCAGAGCATTCCCTGTGTGTATGCGGTGTGTCGGTACGACTGTGTCGACATGTTTGATGAGGAGGCTTATGTGGAGGCGAAGCAGATGCCGATAAATGTGATGTCACCCCCTGCGGGGTTGACACCTGAGTGGATGGTGCTGTGGAAGGAATTACGCGACAGTGTCGACTCCTTGCATAAAAGGTTTGACGACATACCAAATGTGGGACAGCCGGCTTCTCAGCCTGTGCCTGCCCAGGCGTCTCAAAAGCCATCAGGGGCTCTAAAACGCCCGCTACCTCAGATGGCAGACACAGATGTCGACACGGATACTGACTCCAGTGTCGACGACGATGAGACTAATGTAACTTCCAGTTTGGCCACACGTTACATGATTGAGGCAATGAAAAATGTGTTGCACATTTCTGATGTTACCCCCGGTACGACAAAAAACGGTATTATGTTTGGAGAGAAAAAACTACCAGTAGCTTTTCCTCCATCTGAAGAGTTAAATGAAGTGTGTGAAGAAGCGTGGGCTTCCCCTGATAAGAAACTGGTAATTTCTAAGAGGTTACTCATGGCGTACCCTTTCCCGCCAGAGGATAGGTCACGTTGGGAAACATCCCCTAGGGTGGATAAAGCGCTCACACGCTTGTCAAAGAAGGTGGCACTACCGTCTCCGGATACGGCCGCCCTGAAGGAATCTGCTGATAGAAAGCAGGAGGCTATCCTGAAGTCTATATATACACACACAGGTGTTATACTGAGACCAGCTATTGCTTCAGCATGGATGTGCAGTGCTGCAGCTGCGTGGTCAGATTCCCTGTCGGAAAATATTGATACCCTAGACAGGGACACTATATTGCTAACCGTAGAGCATATTAAAGACGCACTTTTATACATGAGGGATATTTGCCGGCTGGCATCTAAAATAAGTGCAATGTCCATTTCTGCCAGGAGAGGGTTATGGACTTGGCAGTGGACAGGAGATGCAGATTCTAAAAGGCACATGGAAGTTCTGCCTTATAAGGGTGAGGAGTTGTTCGGGGATGGTCTCTCGGACCTAGTTTCCACAGCAACAGCTGGGAAGTCTACATTTTTACCCCATGTTCCCTCACAGCCAAAGAAAGCACCGTATTATCAGGTACAGTCCTTTCGGCCCAATAGGGGCAAGCGGGTTAGGGGCGCGTCCTTTCTGCCCAGAGGCAGAGGTAGAGGGAAAAAGCTGCAGCATACAGCCAGTTCCCAGGAGCAAAAGTCCTCCCCCGCTTCCTCTAAGTCCACAGCATGACGCTGGGGCTCCACAGGCGGAGCCAGGTACGGTGGGGGCCCGTCTCAAATATTTCAGCAATCAGTGGGCTCGCTCACGGGTGGATCCCTGGATCTTTCAAGTAGTATCTCAGGGGTACAAGCTGGAATTCGAGACGTCTCCCCCCCCCCCCCCCCCCCCCCCCCCCCTCTCCCGCCGTTTCCTCAAATCTGCCTTACCAACAACTCTCTCAGGCAGGGAGGCAGTGTTACAGGCAATTCACAAGCTGTATTCACAACAGGTGATAGTAAAGGTGCCCCTACTTCAACAAGGACGGGGTTACTATTCCACAATGTTTGTGGTACCGAAACCGGACGGTTCGGTGAGACCCATTTTAAATTTGAAATCCTTGAACACATATATAAAAAAATTCAAGTTCAAGATGGAATCGCTCAGGGCGGTTATTGCAAGCCTGGACGAGGGGGATTACATGGTATCACTGGACATCAAGGATGCTTACCTGCATGTCCCCATTTACCATCCTCACCAGGAGTACCTCAGATTTGTGGTACAGGATTGTCATTACCAATTCCAGACGTTGCCGTTCGGTCTATCCACGGCTCCGAGGGTCTTTACCAAGGTAATGGCCGAAATGATGATACTCCTTCGAAAGAAGGGAGTTTTAATTATCCCGTACTTGGACGATCTCCTGATAAAGGCGAGGTCCAGGGAGCAGTTGTTGGTCGGGGTAGCACTATCTCGGGAGGTGTTACAACAGCACGGCTGGATTCTAAATATTCCAAAGTCACAGCTGGTCCCTACGACACGTCTACTGTTCCTGGGGATGGTTCTGGACACAGAACAGAAAAAAGTGTTTCTCCCGGAGGAGAAGGCCAAGGAGCTGTCATCTCTAGTCAGAGGCCTCCTAAAACCAAAACAGGTGTCGGTGCATCACTGCACGCGGATCCTAGGAAAGATGGTAGCTTCCTACGAAGCAATTCCATTCGGCAGGTTCCATGCAAGAACCTTTCAGTGGGACCTGTTGGGCAAGTGGTCCGGATCGCATCTTCAGATGCATCGGCTGATAACCCTGTCTCCAAGGACCAGGGTGTCTCTGCTGTGGTGGCTGCAGAGTGCTCATCTTCAAGAGGGCCGCAGATTCGGCATACAGGACTGGGTCCTGGTGACCACGGATGCCAGCCTTCGAGGCTGGGGGGCAGTCACACAGGGAAGAAACTTTCAAGGACTATGGTCAAGTCAGGAGACTTCCCTGCACATAAATATTCTGGAACTGAGGGCCATTTACAATGCCCTAACTCAGGCAAAACCCCTGCTTCAAAACCAGCCGGTACTGATCCAGTCAGACAACATCACGGCGGTCGCCCATGTAAACCGACAGGGCGGCACGAGAAGCAGGACGGCGATGGCAGAAGCCACAAGGATTCTCCGATGGGCGGAAAATCACGTGTTAGCACTGTCGGCAGTGTTCATTCCGGGAGTGGACAACTGGGAAGCAGACTTCCTCAGCAGGCACGACCTCCACCCGGGAGAGTGGGGACTTCATCCAGAAGTCTTCCAACTGATTGTAAACCGTTGGGAAAGGCCACAGGTGGACATGATGGCGTCCCGCCTAAACAAAAAGCTAGTAAAGTATTGCGCCAGGTCAAGAGACCCGCAGGCGATAGCTGTGGACACTCTAGTGACACCGTGGGTGTACCGGTCGGTTTATGTGTGTCCCCTCCTCTTCCTCTCATACCAAAGGTACTGAGGATAATAAGGAGAAGAGGAGTAAGAACTATACTCATTGTACCGGATTGGCCAAGAAGAGCTTGGTACCCGGAACTTCAAGAAATGGCCTCTGCCGCTCAGACAGGACCTGCTGCAGCAGGGGCCCTGTCTGTTCCAAGACTTACCGCGGCTGCGTTTGACGGCATGGCGGTTGAACACCGGATCCTGAAGGAAAAGGGCATTCCGGAGGAAGTCATTCCTACGCTGATTAAAGGAAAGAAGTAACCGCAAACCATTATCACCGCATATGGCGAAAATATGTTGCGTGGTGTGAGGCCAGGAAGGCCCCAACGGAAGAATTTCAGCTGGGCCGTTTCCTGCACTTCCTACAGTCAGGGGTGACTATGGGCCTAAAATTGGGTTCCATTAAGGTCCAGATTTCGGCTCTATCGATTTTCTTCCAGAGAGAACTGGCTTCACTACCTGAAGTTCAAACTTTTGTTAAGGGAGTGCTGCATGTTCAGCCCCCTTTTGTGCCTCCAGTGGCACCTTGGGATCTCAACGTGGTGTTGGATTTCCTAAAGTCACATTGGTTTGAGCCACTTAAGACCGTGGAATTGAAATATCTCACGTGGAAAGTGGTCATGTTGTTGGCCTTGCCTTCGGCCAGGCGTGTATCAGAATTGGCGGCTTTGTCATGTAAAAGCTCTTATCTGATTTTCCATATGGATAGGGCAGAATTGAGGACTCGTCCCCAATTTCTCCCTAAGGTGGTATCAGCCTTTCATCTGAACCAACCTATCGTGGTGCCTGCGGCTACTAAAGACTTGGAGGCTTCCAAGTTGTTGGACGTAGTCAGGGCCCTGAAAATTTATGTTTCCAGGACAGCTGGAGTCAGAAAAACTGACTCGCTATTTATCCTGTATGCGCCCAACAAGTTGGGTGCACCTGCTTCAAAGCAGACTATTGCTCGCTGGATCTGTAGTACGATTCAGCTTGCACATTCTGCGGCTGGACTGCCGCATCCTAAATCAGTGAAGGCCCATTCCACGAGGAAGGTGGGCTCTTCTTGGGCGGCTGCCCGAGGGGTCTCGGCTCTTCAACTTTGCAGAGCAGCTACTTGGTCGGGGTCAAACACATTTGCAAAATTCTATAAGTTTGACACCCTGGCTGTGGAGGACCTAGAGTTTGCCCATTCGGTGCTGCAGAGTCATCCGCACTCTCCCGCCCGTTTGGGAGCTTTGGTATAATCCCCATGGTCCTTACGGAGTCCCAGCATCCACTTAGGACGTCAGAGAAAATAAGAATTTACTCACCGGTAATTCTATTTCTCGTAGTCCTTAGTGGATGCTGGGCGCCCATCCCAAGTGCGGATTGTCTGCAATACTTGTACAGGTTGAGTATCCCTTACCCAAAATGCTTGGGACCAGAAGTATTTTGGATATCGGATTTTTCCATATTTTAGAATAATTGCATACCATAATGTGATATCATGGTGATGGGACCTAAGTCTAAGTGCAGAATGCATTTATGTTTCATAAACACCTTATACACACAGTCTGAAGGTCATTTTAGCCAATATTTTTAATAACTTTGTGCATTAAACAAAGTGTGTGTACATTCACACAATTTATTTATGTTTCATATACACCTTATACACACAGCTTCAAGGTCATTTAATACAATATTTTAAATAACTTTGTGTATTAAACAAAGTATGTGTACATTAAGCCATCAGAAAACAAAGGTTTCACTATCCCACTCTCACTCAAAAAATTCCGTATTTCGGAATATTCCGTATTTCGGAATATTTGGATATGGGATACTCAACCTGTATATAGTTATTGTTTAACTAAAGGGTTATTGTTGAGCCATCTGTTGAGAGGCTCAGTTGTTGTCATACTGTTAACTGGGTATTGTATCACGAGTTATACGGTGTGATTGGTGTGGCTGGTATGAGTCTTACCCGGGATTCTAAATCCTTCCTTATTGTGTCAGCTCTTCCGGGCACAGTATCCTAACTGAAGTCTGGAGGAGGGTCATAGTGGGAGGAGCCAGTGCACACCAGTTAGATCTAAAGCTTTCTTTATAGTTGTGCCCAGTCTCCTGCGGAGCCGCTATTCCCCATGGTCCTTACGGAGTCCCAGCATCCACTACGGACTACGAGAAATAGAATTACCGGTGAGTAAATTCTTATTTTTTTCGCACTAATCGAATTGCATGCGTATCTAATTTAGTAGCCACCTCCCTTTTTAAATAATCCCCAGCTGGAAGAGGATAATTGGAATTCCATTTCTTAGGAATTCTAAACTTTCTTATTGGGCGTAGCCCAAGCCTCTTCCATAATTTCCGTCAGCTGATCTGACCCTGGAAATCCAGTCTTAACTGTTTTGGGTCATTTAAACACAGTTGCCTTAGTTTTTAACACAGGCTCTGCTGAATCCTCGAAAGATATAATGGCTTTCATTGCTTTAATTAACTCGGCTATATCCACTGAGCTGAGACCTTCCTCCTCCTCTTCGTTTGCCGAAGTAGAATTAATTGGGCTTTCATCTTCCGATGAATCCTCATCTGAATCATGTGTAGCCTGTGAGGGTGAAGATTTACTTACCACCTGCTTTTCAGCTTGTTTCTTTTGAGAAGCTGCTGCTGGAAGTGATACACCATAGGTAGGGAGCTGCATGTACGGGTTAATAGTGTAACTTATCCCTGGTACAGCAGTTGGACGAATTCTCCGTTCAGCTATACTGGATAAAGTCTGTGCAAACATAGCCCAAGGTGGATCCATCTGCCCCTGAATCTGCCTTGTATTTTTCATTATCCCCTGGTGAAAGCTAAAACAATTTGCACACAAACCATCCTGAACCAGATCCTGAGAGGATAACACAGCTGTGCAAGACAAACATGATATGAGTGTTGGTGTTGCTGTGAGTGTACCTTTCTCACCTTTGCCGCTCTTGGACATGATAAATAATCAACCCTTCCACAGTGTACTACATAATTTGTGACTGGAATCACTTTAAATTTCTTAAAGTGAAATACAATCCGACCCTACCCATGCACCAGCATTGAGGATCGGAATAAAACAAACTGACAGAAATATAGTAAAGTCCGCAATCGCACTAGCAGTCAGTCACATGTTATACATTAGTATAATAAGCAATATGATCACATCATCAACTACAACTACATTTTAAGTATGTAGGAGAACATATTACTGCATCATGTTTAAACTGATCTAACGTATTCAGACGCAGTGCGAAAGAAACAGTAAATGTATACAGACTCCTATGCAATAGGCACTTATCTAACTATTCGTACTCAAAGCGTAGATAGAGAGTGCTGTATAACCCGTCCTCTGTAGAGTTGGATACAGGGAGACTCGCCTCGCCTCCAGGACCAATGAGTGGATCCAGATGCTACTAGTGTACAGTACACTGCCGCTCCATGAACCTATAGTGAACACAGACGCTCAGTGAACACAGACGCATCAGTCACACAGCCGCCTATGCTGTGACTGGGTCCCCTTCGTGTACAGCGTCTGATACGGAAGCGGGAAACAGTTCATTGCGGGAGACTCGGAGGAAACTGGTCATGAACCGGGGGGGAGGGGCGACCAGGAGAGCGTCTGACTCCCCACTGCTGACATCAACCCTAGGGATCACGCCCTCATTCTATTCCTGGAGCCTCTGATCCCTAAGGCCTAGCGCTGGTGCGCCCGAGGTGGCAGCCGCGTCAGCGACTGTTTGGTAGTCTCCTCCCAAAACAGCGTGGCTGTGTCCGTATTCTCCTTCTCAGCGGGAACCGATGCCTTACCTTCTCCCCATGCTCCAGCCACAGCCTGGTAACGTCTGCTGGACCTGCTAGTATAGCCGACACAGACGCCCGGCAAAACAGCACTGTACTCGTGGGTAAGCGTTGTCGCGACACGGTGGAAAGTTGTTGGAGCGACTCTTTCTAAGGTACGTATAAGACGCTGTTTAGAAAGATCACTCAAGAAAAAATAGTAAGACTATAAAAATAAAATAAGAAAGCTTAGGGCTGCTAAAAACCAGCAGCCCTTTGACCATGGTCCGGCTCCTGCCGCACCAAACCAAAAACTGATTTGCCCACTGCAAGGAGGCAGGGATATATGGACGGGCCTGTTGCATGCTGGGAGGCTGGAAAAGCTTTGACCGATTGGTCCAAATCCGCTGTTGCTTCATCATATCCTATTGTTATCCTGTGGACCCTGCCGGAGAAAGACTGATTCCTTGTTCGTGCTCTATGATGCGCAGAAAAAAGATTGTCCTGCTTCGAAGCAGTCCATTGCTCGTTGGATTAGGCTTACTTTCCACCAGGCCTATGTGTCGTCAACCTTACCTGTTCCCAAGTCTCTGAAAGCCCAGTCTACAAGTTCAGTGGGCTCTTCTTCTGCGGCTGCCCGTGGAGTCTCGGCTTTGCAACTCTGCCGAGCTGCTACCTGGTTGGGGAAGAACACCTTTGTGAAGTTCTACAGATTTGATACCCTGGCCAAAGAGGATACCCAGTTTGGGCAGGCAGTGCAGCAGCAGTCTCCGCACATTCCCGCCCATTCTGTAAGCGTTGAGATGTTCCCATCCGTACTAAGTCTCTGCAATATCGCTTATGGATGCTAGAGAAAATAGGATTTTTATTACCTACCAGTAAATCCTTACTCGTAGTCCATAAGGGCTATTGGGCGCCCGCCTCAGTGCATTGACTTTACTGCAGGTTCTCTGTTATGTGGTTACCTGTTCAGCAGTTGCTGTTTATTGTTACCAGCCGTTGCTGGTTGTTCTATGTTCGTGGTGTGCTGGTGTTAAATCTCACCACTCTTTGTTGTCATGTTCCTTCTCTCATATATGTCCTTTCTCCTTCGGTCACTGTTTTACCTATAACTGCCTGTGGGAGGGGGCATAGAGGGGAGGAGCCAGCACACCCAGTGAAAAAATTTAAAGTGCATCTGCTCCTTTGGACCCAGTCTATACCCCATCGTACGAAGTCTCCCCAATATCCCTTATGGACTACAAGAAAAGGATTTACCGGTAGGTAATTTAAAATCCTATTTTCCTGACCTTTTCCGAATCCCTCTGGTAAGATCCTATATGTGTGAACACTGTTAGTGCAAACATCACCATGGTCCGACGTGCATCTCCCTTCTACAGTCTGCACCAGCTCCTCTTCTGTGTACTCCTCCTGCTCCTCTCTTTTAAGTCCTATTAATTTGGCCCAACCTTGTGGCCTCCTGGCAGCACAGGCTTCTTATGTTCAGGGTTACTAAGACTGCTTTACATTAGGAGTGGGACACCCTTTCTTAGTATGTACAGTATATGTTACGTTTTACTAAGATATGTAGAAAAATACAGGCCATCAACTGTGACTTGCTATAAGATCTGGCTATGTTAATCCAGAGGAAGATTTTGTTTATTACTGTATTATTGTTTTACAGAACTTATTTTAACATTTGTGGTTTTGTTTTTATACGTTTTTGGAAATAGGCTCCCTTGGCTTTGGTTCAAACTTACAGTCACAGAGTGCTGGATCCAGTTACAGGGCTCCAGTGCAAATGACCACTGAACAGGTTAGTAGTTTAAAAGTAAAACAAATGCTTCTGAACGGGTCTGAGAGGGAGCGTCGCATTTGTCTATTAAAGCTAATAATACATTTTTATTTACCTGTTACAGTCTGTTCACTGGATCTGTTGTGGTCCCTGCAGAGCTGACTGTGCTGTGCTGTCTCTTCCTACTTGGCCAGCACCAAGCTCGGCATATGTGGATTTTCCTCCTCCTGATATTTTCCATGAGGATTGTGACTTTTTTTATTTTGGGTAGTATTAGTGTATAGAACAGAGGTTCTTAACCCCGGTCTTCAAGGCACCCCAACAGTCAAGGTTTTAGGTATATCCATGACTCTGCACTGGTGGTGAAATCATATTGACTAAGGTGCTAAATAAGGACCTTATTCAGTAAGGATTGCAAAATTTGTGAATCGCAATCTGGCCGATTATCGAATGACTGTGCACGTGCAGCGTTTGCATGGCACATGCTCGAGTAATAATAGCGACAGAAAATGCGTGCAGATCGTGATCACAATGCAGATGCTGTTTGACTGAGAGAAAGACGGTGTTTCTGGGTAGAAACCTGCCTTTTTTTGTGTGTCTGAAAAAACGCAGGCATGCCCAGGTCTCTCTTCCAGCCTCCTGTGTCGCAAGAATTGTGGATGACCCTGCCTGGCGCAGATAGGAAAAATCTTCGGTGTTCCAGTAATTGCATATGGTTTCTCTATCGTCCTAAGTGGATGCTGGGGTTCCTGAAAGGACCAAGGGGGATAGCGGCTCCGCAGGAGACAGGGCACAAAAGTAAAGCTTTTACAGGTCAGGTGGTGTGTACTGGCTCCTCCCCCTATGACCCTCCTCCAGACTCCAGTTAGATTTTTGTGCCCGGCCGAGAAGGGTGCAATTCTAGGTGGCTCTCATAAAGAGCTGCTTAGAGAGTTTAGCTTAGGTTTTTTATTTTACAGTGATTCCTGCTGGCAACAGGATCACTGCAACGAGGGACAGAGGGGAGAAGAAGTGAACTCACCTGCGTGCAGGATGGATTGGCTTCTTGGCTACTGGACATGAAGCTCCAGAGGGACGATCACAGGTACAGCCTGGATGGTCACCGGAGCCACGCCGCCGGCCCCCTCACAGATGCTGAAGCAAGAAGAGGTCCAGAATCGGCGGCTGAAGACTCCTGCAGTCTTCTTAAGGTAGCGCACAGCACTGCAGCTGTGCGCCATTTTCCTCTCAGCACACTTCACACGGCAGTCACTGAGGGTGCAGGGCGCTGGGGGGGGGCGCCCTGGGAGGCAAATGAAAACCTTTAAAAAGGCTAAAAATACCTCACATATAGCCCCAGAGGCTATATGGAGATATTTACCCCTGCCTAAATGTACTAAATAGCGGGAGACGAGCCCGCCGAAAAAGGGGCGGGGCCTATCTCCTCAGCACACGGCGCCATTTTCTGTCACAGCTCCGCTGGTCAGGAAGGCTCCCAGGTCTCTCCCCTGCACTGCACTACAGAAACAGGGTATAACAGAGAGGGGGGGCAGAATAAATGGCAATATATTAATATAAAAGCAGCTATAAGGGAGCACTTAATCATAAGGCTATCCCTGTCATATATAGCGCTTTTTGGTGTGTGCTGGCAGACTCTCCCTCTGTCTCCCCAAAGGGCTAGTGGGTCCTGTCTTCGTATAGAGCATTCCCTGTGTGTCTGCTGTGTGTCGGTACGTGTGTGTCGACATGTATGAGGACGTTATTGGTGTGGAGGCGGAGCAATTGCCAAATATGAGGATGTCACCTCCTAGGGGGTCGACACCAGAATGGATGCCTTTATTTGTGGAATTACGGGATAGCGTCAACTCGCTTAAGCAGTCGTTTGCCGACATGAGGCGGCCGGACACTCAATTAGTGTCTGTCCAGGCGCCTCAAACACCGTCAGGGGCTGTAAAACGTCCCTTGCCTCAGTCGGTCGACACAGACCCAGACACAGGCACTGATTCCGGTGGTGAAGGTGACGAATCAACCGTATTTTCCAGTAGGGCCACACGTTATATGATTTTGGCAATAAAGGAGATGTTACATTTAGCTGATACTACAGGTACCACTAAACAGGGTATTATGTGGGGTGTGAAAAAACTACCAGTAGTTTTTACCGAATCAGAAGAATT
Source organism: Pseudophryne corroboree (assembly GCF_028390025.1). Lineage (NCBI taxonomy): Eukaryota > Metazoa > Chordata > Amphibia > Anura > Myobatrachidae > Pseudophryne > Pseudophryne corroboree. The sequence goes on from NC_086447.1 coordinate 227,408,326, forward strand.
AAATGACGTGTGTGATGAAGCGTGGGGTGCCCAGATAAAAAACTGCTAATTTCAAAGAAGTTATTGGCTTTATACCCTTTCCCGCCAGAGGTTAGGGAGCGCTGGGAAACACCTCCTAGGGTGGACAAAGCGCTAACACGCTTATCAAAACAAGTGGCGTTACCCTCTCCTGAGACGGACGCACTTAAAGATCCATCAGATAGGAGGATGGAAAATATCCAAAAAGGTATATACACACATGCAGGTGTTATACTACGACCAGCTATTGCGACTGCCTGGATGTGCAGTGCTGGGGTAGTTTGGTCAGAGTCCCTGATCAAAAATATTGATACCCTGGACAGGGACAATATTTTACTGTCGTTAGAACAAATAAAGGATGCATTTCTTTATATGCGTGATGCACAGAGAGATATCTGCACACTGGCATCACGGGTAAGTGCTATGTCCATTTCGGCCAGAAGAGCTTTATGGACACGACAGTGGACAGGCGATGCGTAGAGGAGTTATTTGAGGTCGGTCTATCGGATTTGGTGGCCACGGCTACGGCCGGGAAATCCACCTTTCTACCTCAAGTCACTCCCCAACAGAAAAAGGCACCGACCTTTCAACCGCAGCCCTTTCGTTCCTTTAAAAATAAGAGAGCAAAGGGCTATTCATATCTGCCACGAGGCAGAGGACGAGGGAAGAGACAGCAACAGGCAGCTCCTTCCCAGGAACAGAAGCCCTCCCCGGCTTCTACAAAAGCCTCAGCATGACGCTGGGGCTTCGCAAGCGGACTCGGGGGCGGTAGGCGGTCGTCTCAAAAATTACAGCGCGCAGTGGGCTCACTCGCAGGTAAATCCCTGGATCCTGCAGATAATATCTCAGGGGTACAGGTTGAAATTAGAGACAGAGCCACCTCGCCGTTTCCTGAAGTCTGCTTTACCAACGTCCCCCTCAGAAAGGGAGACGGTTTTGGAAGCCATTCACAAGCTGTATTCTCAGCAGGTGATAGTCAAGGTACCTCTTCTACAACAAGGGAAGGGGTATTATTCCACTCTATTTGTGGTACCGAAGCCGGATGGCTCGGTAAGGCCTATTCTAAATCTGAAGTCCTTGAACCTATACATAAAGAAGTTCAAGTTCAAGATGGAGTCACTCAGAGCAGTGATAGCGAACCTGGAAGAAGGGGACTTTATGGTATCCTTGGACATCAAGGATGCGTATCTCCACGTTCCAATTACCCCTCACACCAGGGGTACCTCAGGTTCGTTGTACAAAACTGTCACTATCAGTTTCAGACGCTGCCGTTTGGTTTGTCCACGGCACCTCGGGTCTTTACAAAGGTAATGGCCGAGATAATATTTCTTCTTCGAAGAAAAGGCGTATTAATTATCCCATACTTGGACGATCTACTAATAAGGGCAAGGTCCAGAGAACAGCTAGAGATGGGTTTAGCACTATCTCAAGAGGTGCTAAAGCAGCACGGATGGATTCTGAATATTCCAAAATCCCAATTAATGCCGACAACTCGTCTGCTGTTCCTGGGGATGATTCTGGACACAGTTCAGAAAAAGGTTTTTCTTCCCGAAGAAAAAGCCAAGGAGTTATCTGACCTGGTCAGGAACCTCCTAAAACCAGGAAAGGTGTCTGTACATCAATGCACAAGAGTCCTGGGAAAAAATGGTAGCTTCTTACGAAGCAATCCCTTTCGGCAGATTCCATGCAAAGGGATCTGTTGGACAAATGGTCAGGGTCGCATCTTCAGATGCACCTGCGGATAACCCTGTCGCCGAGGACAAGGGTATCCCTTCTGTGGTGGTTGCAGGAGGCTCATCTATTGGAGGGCCGCAGATTCGGCATACAGGATTGGATCCTGGTGACCACGGATGCCAGCCTGAGAGGCTGGGGAGCAGTCACACAGGGAAGAAATTTCCAGGGAGTGTGGTCGAGCCTGAAAAAGTCTCTTCACATAAGCATTCTGGAACTAAGAGCAATCTACAATGTTCTAAGCCAGGCGGAACCTCTGCTTCAAGGAAGACCGGTGTTGATCCAGTCGGACAACATCACGGCAGTCGCCCATGTAAACAGACAGGGCGGCACAAGAAGCAGGAGGGCAATGGCAGAAGCTGCCAGGATCCTTCGCTGGGCGGAGAATCACGTGATAGCACTGTCAGCAGTATTCATCCCGGGCGTGGACAACTGGGAAGCAGACTTCCTCAGCAGACACGACCTTCACCCGGGAGAGTGGGGACTTCATCCAGAAGTTTTCCACATGCTATTAAACCGTTGGGTAAAACCAATGGTGGACATGATGGCGTCTCGCCTCAACAAAACACTGGACAGGTATTGCGCCAGGTCAAGAGATCCGCAGGCAATAGCTGTGGACGCGCTGGTAACACCTTGGGTGTACCAGTCGGTATATGTGTTTCCTCCTCTGCCTCTCATACCAAAGGTATTGAGGATTATACGGCAAAGAGGAGTAAGACTAGTGGCTCCGGATTGGCCAAGAAGGACTTGGTACCCGGAACTTCAAGAGATGGTCACGGACGATCCGTGGCCTCTACTTCTGAGAAGGGACCTGCTTCAGCAGGGTCCTTGTCTTTTTCAAGACTTACCGCGGCTGCGTTTGACGGCATGGCGTTGAATGCCAGATCCTAAAAGGAAAAGGCATTCCAGAAGAAGTCATTCCTACCTTGATAAAGGCAAGGAAGGAAGTCACCGCGAAGCATTATCGCCGTATTTGGCGAAAATATGTTGCGTGGTGCGAGCAGCGGAGTGCTCCGATGGAGGAATTTCAACTGGGTCGTTTTCCTACATTTCCTGCAATCAGGATTGTCTATGGGTCTCAAATTGGGATCTATTAAGGTTCAAATTTCGGCCCTATCAATATTCTTCCACAAAGAATTGGCCTCAGTCCCTGAGGTCCAGATTTTTATCAAAGGAGTACTGCATATACAGCCTCCTGTGGTGCCTAAGGTGGCACCGTGGGATCTAAATGTAGTTTTAGATTTCCTCAAATCCAATTGGTTTGAACCACTAAAGAATGTGGATTTGAAATATCTCACATGGAAAGTGACTATGTTACTGGCCCTGGCTTCGGCCGGGAGAGTATCTGAACTGGCGGCTTTGTCTTATAAAAGCCCTTATTTAATTTTCCATTCGACATAGGGCAGAGCTGCGGACGCGTCCGCATTTTCTCCCTAAGGTGGTATCAGCGTTTCACCTGAACCAGCCTATTGTAGTGCCTGCGGCTACAGACGACTTGAAGGACTCCAAGTTGTTGGACGTTGTCAGAGCCTTAAAAATATACATTTAAAGGACGGCTGGAGTCAGAAAATCTGACTCGCTGTTTATACTGTATGCACCCAACAAGTTGGGTGCACCTGCTTCTAAGCAGTCGATTGCTCGTTGGTTTTGTAACAAAATTCAACTTGTACATTCTGTGGCAGGCCTGCCACAGCCTAAATCTGTTAAGGCCCATTCCGCAAGGAAGGTGGGCTCATCTTGGGCGGCTGCCCGAGGGGTCTCGGCATTACAACTCTGCCGAGCAGCTACGTGGTCAGGGGAGAACACGTTTGTAAATTTTTACAAATTTGATACCCTGGCAAAGGAGGACCTGGAGTTCTCTCATTCGGTGCTGCAGAGTCATCCGCACTCTCCCGCCCGTTTGGGAGCTTTGGTATAATCCCCATGGTCCTTTCAGGAACCCCAGCATCCACTTAGGACGATAGAGAAAATAAGAATTTACTTACCGATAATTCTATTTCTCGGAGTCCGTAGTGGATGCTGGGCGCCCATCCCAAGTGCGGATTATCTGCAATACTTGTACATAGTTATTGTTAACTAATTCGGGTTATTGTTTAGGAAGCCATCTTTCAGAGGCTCCTCTGTTATCATACTGTTAACTGGGTTTAGATCACAAGTTGTACGGTGTGATTGGTGTGGCTGGTATGAGTCTTACCCGGGATTCAAAATCCTCCCTTATTGTGTACGCTCGTCCGGGCACAGTACCTAACTGGAGTCTGGAGGAGGGTCATAGGGGGAGGAGCCAGTACACACCACCTGACCTGTAAAAGCTTTACTTTTGTGCCCTGTCTCCTGCGGAGCCGCTATCCCCCTTGGTCCTTTCAGGAACCCCAGCATCCACTACGGACTCCGAGAAATAGAATTATCGGTAAGTAAATTCTTATTTTTGCAATCAGCCCGCATATTGCGATGCATTCACAATTTCTGCAGTGGACGTTTTTTCTCTGTTTCTGTGCGGGAACTATTTGATCGCAGCAACTGCTTTTTAGCAGAAGCTGCAAACCTTACTGAATAAGGTCCTAAGTCATCAGAATGTTATATTACTGATAGAGGAACAAATTAAAAGTTAATATATGCAGAGAATAAAAATAAAAGAAAATAAGATCATTTGCATTGGATGATCTAATATGCAGTGAGCCTTATACTCTGGTAATTGCCTTCTGCAGAACATCTTTCATTTATACTCAAAGTTAAGAAATCAGGCATTTACTGTTACAGCCCTATCATTTTACTAATTTCTCTGTGACCAGAACTGCTTTAGAGAAAACACTTAAAATCTTGTAACCCCTCAGGTGATTGTGAATCTCTTTTGGTTTGCAATTATTTGTGTTTATGAATGAGGCAAGATACTCCGTTATAAACACCTAGTACATTATGCAGGGTTGCTGGTTTAAACCAATTATTGTTTTGTGTTTTCTCCAGCATCCATAAGGATATTGGGGAATTACTACGATGGGGTATAGATGGGGTCCAAAAGAGCCGGTGCACTTTAAATTTCTTCAACTGTGTGTGCTGGCTCCTCCCCTCTGCCCCCTCCCACAGGCAGTTTAGAAAAAATTGCCCTCAGGAAGGGATGCACACTCTGGAGCTCTGGAGAGTTTTCTTCAGTTTCTTTTAAAACTTTATTATTTTCGGTATGCTGTTCGGGCATCAGCATACCTGCACCGTGGGAGTTAGGGGTCCGCATCGGTCACCGCCCTCTGTAAGGCTTCAGAGCCGTTTCCCCGCTGCAGGACCACCGTCCTAAGAGGTGGTTGTACAGCGGGGCACTGCGCCTTAGCAATCGCAGCACGCCGCACACCCCTAACATTGCCTGAAGGTGAGGAAAAACAGGGGGCCCCGCTAGGGAGGTCCCCCGATTCTTGGTGATGCAAAAGCGCAGGGGCAGCATACGGAACTCTCCTAGGGGGGACCTGCTATAGCCCCTCTGTGCACACTGGCAGTGGTAGTGAAAACTAACACTTGCTGTGATGTTTTACACTTATATGGATACTTTGCCAGTATAAATATCACTGAAGCGCCATTACAGGGTGCGGGCCTTCCTCAGAGTGGGACCAGCAGCGTTTTGGTGCATTCCTCTGCTTACAGCTGCAGCAGCAGGCACACACAGCTCCTCCATACACTCGGGATACGCAGGAAAACTGGTACAGGGGTGTAGCAAAGGGGGAGAGCCGCTATTGTACACAATCTGTGTCCTGAAAAGGACTAATACTCCGGTATTGCACCATGATATAACAGCTTGCAGCCTCACTGGGGCTGTTTAGCTTGGGTGTGCTGTTCCCTTCTCTCTGTCTCCCTCTCTCATACAGTAAGGGCAGGCTTGCTATTGTTTCTCTTACGTCCTAGGGGATGCTGGAGTCCACTTTAGTACCATGAGGTATAGACTGGTCCACCAGGAGCCCATTGACACTTTAAGAGTTTGAGAGTGTGGGCTGGCTCCTCCCTCTATGCCCCTCCTACCAGACTCAGTTTAGAAAATGTGCCCGGAGGAGCCGGTCACAGCTAGGGGAGCTCTCCTGAGCTCTTCTAGTAAACGTTGTTTTTAGAGTTTTTTTTTTTTTACAGGAGGCTGTTGGCAACAGCCTGCCTGCAGCGTGGGACTAAGGGGGGGAGCAGTGTCCGCCCTGCGGGGTCTGAGCCACTGACTGGACACTGAGCTCCAGAGGGGTCGGATCGGTCTCCGCCGCAGGGAAGCGCTCGCCCCAGCAGCATGCCACCAACCCCTTACAGACGCTGAAGAGTGGTGAGTGAGTCACCGACCCCCCTAGCAAGCGAGGGGCCGGTGTAAAGATGGCGGCAACGGGGAGGGAGCGCAGTACTAACTGCACTCCTGGGAAGGTTCAGAGGCACATAGTGCGGCGCTGTGAGGGGCGCCCTGGGCCAGCTCTTACCCCCACACTGGTCAGCAAGTCTGTCGGGGTCCGCGGATCTCAGCCAGCAAGTTTTTCCTCAGGTGAGTATAAAATCTGAAGAGCGGGAAGACAGCGTCAATAAGGGGGCGGAGCTTCTCAAAGCGGACCCAGCAGCGTTCCAGCGCCATTTTTCCTGCCTGCACAGTGCTGGATGGAAGAACAGGTCCCTCCACAGCAGCTCCAACTGTCAGTACATGGTACCAGGGGGTTATAGAAGGGAGGGGAGGCTGTAAAATGACTGTCTCTCCTATTAAGAGACACAGACTGTGCTGGTATGGGGTTTCCTTTTATTGAAAGCGCAGTACTGTGGGTTGGCTCCGATCTCTGCGTCTCTCTTGCCATTCTTGGGGGGGGGGGGGGGGGGGAGACTCTGTCTGCCCTCACCTGTGTGTGTGTGTGGAGAGTGTTTGGTAGTCCCCTTTAGCTATGTCCAGGGACACTGTGTCATATGCTGCGGAGGATTTATCTTCCCAGGATGATTCCATTCCATGTAATCAGGATAGCACTGGTTTAGCACAGATACCAGCAAGGGAACCAGAGTGGTTTTCCTCTATCAAATCTTGGATTTCTCAGATTTCTGACAGGGTTGCAAGTAATGAATCTGCAACCCAGGTATTACAGAGCTCTGTGGCTGTATGGCCTGTTTCTGGTACCTCAGGACACCCCGCTATATACCCCCACAAACATGCGCTTGTGCATGTCACACAAGACGACACGGATACCGATTCTGACACTACAGATGGTGATGGGGATGTGTTTCAGGGGTCCGCATCTCTTGCAAAGGGGGTGCAATTGTTGATAGAGGCTATCAGGGATGTCTTAAATGTTAATGATACCACACCTGAGCAGGTTGAGGAGGCTTTTTTCACTGAAAATAAAAAAGCCTCGCTAACCTTCCCTGCGTCAAAGGAGTAGAATGCTATATTTGAAAAAGCATGGGAAAACCCTGAGAAATAGTTCCAGATCCCTAAATGATCCAGGTGGCTTTTCCTTTCCCTGAGGAAGATAGGAAAAAGTGGGAAAACCCTCCGATTGTTGACGCATCTGTGTCAAGACTCTCAAAGAAGGTGGTTTTGCCTGTCCCGGGATCTACCACCTTAACGCAACCGGCAGATAGAAAGATTGATAACGCTTAAATCAATGTACACTTCTTCTGGGGCCATATTACGTCCCACTATTGCTAGTGCATGGATTGCAAAAGCAATAGTGAAGTGGTCGGCTGCCTTACTTGAGGATTTGGATACGATGGATAGGGATGACGTTGCATTGTATTTACGCAACATACATGATTCAGCAAGTTTTATGGTAGAATCCATGAAAGACCTGGGTTCCATGACTGTGGGAATTTCTTCCATGTCTGTTTCAGCTCGTCGGGGACTATGGCTGCACCAGTGGTCGGCCGACACGGAATCCAGAAGAAGTGTGGAGTCCCTACCCTATACAGGTCAGGCTCTCATTGGGGAAGCTCTAGACGCGTGGATATCCACCGCTACAGCGGGTAAGTCTTTGTTTCTTCCCTCAGCAGCACCTGCTCTGAAGAAATCCTTCTCTTCAGCTGCACCGCAGTCCTTTCGGCCTAACAAGCCTAGAAAGGCCAGAACATCCAATACCTTCTTTAGGGGAGGTCGGGATAAGTCCAAGAAACCTGCCGCTGCAGGTTCACAGGAACAAAAGCCTGCTTTGGGTACGCCAAAGTCCTCCGCATGACGGTGGACTGCACGCCCTGGGGGTGGGGCCAGTGGGAGCGAGACTCAGACACCTAAGTCATGTCTGGGTATCGTCCGGCCTAGATCCCTGGGTGGTAGATATTGTGTCTCTGAAATTCCAGCCTGTATCCCTAAGTCTCCCTCCTCATCGCTTTTTCAAGTCAGGCTTACCAACTCTGTTGGCAGACAGCACTGTGTACTACAGGACGCTGTCCAAAAGCTGGTAGAGGCACAGGTCATTGTGCCAGTACCACCTCACATGCTGAACAAAGGTTGCTATTCTATCCTTTTTGTGGTACCGAAACCGGATGGTTCGTTCAGGCCCATTCTGAACCTAAAATCATTGAACCCCTTTCTAATGGAGTTCAAGTTCAAGATGGAGTCTCTCAGGGCGGTGATATCAGGTCTGGAAGAAGGGGAATTCTTGGTATCACTGGATATCAAGGATGCGTACCTCCACATTCCGATCTGGCTGCCGCATCAGGCTTATCTCCGCTTCGCATTGCTGGATTGTCAATTTCAGTTCCAGGCCCTGCCATTCGGCCTCTCCACAGCACTGAGGGTGTTTACCAAGTTGATGGCGGAAATGATGATTCTCCTACGCAAGCAGGGTGTGAACATAATTCCATATCTGGACGATCTGCTGATAAAGGCATCGTCCATGGAGAAGCTGCTGCAGTCCATTGTACTCACAATGCGACTGCTCCAGAGTCACGGTTGGATTCTGAACTTTCCAAAGTCACATTTGGAACCAACCCAGAGGTTGTCATTTCTGGGAATAATCCTGGATGCGGAAGTGCAGCGGGTGTTTCTTCCGCAGGAAAAGGCATTGGTTATGCAAGCCATGGTCCTGTATGTCCTGAAGCCACCCCGGGTGTTGGTTCATCAATGCATTCGCCTATTGTTCTTCTCGCCTGATTAGGGCTATCTATGATGCTCCTGCCTTGAGCTTTGGAAAAACAACTGATTCGCCTGAGCCAGGAGGCGGGGATATATGGATGGGCCTGTTGCATGCTGGGATGCCGAAAGCTTTGACCGTTTGGTGCACACTTGCTGTCGCGTCATCATATCCCGATGTTATCCTGTGTACTTAGGAGAAATGACGTTATCAACGGTAAGTTTTACCATAACGATTATTTCACAGTATTAATATATATATAAGCAGGATTCCATTTTTTTTCATTGAAACATTAATGCAAAAATAAAAACTGGTTTAAATAATGTTATTTCTCCCTAACCCTCACCTTATGTACATTATATATACTATTTGGATGTGGTGGGGGTGCTTTGAACTGCTTTATTGAACCTATTTTTGTCATCTGGTAATAAGCCTCTTTAAAAAAAAAAAAAAAAGTGTTTTACAATGTGCCATGAGCTTCCATTCGAAATGCTGGCAGTCCTTCCCATGTGATTTTTTTTAAATTAGTGGTTGTGCCATAAAAGTATAAGGGGGGTATTCAATCAAGTTCTATTTTTTTTTGACTGGTCGAAAAAAAAAGCGTCACTATTTCGACACAGGGTATTCAATTGCAGGCATTTTTTGCCCATTTTTAAATCCATTTTTCCCCATGCTGTTTCATTTTTGTGTTTGTATCGGCATGGGCGAACATTGCGCTAAAAAACGGGCAAAAACTCCAAAACACGTGTTTCTGCTGTGGGGTACACTGGGCACAAGGATAGACACATAGGATAGGTACACAAGGATAGACATAGGGGTGTAGAGTAGGATCTTGATCCGAGGCACCAACAGGCTGAAAAGCTTTGACTGTTCCCAGAATGCATAGCGCTGCCTCCTCTATAACTCCGCCTACCTGCACAGGAGCTCAGTTTGGTAGTTGGTGCCGCAGATAGCAGGCACATAATAGAGGGGCTGCTCTGGGCAGCCCTAAGAAGAGCTTTTTGAGAAGAAAAGTGAAGACTTCAAGGGCTGCAGCAGTGTGTATATGTCTTTTGACATTCACTGCTGCAGCTCCCTCTCTCCCCAGCGGCGCTGTACACTCCCGAGCCCTGGTTGCCGGGTAACTACAGCAGGAGGCTTTGGTTTTCTTCCATGGTCAGGCACACACGACGGGGGCTCTCCGGGATCGTGTGGCCACGCTTCGGGAGGTGGTGAGTGGGTCCCGCTTGCGGGACCCGTACTTTATCGCGGTCAGTGGGAGGCGGGCCGCTCGCGCTGGCGGTGGACACTGGCAGTACAGGCGATCCCACTAGATCACGAGGGCATGGGTGCAGGTCAGGTTTTCCCTCAAAACCATTTTAATAGTAGCCCACAGTACCCCGTGGTTTTGCCAGCAGGGGGATAAGGCTTAGACCTGGAGCCCCTCCCCCAGCTCCAGGGCGCCATTTCCCACAAATGTTCCCGCCCTGGAGCTGCATATCTGTCTCTCCCTCACTCCCTGTCAGTGTCTGGGCACCATTTCTCTCAGCTACACTGTTCCTGGGACTGCTTTGGCAAATCCTCCTGTGTTAAGCCGCCTGGTTGTCAGTGCTGTGACTTTACATGACACTTAAGTATTCTACCTGCCTCTTAGACAGTGTTAGTTAAGAAAGAGTGCATTTAGTCAGGGTTTTTTAGTACAATTACCCTGTGATATACATCCAGTTCTTACTGTGCAGTGTTATAGCTATTGACTACATAGCTATATAAGCTGGTCCAGTGCAGTATTATTTTTAGTAATAACCTCTGCATTGTACAACTGTGACTATATGTGTGTGCTTTAGCTTGCTGAATGGTTTCCATTTCGTGTCTCTCACTCAACTTGCTATCCCTATATTCTATAACCTGAGGAGGCTTGGTGCGTCAGGTTTTATATTTATATAGGATTTTCACAAGATATACTTTAATACGTATTTTCTCTGACGTCCTAAGTGGATGCTGGGGACTCCGTCAGGACCATGGGGATTAGCGGCTCCGCAGGAGACAGGGCACAAAAGTAAAAGCTTTAGGATCAGGTGGTGTGCACTGGCTCCTCCCCCTATGACCCTCCTCCAAGCCTCAGTTAGATTTTTGTGCCCGGCCGAGAAGGGTGCAATCTAGGTGGCTCTCCTAAAGAGCTGCTTAGAGTAAAAGTTTGTTAGGTCTTTTATTTTCAGTGAGTCCTGCTGGCAACAGGCTCACTGCTACGAGGGACTTATGGGAGAGAAGTGAACTCACCTGCGTGCAGGATGGATTGGCTTCTTAGGCTACTGGACACCATTAGCTCCAGAGGGAGTCGGAACACAGGTCTCACCCTGGGGTTCGTCCCGGAGCCGCGCCGCCGACCCCCCTTGCAGATGCCGAAAAGTGAAGGTCCAGAAACGGCGGCAGAAGACTCTTCAGTCTTCATAAGGTAGCGCACAGCACTGCAGCTGTGCGCCATTGTTGTCAGCACACTTCATAGCAGCGGTCACTGAGGGTGCAGGGCGCTGGGGGGGGGCGCCCTGGGCAGCAATGATAGTACCTTATTCTGGCTAAAAATACATCACATATTGCCCCTGGGGGCTATATGGATGTATTTAACCCCTGCCAGGTCTCAGAAAAACGGGAGAAGAAGCCCGCCGAAAAGGGGGCGGGGCCTATTCTCCTCAGCACACAGCGCCATTTTCCCTCACAGAAATGCTGGTGGGAAGGCTCCCAGGCTCTCCCCTGCACTGCACTACAGAAACAGGGTTAAAACAGAGAGGGGGGGCACTTATTTGGCGATATGTATATATATATTAAAATGCTATAAGGGAAAAACACTTATATAAAGGTTGTCCCTGTATAATTATAGCGTTTTTGGTGTGTGCTGGCAAACTCTCCCTCTGTCTCCCCAAAGGGCTAGTGGGGTCCTGTCCTCTATCAGAGCATTCCCTGTGTGTGTGCTGTGTGTCGGTACGTGTGTGTCGACATGTATGAGGACGATGTTGGTGAGGAGGCGGAGCAATTGCCTGAAATGGTGATGTCACTCTCTAGGGAGTCGACACCGGAATGGATGGCTTATTTAAGGAATTACGTGATAATGTCAACACGCTGCAAGGTCGGTTGACGACATGAGACGGCCGGCAAACAAATTAGTACCTGTCCAGGCGTCTCAAACACCGTCAGGGGCTGTAAAACGCTCATTTACCTCAGTCGGTCGACACAGACACGGACACTGACTCCAGTGTCGACGGTGAAGAAACAAACGTATTTTCCTTTAGGGCCACACGTTACATGTTAAGGGCAATGAAGGAGGTGTTACATATTTCTGATACTACAAGTACCACAAGAAGGGTATTATGTGGGGTGTGAAAAAACTACCTGTAGTTTTTCCTGAATCAGATAAATTAAATGAAGTGTGTGATGATGCGTGGGTTTCCCCAGATAGAAAATTATTGGCGGTATACCCTTTCCCGCCAGAAGTTAGGGCGCGTTGGGAAACACCCTTTAGGGTGGATAAGGCGCTCACACGCTTATCAAAACAAGTGGCGGTACCGTCTCCAGATAGGGCCGCCCTCAAGGAGCCAGCTGAGAGGCTGGAAAATATCCTAAAAAGGTATATACACACATACTGGTGTTATACTGCGACCAGCGATCGCCTCAGCCTGGATGTGCAGCGCTGGGGTGGCTTGGTCGGATTCCCTGACTGAAAATATTGATACCCTTGACAGGGACAGTATTTTATTGACTATAGAGCATTTAAAGGATGCATTTCTATATATGCGAGATGCACAGAGGGATATTTGCACTCTGGCATCAAGAGTAAGTGCGATGTCCATATCTGCCAGAAGATGTTTATGGACACGACAGTGGTCAGGTGATGCAGATTCCAAACGGCACATGGAAGTATTGCCGTATAAAGGGGAGGAGTTATTTGGGGTCGGTCCATCGGACCTGGTGGCCTCGGCAACAGCTGGAAAATCCACCTTTTTTACCCCAAATCACATCTCAGCAGAAAAAGACACCGTCTTTTCAGCCTCAGTCCTTTCGTCCCCATAAGGGCAAGCGGGCAAAAGGTCAGTCATATCTGCCCAGGGATAGAGGAAAGGGAAGAAGACTGCAGCAGGCAGCCCATTCCCAGGAACAGAAGCCCTCCACAGCTTCTGCCAAGTCCTCAGCATGACGCTGGGGCCGTACAAGCGGACTCAAGTGCGGTGGGGGGTCGTCTCAAGAGTTTCAGCGCGTAGTGGGCTCACTCGCAAGTGGACCCCTGGATCCTACAAGTAGTATCCCAGGGGTACAGACTGGAGATTCGAGACGTCTCCCCCTCGCAGGCTCCTGATGTCTGCTTTACCAACGTCTTCCTCCGACAGGGAGGCAGTATTGGAAACAATTCACAAGCTGTATTCCCAGCAGGTGATAATCAAAGTACCCCTCCTACAACAAGGAAAGGGGTGTTATTCCACACAATATTGTGGTACTGAAGCCAGACGGCTCGGTGAGACCTATTCTAAATGGGAAATCTTTGAACACTTACATACAAAGGTTCAAATCAAGATGGAGTCACTCAGAGCAGTGATAGCGAACCAGGAAGAAGGGGACTATATGGTGTCCCTGGACATCAAGGATGCTTACCTCCATGTCCCAAATTGCCCTTCTCACCAAGGGTACCTCAGGTTCGTGGTACGGAACTGTCACTATCAGTTTCAGACGCTGCCGTTTGGATTGTCCACGGCACCCCGGGTCTTTACCAAAGTAATGGCCGAAATGATGATTCTTCTTCAAAGAAAAGGCGTCTTAATTATCCCTTACTTGGACGATCTCCTGATAAGGGCAAAGTCCAGAGAACAGTTGGAAGTCGGAGTAGCACTATCTCAAGTAGTTCTACGACAGCACGGGTGGATTCTAAATATCCAAAATCGCAGCCGTTTCCGACGACACGTCTGCTGTTCCTAGGGATGGTTCTGGACACAGTCCAGAAAAAGGTGTTTCTCCCGGAGGAGAAAGCCAGGGAGTTATCCGAGCTAGTCAGGAACCTCCTAAAACCAGGAAAAGTGTCAGTGCATCATTGCACAAGAGTCCTGGGAAAAATGGTGGCTTATTACGAAGCGATTCCATTCGGCAGATTCCACGCAAGAACTTTTCAGTGGGATCTGCTGGAAAAATGGTCCGGATCGCATTTTCAGATGCATCAGCGGATAACCCTATCTCCAAGGACAAGGGTGTCTCTCCTGTGGTGGTTACAGAGTGCTCATCTTCTAGAGGGCCGCAGATTCGGCATTCAGGATTGGATGCTGGTGACCACGGAGGCCAGCCTGAGAGGCTGGGGAGCAGTCACACAGGGAAATTTTTTTCCAGGGAGTGTGATCAAGTCTGGAGTTTTTTCTCCACATAAATATACTGGAGCTAAGGGCAATTTACAATGCTCTAAGCTTAGCAAGACCTCTGCTTCAAGGTCAGCCGGTATTGATCCAGTGGGACAACATCACGGCAGTCGCCCACGTAAACAGACAGGGCGGCACAAGAAGCAGGAGGGCAATGGCAGAAACTGCAAGGATTTTTCGCTGGGCGGAAAATCATGTGATAGCACTGTCAGCAGTGTTCATTCCGGGAGTGGACAACTGGGAAGCAGATTTCCTCAGCAGGCACAACCTCCACCCGGGAGAGTGGGGACTTCATCGGGAAGTCTTCCACATGATTGTGAACCGTTGGAAAAGACCAAAGGTGGACATGATGGCGTCCCGCCTGAACAAAAAACTGGACAAGTATTGCGCCAGGTCAAAAGACCCTCAGGCAATAGCTGTGGACGTTCTGGTAACACCGTGGGTGTACCAGTCGGTGTATGTCTTCCCTCCTCTGCTTCTCATACCCAAGGTATTGAGAATTATAAGACGTAGAGGAGTAAGAACTATACTCGTGGCTCCGGATTGGCCAAGAAGGACTTGGTACCCGGAACTTCAAGAGATGCTCACAGAGGACTCATGGCCTCTGCCGCTAAGAAGGGACTTGCTTCAGCAAGTACCATGTCTGTTCCAAGACTTACCGCGGCTGCGTTTGACGGCATGGCGGTTGAACGCCGGATCCTAAGGGAAAAAGGCATTCCGGAAGAGGTCATTCCTACCCTGGTCAAAGCCAGGAAGGAGGTGACCGCACAACATTATCACCACATGTGGCGAAAATATGTTGCGAGGTGTGAGGCCAGGAAGGCCCCATGAAGAAATTTCAACTCGGTCGTTTCCTGCATTTCCTGCAAACAGGAGTGTCTATGGGCCTCAAATTGGGGTCCATTAAGGTTCAAATTTCGGCCCTGTCGATTTTCTTCCAGAAAGAATTGGCTTCAGTTCCTGAAGTCCAGAAGTCAAGGGAGTACTGCATATACAACCCCCTTTTGTGCCTCCAGTGGCACTGTGGGATCTCAACGTAGTTCTGGGATTCCTAAAATCACATTGGTTTAAACCGCTCAAATCTGTGGATTTGAAATATCTCACAGGGAAAGTGACCATGCTGTTGGCCCTGGCCTCGGCCAGGCGAGTGTCAGAATTGGCGGCGTTTGTCTCAAAAAAGCCCATATCTGATTGTCCATTCGGACAGTGCAGAGCTGCGGACTCATCCCCAGTTTCTCCCTAAGGTGGTGTCAGTGTTTCACCCGAACCAGCTTATTGTGGTACCTGCGGCTACTAGGGACTTGGAGGACTCCAAGTTGCTAGATGTTGTCAGGGCCCTGAAAATATAGTTTCCAGGACGGCTGGAGTCAGGAAAACTGACTTGCTGTTATCCTGTATGCATCCAACAAACTGGGTGCTCTTGCTTCTAAGCAGACGATTGCTAGTTGGATGTGTAGTACAATTCAGCTTGCACATTCTGTGGCAGGCCTGCCACAGCCAAAATATGTAAATGCCCATTCCACAAGGAAGGTGGGCTCATCTTGGGCGGCTGCCCGAGGGGTCTCGGCTTTACAACTTTGCCGAGCTGATACTTGGTCAGGGGCACACCCTGACTGAGGAGGACCTGGAGTTCTCTCATTCGGTGCTGCAGAGTCATCCGCACTCTCCCGCCCGTTTGGGAGCTTTGGTATAATCCCCATGGTCCTGACGGAGTCCCCAGCATCCACTTAGGACGTCAGAGAAAATAAGAATTTACTTACCGATAATTCTATTTCTCGTAGTCCGTAGTGGATGCTGGGCGCCCATCCCAAGTGCGGATTGTCTGCAATACTTGTACATAGTTATTGTTACAAAAATCGTGTTATTATTGTTGTGAGCCATCTTTTCAGATGCTCCGCTGTTATCATGCTGTTAACTGGGTTCAGATCACAGGTTGTACAGTGTGATTGGTGTGGCTGGTATGAGTCTTACCCGGGATTCAAAATCCTTCCTTATTGTGTACGCTCGTCCGGGCACAGTATCCTAACTGAGGCTTGGAGGAGGGTCATAGGGGGAGGAGCCAGTGCACACCACCTGATCCTAAAGCTTTTACTTTTGTGCCCTGTCTCCTGCGGAGCCGCTAATCCCCATGGTCCTGACTGAGTCCCCAGCATCCACTACGGACTACGAGAAATAGAATTATCGGTAAGTAAATTCTAATTTTTCTCTGTGATTTTAGTCACCATATCTCTCCTATATCTCTGCTTGTGCTGATTACACTGCGCAGGGGTTTGGGTAAGAGGTATTGTGCTGCTGCCAATTGTACTGTGTTACCTGATACTGCAAGTTATATATCATGTCTGCTTCTGAAGGTAACGGTTCTGGGGCGGAACACACTGCAGGTGTTGCTGAAGCCACAGATCCATATGAGGAGAATATAGCAGCTGTGGGCTCTGGTTCTGGGGGCTCCTTGCCCCCCAGTGGGACTGTGGCAACGGAGGTACTTAATGACCCACCGTGGGCTGCTTTTTCCACGCTTCTGCATACGCTAGTTAATAAACTAACACCCCCTATGGGACCCGCTATGCCGGTTCAACCGTAAGTGATCCCTGTAGCTAAATTGCTGTGGGCGGACAATTTATCTGCTCAATTGAAGAAGTTGAACCAGTCCCTGACTACTAAAAATTCTGACCATTGCTCGCCCAAGTCCAAGGGGTCCTCTAAGCGAGCTCTTATCTCCTCACAATCCACTGCTGTCACTGACACCTCGTCTGATGAAGATGGCACTTACACTGACCCCACAGATTCTGACACAGATACTGCTGATGGGGAGGGTAGTTCACATGTGGATGTTCCTGATCTTTTGGAAGCTATTAAGTTGATTTTACAGATTACGGATGATCCCGAGCCATCCGTCACTCCTAAGAAACCAGATAGGTTCAAGCATCAGAATGTGGTTAAACAAGTTTTACCTCACTCTGACCACCTAGTGCAGAGGTTCTCAAACTCGGTCCTCGGGGGCACACACAGTGCATGTTTTGCAGGAAACCCAGCAGGTGCACAGGTGTATTAATTACTCACTGACACATTTTAAAAGGTCCACAGGTGGAGCTAATTATTTCACTTGCGATTCTGTGAGGAGACCTGCAAAACATGCACTGTGTGTGCCCCCGAGGACCGAGTTTGAGAACCTCTGACCTAGTGGATATACGTCAGGAAAAAGAGAATACGGGGAATGTCTACCCCGTTGCATCGGGCGCTACTGGATTAAATTTAGGAAAACACCTGATAAAGGATATGTAGTATGAAAGCAGCTCCTAGAGGGCAACTGGATGCCTTATTCAAAGATATATAGTTTAATGTTCTATAGAAAACATTAAAGGAGCGCTGATATCAAGTAAAAAATCATTTAATAATAAGTACGGTGGAAAGAACCACCTAGGATGATTAATTAGAAGTTAAAAACAAAAGCAGTGCAAATACATATGTATATATAAAGATAATCACATTCACAATAAAAGATAAGATGACTGTAATCGGCTGATGCGCCAATTAAAGTTAATGTTGCAGTCCACAGTAATATATTAAGCTGGTGGCATCCGTACTGATAAGGGGCTTAGATAATGTCTCGACAGGTCATTTGGAAAATCTGCTGATAAATTTAAGCAGAGGGTTTTTTTATTGCTGTTGCTCACCCCTAGTATTAAAATCCGTTCTCACCCGTAGTTGTAAGCGCTGATTCCCGTCAATAGCAGTTAGCGGAGGTGGCTCTCGGCAGCCGACAGCAGCTGTGTCAGGATGTCCGGCAGAGAGAATCGCACATGCTGCGTAACACCTCAGCAAGACGGGGCTTTCCAAGCACAGCAGGGAGAGTTTGGTAGAAGTGTGTCCAGTTGAAAAAGATGTTGAGAGAACGTCCTAATCCCTTGATATAAGTAACGGATGGTCCGTGAGAGTCTCCAGCAGTGGACAGGTAACAAAGGTGACCCTCTACGCGTTTCTCTGCCCACGATACCGGCAGTTTCCTCAGGAAGTGTGAATACCCATTTGACAGGTGTGGTCAGCAGCCAACCAGCTTTAGAGTCTCTTTATTCACACCTAAAGGCTGTAATTGGGTTTCACACTATGTTGGGTCGTTTGCACATATTTCATTCACTGGTTTTAATCAGGTGTACAGATTATATAAATTCCAAGTAATAATACGAAGTAATAATAATACAAAATAAGTTAGGACAACAGAAAAGAAAAAGATATAAACATTATATTGCCGTTATCGGTAGAAGAGGTGTCGAAAATATAGGTATAGATGGTCTCATAATTTGCATGTATATATATATTTGACACATAAAGAAACTTACTTGGGGCAAATAAACTTAACACTCCCACATTATAAATTTATAGTAAGTTTCACATGGGTTATAATATAGTTTAATTTTACTAGTTGACTACCCTTGATGTATCGTAATTATATTTTAGTTTTCACTTTATAGTAATCAACATTAATTAGTCACCCTTATACCGAAAGCGGCTATTAGCATAGATATGGCATCCCAGAGTAGTTTTTTATATATATATATATATATATATATATATATATATATATATATATATATATATATATATATATATATATATATATATATAGAACCAGTACTTGTTCTCACGGCCGCAATAGCCCAACGGATAGAAAATGGACTGCGGCCAAAAGGTCACCGGTTCAAAATCGGAGTCAAGGAACATATTTTCACAATTTATTTTTTAATATTTTTAGTTGTTATATAAGTAGAATAAATGTCTATTGTTATATAGAGAAAGGGGTTTAAAAAATCTTTCTGTTAATATGGTCATACACAGCTCAAATTAAACCAAAACTACACGGTCTAAGCGAGAAAAGCAATCTATGAGAGAGAAATAGAGAAGCGTATTGTCTATAGATAGACATAAATAATTTATAACTCATGCCCAGTTCAGTGCTGAACTTAGCGTAAATGAGATTCAAGAATAATACTATGTTTGATAATGAGAGATATAGGAAGGAGACCATTGGGAAAGATACTTTACTTTTAGAAAAGGAGGTGGTAGCACCTACCCTGATATATAGGAAGAATAGCTTAGTATAGATATGGAACCTACCCACAAAATAGATGCATAAGCACCAACAATGTAGAAATGGACCATCTATGCCTAGTATATGTATGGACGCCGGGGTCAACAAATACGTACTTATTAAATGATTTTTTACTTGATATACGTCAGGAACCCTGGGAAAACCCGGGTAAGAAGTTTGTGCCTCAAAAGAAGATGCTGGCTCGCTATCCCCTCGCTCCAGAGCGGTCTAAAAATTGGGAAACGCCTCCTCCAGTAGACTCGCATGTGGCTAGGATGGTGGTTTCCTCAGCTCTACCTGTCACTACCATCAAGTCTCTAAAAGAGCCTACGGATAAACGTTTGGAGGGTTGTCTGAAAGCGATTTACACCCTCACGGGTACTGCACAAAGGCCCAATATTGCAGCAACATGGGCTGCAGAGGCTATTGAAGCATGGGCCTTGGAGTTAGAAGCTGAAATCTCTTCTGACCATGCTAGACAATGCTTGTCATATATTGTCACAGCTTCTCACTATATTAAAGAGGCGGCTTCTGATGCCGGTATCCTAGCAGCCAAGGCCTCTACTACATCAGTCCTGGTTCGCCGGATATTGTGGCTGAGATCCTGGTCTGTGGATCGGGACTCTAGAAAAACCCTGGAGGTACTCCCTTTTAAGGGAGATATTCTGTTTGGGGAGGACTTAAATAAGATTGTGGCTGACTTGGCTACTGCCAAAACTGCCTGTCTGCCAAGTACTGCTCCTTCTGTGTCGAAGGCTAAAGGTACTTCCTTTCACCCTTTTCGTCCTTCAGGTAAAGCAAAAGGTCAGGCGTACAACAAGCAGGCCCGCACTTCCAAACCTGGTAAGCCAAAGCCCAAAAGAGCTTGGGCGGCCCGTCAGCCAGCTTCCAAGACCGATAAGCCTGCCGCATGACAGGGCGGGCCTCCCCCTGTGGGATCCCAGGGTGGGGGGCTGGCTTCTAGGGTATACCCAGGAATGGTTGAAGACCACTTCAGATGCCTGGGTACGGGAAGTCGTCACTCGAGGTTACGCCATAGCCTTCAAAAACCGCCCCCCTCATCGATTTTGCCGGACAGACGTCCCGTTGGACCAGACAAAGGCAAACACTCTACATTCGGTGGTACAGACCCTCCTGGATACAGGAGTCGTAGTACAGGTGCCTCTTGCGCAGAGGGGCCGGGGGTACTATTCTCCGCTGTTTCTAGTCCCGAAACCGAATGGGTCCTCCCGGCCCATTCTCAACCTCAAGGCATTGAACAGGTTTGTGAAGGTTTCCAAGTTCCGTGTGAAAACCCTTCGCTCTGTAGTTCTGGCCTTGGAACCTGGGGACTACATGGTCTCCCTGGACATACAGGATGCTTACCTGCATATCCCTATAGCAGCGTCACATCAACAATACCTGAGGTTTGCGATTGGCAACCTCCATTACCAGTTTCGGGCGTTACCTTTTGGTTTAACTACGGCTCCGCGAGTCTTCACCAAAGTGATGACGGTGGTACTCCGCCGTCAGGGGGTCAGGATACTGCCGTATCTGGACGACTTGTTAATCCTGGCAAATTCCCCAGAACTTCTCCTACGTCATCTGGATATGGCTGTCCGGTTTCTACAAGCCCACGGGTGGCTCATCAACTGGAAGAAATCCTCCCTGGTCCCTGAGCATGGTGCACCTGGGAACGCTATTGGACACTCACAACCAGAGGTTGTTCTTGTCTCAGGATAAAGTCCTGAAGCTTCAGGACAGGATTCGTTGCTTCCTTTCTCGTCCGCAAGTGTCGATGCATTCAGCGATGCAGGTGCTGGGCCTCATGGTGTCAGCATTCGACATGGTGGAGTATGCTCCATTCCATTCTCTCCCCCTCCAGAGGCTGATTCTAGCCAAGTGGGACGGCCTGCCTCACCGGATCAGGTCTCACATGATCTCATTGACTCTGGAGGTCCGTCTGTCGCTGCTCTGGTGGCTCCAGGACCGACAATTGTGCAGGGGCCGTCCCTTCTGGATATCCAACTGGGTCCTGTTGACGACAGATGCCAGTCTAAGAGTTTGGGGCGCGGTGCTGGAGCAACACTCCCTTCAGGGTCGGTGGACCAAGGAGGAATTCCTCCTCTCGATCAACATTCTTCAATGCCTTGAACCTGGCCCAGCATTTAATTCGGAACCGTCCTGTTCAAGTACAGTCTGACAACGCCACCACAGTGGCTTACATAAATCATCAAGGCGGCACTCGAAGCCGTTTGCCGATGAAGGAAGTCTCACGGATTCTACATTGGGCGGAACGCCTTCTACCGGCCATATCGGCAATATTCATTCCGGGAGTCCTGAATTGGGAAGCAGACTTTCTCAGTCGTCAGGACGTACATGCCGGCGAGTGGAGCCTCCATCCAGAAGTGTTTCAACTCCTAGTGGAAAAGTGGGGCCTTCCAGACGTAGATCTGACGGCGTCTCGACACAATCACAAGGTTCCGGTCTTCGTAGCAAGGACAAGGGATCCTCAAGCAGCATTCGTGGATTCGCTGGCGGTGCCGTGGAGGTTTCGGCTGCCATATGTGTTCTCTCCGGTGTCACTCCTGCCAGGGTAATTCGGAAGTTCAAGCAAGAAAAAGGAAATCTGCTTCTCATAGCTCCAGCGTGGCCCAGACGGCACTGGTTCTCAGACCTGCAAGGCCTATCGTCAGAGCGTCCAATTCTACTTCCACAACGCCCAGACCTCCTCGTTCAGGGCCCCTGTGTCTACCAGGACCTAGCCCGGCTGTCTTTGACGGCGTGGCTCTTGAAGCTTCTGTCTTAAGGGCTAAAGGGTTTTCTGAGGCGGTCATTCAAACTATGTTGCGGACCCGGAAACCGGCTTCTGCTCGGATTTACCATAGGATCTGGCATTCTTACTTTGTTTGGTGCGCATCTAACAATTATGACACTTCCAAGTTTAGCACAGCCAAGTTGTTGGCCTTTCTTCAGCAGTGCCTGGACTTAGGCCTGCGTCTGGCCTCCCTCAAGGTTCAAATATCTGCCTTGTCGGTGTGGTTTCATAGAAAGATTGCGACCTTACCTGATGTGCATACCTTCACTCAGGGTGTGTTGCGTATCCAACCTCCCTATGTCCCGCCTGTGGCTCCTTGGGACTTGTCGTGGTTTTAGAGGCGTTACAAGAGTTTCCGTTTGAACCTCTTGGTTCAGCTGATCTTAAGTGGCTTTCCCTTAAGGTGGTGTTTCTGCTGGATATTGCTTCAACTAGAAGAGTGTCGGATTTGGGTGCCTTGTCCTGTAGTTCCCCATATCTGATATTTCACCGTGACCGGGCGGTTCTTAGGACTCGTCCCTGATATTTACCTAAGGTGGTTTCTTCGTTCCACCTTAACCAGGAGATTGTGGTTTCGGCACTTGTTTCTCCTGATCTGTCTCCCAAAGAGTGGTCTTTGGATGTGGTACGGGCTCTCCGTATCTATGTGAAGAGAACTGCTTCTATTAGAAAATCTGATTCTCTCTTTGTGCTGTTTGGATTTCACAAACGGGGCTGGCCTGCTCACAAGCAAACTTTGGCCAGATAGATTAGAATGGTGATTGCACATGCTTATGTGAGGGCTGGTCTCTCGGCTCCTGCTCACATTACGACCCATTCTACTCGGTCTGTTGGACCTTCTTGGGCGGCCCGCCGTGGTGCGATCCTTGAAAAATTGTGCAAGGCGGCTACGTGGTCCTCTGTGAACACGTTCATAAGGTTCTATGCCTTCGATACTGCCGCTTCCCAGGATGCTTCCTTTGGACGCCAGGTTCTTGTGCCCGCTACAGTGCGTCCCCTCCCATAAGGAACTGCTTTAGGACATCCCCTATGTCTATCCTTGTGGAGCCCAGTATACCCCGCAGCAGAAAACGAATTTATGGTAAGAACTTACCTTTGTTAAAACTCTTTCTGCGAGGTACACTGGGCTCCACAAGGCGCCCACCCTGACGCACTTAGCTTCTTTGGGTTGGTATGGCATTAGCCGCTGACACTTCTCCGTTGTGAGTGTGTGGTGTATGTGGCTTCTAACCGTTGTCGTCTCTCTTCCCGCTACTGCATTGGGCTGAGCTCCTGTGTAGGGAGGCAGGGTTATAGAGGAGGCGGTGCTATGCATTCTGGGAACAGTCAAAGCTTTTCAGCCTGTTGGTGCCTCGGATCAAGATCCTACTCTACACCCCTATGTCTATCCTTGTGGAGCCCCGTGTACCTCACAGAAAGAGTTTCAACAATGGTAAGTTCTTACTATAAAACTCGTTATTGGCAGCGAATTCGCTGATACATGTAGTTTTCGCCAGTGCCCTTTTTTTCGACTGGTTGAAAAAAATGGCACTAATTGAATACCCCCCTAATTACAGTATGTCAGAGGATTACTGTGGACAAATATTTCGAATTAAAATTCTTTTTCAACAAATTGTCCTGAGGTTTTTATTTACACACTTACACACACACACACACACACACACACACACACACACACACACACACACACACACACACGCGCTCTCTCGCTCGCTCTCTCTCTCTCTCGCGCTCTCGCTCTCTCTCTCTCGCGCTCTCTCTCTCTCTCGCTCTCTCGCTCTCTCGCTCTCTCGCTCTCGATCGCTCTCTCTCTCTGTTTCTTAATTGGACCCCAGACGTTTGCATGTCCTGATGTTGCTCTCTTGCCTCCTACACACTTTTGCAGTACACAAAACACTTTGTAACTGATACAAAACCAGGTTGATAGGAGCAAGGATTACAAAGGGGGTAATTCAGACCTGATCGTAGCAGCAAATTTGTTAGCAGGTGGGAAAACCATGTGCACTGAAGGGGGGTTAGGTATAACGTGTGCAGAGAGAGTTAGATTTGGATGGGGTATGTTCAAAATGAAATCTAAATTGAAGTGTAAAAATAAAGCAGCCAGTATTTACCTAGCATAGAAACAAAATAACCCACCCAAATCTAGCTCTCTGCACATGTTATGTCACACCTGCAGTGCACATGGTTTTGCCCAGCTGCTAACAAATTTGCTGCTACAATCAGGTCTGAATTACCCCCAAAGTGTCACTCTTCTCCTGCTTGATCCCATTTACAGTAGACTTTTGGCATGCAGTGTAGCTTCAGATATTCTTATCTCAAGGTGGACTTTTCCTTTTACATTAGAGCAGTCTTATGCAGCGTCCGCTCACCAGGTGATGAACCATATATACCAACAGAACCTGACTGATAAGATGATACCTGGTTTTGTTCTTAAGTGCTCCTCTAATATCACTAAAGTTACATTTAACCTAGTGGCTTTCCAAGTCACTAAAAATGTGTATTGTACATTGATACATTTTTTTTTTTCTCTTTTGTGCTCATTTATTAGTTGAAGACCGAATTTGATAAATTATTTGAAGATCTTAAAGAAGATGACAAAACACAAGAGTTAGAACCTGCAGCGGTAAGATTTGCTGGCTTCATATCATGTGTTCAGTTGTCCATGTACTGTCACTTTATCAGTGCGCTTACTACATGTTACATAATGTAAAGTGTTTCTGTCACTAGATCCCTTTTTATCTGAGACTGCATCCTATGCAGCATGCAATGCGCTCTCCTCCAGCCTGCACTGCAGAGAAATAGCATTATTGATACTCCTCGTTAAATCCCTTTCTCTGAATCCATCTCGGGGATGCTGCCACCTTGGGGTGTAGATGATGCCATTGGAGAAGTGGACACATTTTCAAATATAGTAACTCCTCAGTTGAAAACTAACCAAGCCTGGTATAGAGAAGAAAATCTGTCTCTTCATAGAAATGGCAAATAAGAATCCCACGGAGGGACTGGTGGAATGCAGTGTAGTCAAAAGGTTGACATTCAGAATGTCAACATGCAATGTGTCGATGGGTACAATGTTGACACTATCAGAATGTTGACAATTAGGGTTAGGCTGCGAGGTTAGGCTAGGGTTACGCTGAAGCAGGGGGAAGGTTAAGGAAGAAATACCTGAGTGTCGAACAGTCTGACTTGGAAGTCTCACACGAGTCTGAGGACGCAGTTGCAGCGTTAGGCCACCAGGGACGATAAGTAGACATTCTAATATTTTAATATTTTATCATTGTCTACAAGATGAATGTCAACATGGTCAATATCGACTTTATGAATATGTTAACATTCTTATCTCAACATTGACTGCCAACATATAATACCATACCCAGTGGAATATGTGGTAGTTGTACATGGAGGTCACCCTGAATAAAATTTTGCAGCTCCGTAATAGCAGCTACTGTATCTTTCTCTGGAAGTAAATTGAAAGTGCTGAATCCTGAACCCTCAGGGAACCTAATCCCAAACTAGAATTCAATCTAATCCATCCTGCAAAAAGGAAAATCACCTAGATGAGCTAAATCTTGCAGTATGAACTCCTTTCACACAAAGAAATTTAAACTATCATTTATAGAAGATATAGGTTTTTTTGTTCTTGTTCATCGTTTCTATGACATCTTCAAAAACAAGCAATAGCTTCCACTGGGTAGACAAACATGTTCCCACCATATCAGCAGTCTACATTCCAGGCATACAAGATAGGGGTGCAGACAGAGTTGACACAGAATTCTTCCAGGAGAATGGTCGCTGCATGCCAATGTGTTTCAACAAGTAATAGATTATTGGGGTCAAACAAAAATAGACCTACTGTAATGATATTCAGGCTAAAGCACATGTTGCACAATTTGCAAAGCTAGAACTCAGGATCCCGAAGACTCTGATTTTAAGAGCATGGGTTTTGAGGCCATAATTCTCAGGTCAAACTGCTTTCTGTCATTGCTGGATGACTCCTGGTGATTGCTGGTCATCACAGTTGTGGCATTGTCGGACTAAATGCGTAGATGACCACAGGAGTTATTGGGTGGGAGTAGAGACTGTCATGCAACCTGTTTCTGCAAGCTATGAAACGAGACAAAGGACCTTATTCAGTTAGGATTGTAAATTCTGCTAAACAGCAGAATTTACAATACTTTTGCTCTAATGCTGGGGGCCGCCCAGCATGCAAGCTCCCTCCCAGCAATTTGATCACTCTGAAATTGCGAATGGAATTGCTTAAATTGTGGATGCCTCTTGCTGGCGCAGCCTGTCTGTAACGGCAGGAGGCCCACTGCCATTTTTCACATTGCAGCGGCTGCGTGTGATGACACACAGCTTCCCTGATAACCGCAACGCCTCTGTTTCGCAAACTCCACCCCTGCTGCGCTCCATCTCCGCCTTGGAAATGGAGCATTGCCGCCCCACTAATGCCTCTTGCCTGTCAATCAGGCAAAGGCGTTCGCAGTTAATGCTAAACATTAGCATTAACTGCGCAGGACTGGACCTGCGTGTGCGCAGTGGGCGCCAGTGGAGAAACTGCAGTTAGATTGCGATTTGCAATCCAACCTGAATTAGGCCCAAAGTCCCCTTGCAGTCTTATAAAAAAAAAAAAACTATTGGTTTAGAAGATTTAGCTGGTAGGAAAGAGCTCTATCCTCGTAATAGCAGCTGTGGTCCCCAGACCATTGGCGAGCCCAGAGAACTTTGGCACCGAAGTTGTCTCAGGCTCCAAATTATTACTGAGACTCGGTAAGCTGAGAGCCCTGTCAGCAATTGTTGCTTTCAAACTTGCTCCAAGTGTGAGCTAGTTGTGTAAAAAATAAAAATACATCAGTTTAAGAATACATTAGAAACATTTTCTTGCTGTTGGATAAGCTTCAAAAAGAAAATGTGACCCAGCTGGGTACATATTTTAAACGTAATTGGTGATTTCAGATTATTATGATGTAGAGGGGAGGAGTTTTGTTTTGAAAAAGTTAGGTTTGAAGATGTACCCATTTCTGCAGTGGCACCCTCTATACCCCATTGTACATGGGGTATAGAGGGTGGATGGGGTTCCCCAGATGGGATCAAAGAAAAAGCTGTGACATGTGAAATAATTCAGCCCACAGTGAGTGTAGTGCTGACACCACTAGGAAGCTGATCCAGGCTGTCAGAGTATAGTGCTCACTACTTGACTGGCTTACTCTGCACATCAACTTTTCGGCTGGAGGAAGCCTGCACAGAAGAGTCCAGAAAATTAAATTATTATCCAACTTATTAATGTGTCCTATATAATTAAATTCCATGCCACTTTAATCTTTATAGGCTGTGGGAACCCTGTTGCTGCTTCATCAGAAGCAGGCACTGGCATGGATGGTTTCACGTGAGAACAGTAATGAGCTGCCACCATTTTGGGAAGAGAGGAATAACCTTTACTACAACACACTTACAAATTTTGCAGAGAAAGAGAAGCCAGAAACAGTCAGAGGAGGGATTCTAGCAGATGACATGGGCCTGGTATGTATTCCTGCATTCTGTACAATTGTACTACAGGTTTATTTATTTTTTTGTGTAAAAGAGCCTAAATTGATATTCCAACTGTGTTTTTTTTATTTATGTCCTTTTGTGGGTTAACCTTATCTCCACTCTTGCTGATTTGCCATACATTTTGGACTATAATATGCTTTTAGCCCCTACCACATACCAATTTTTTTATTTTATTTTTTTCTCATTCAGCCACTAGGGGACACTGGAGTAGATGATGACACAGGGGTATAGACTGTGGCTATAGGGAGCTGGCACTTTGAAGCTATCAAAAAGTATGAAGGCTCCTCCCCCTCTATACCCCATCAGCCCTCAGTTTTTAGAAATGTGCCGAGTGAGCCGGTCACCCCAATGGGGTCTCTTTTTGTCTGCCCCGTTTCTGCCTTTTTCTTCAAGCGAAGTGGATGCAGGATTACATCTGGGATCTATGTAGGTACAAGTTTCCGCATTGTCAATGCTCTTACAGCGCAGTTTGGTTCAAAGTTTTAGTTTGTCATCAGCTAAAGTACGTAGCACCCAGTAGCGGACAGCACAAATCATGACATACATAAAACACTTAAAATAATACACTCACACATTTAGCATCCGTACTGCAGATGGGAGAAGGCTATTTCTAAAGTGATTTGAGAGTGCTAGCAAGGTTTGAAACCTCTTTTGGGTCCGGAGTTTGACAAAAAAACTTGTTTAAAGGATGACCACGTTCTGATATAATACATCTGACTTTTTTTAAGACCCTGAGACTATGTCTCACAAAAGGTAGGCAATGGCATGCCAATGATTTTACTAGCGGCCCTTCTAATCCGCTCTAAAGCACTCTGATCCTTGGCAGTGCAGCTGCCGTACCATGTAACTATTCCATAAGTTAGTAAACTCTCAATTGAGTACCTGTAGAAGTTTAACATGGTCTGCACACTAACACCTGCGGCTCTTAAGCATCGCAGGAGAAAAGTCGTTGCTCAGCTTTTTTAATTATCAACTTCAAGTGAGCAGACCATGTCAAACAAGAAAACGGAATGATACAACCATTTCAACGGTTTGATCGCTGATAAACACCGGTGGTTTCTGCGACAACCCTCTTCTAAGATCCACAGTTAGTTCCTTGGTCTTCTCATCGTTTAAATGATTCTCAGTACTCCAAACAACTAATTTCTCCGGCAGGGTCCACAGGTTATCCACAGGTTAACATTGGGATATGATGAAGCGTCAGCGGATTTGCACCAATCTGTCAAAGCTTTTCGGCCTCGCAGCATGCAACGGGCCCGTCCATATATTCCTTGCTCAGGCAAATTAGTTTTTTGTTTGGTGCGGCAGGAGCCGGACCATGGTCAGAGGGCTGCTGGTTTTTAGCAGCCCTAAGCTTTCTTATTTTATTTTTATAGTCTTACTGTTTTTTTCTTGAGTGATCTGTCTAAAAAGCGTCTTATACGTTCCTTAGAAAGAGTCGCTCCAACAACTCTCCGCCGGGTCGCGACAACGCTTACCCACGAGTACAGTGCTGTTTTGTCGGGCGTCTGTGTCTTATATACTAGCAGGTCCAGCAGACGTTACCAGGCTGTGGCCGGAGCATGGGGAGAAGGTAAGGCATCGGTTCCGCTGAGAAGGGGAATACGGACACAGCCGCACTGTTTTAGGAGGAGACTACCAAACAGTCACTGACGCAGCTGCCACCTCGGGTGCAGCAGCGCAAGGCCTTAGGGATCATAGGCTCCAGGAATAGTATGAGGCTGCAGATGATAAATAGTTGATGTCAGCAGTGGGGAGTTAGATGCTCTCCTGGTCGCCCCTCCCCCGGTTCATGACCAATTTCCTCAGAGTCTCCCGCCATGAACTGTTTTCCCACTTCCGTCTGAGATGCTGTATACGAAGGGGACCCAGTCACAGCATAGGCGGCTGTGTGACTGGTGTGTCTGTGTTCACTGAGCGTCTGTGTTCATTATAGATTCATGGAGCGGCAATGTACACTAGTAGTGTCTAGATCCACTCGGCATTCACGTATTGATCGGACCTCGAAGCCGGGTGAGTCTCCCTGTATCTCACTGTACTAAGTACGGGTAATACAGCACTAAGTCTCTATCTACCTTTTGAGTACGAATAGTTAGATAAGTACCTATTGCATATGAGTCTGTATACTATTACAGTTGTTTCTTTCGCTATGCATCTGAATATGTTAGATCTGTTTAAACGTGATTCAGTAATATGTTCTCCTACATACTTGAACTGTATTTGTAGTTGATGATGGTGCTCATATTGCTTATACTAATGTATAACATGTGACTGACATTGTGATTGCTGACTTTACTATATATTCTTTCAGTTTTTATTCTATTCCGATCCTCAATGCTGGTGCATAGCAGGGTAGGGTCGGATTGTATGTCACTTTAACGAGTCATAAAGTGATTACAGCCACAAATTGTGTAGTACACTGTGTAAATGTTTTACTTATCAGGTCTAAGAGTGGCAAAGGTGAGGAAGATACACTCACAGCAACACCAACACATATCATGTTTGTCTTGCAAAGCTGGGTTAACCTCTTAGGATCTAGTTCAGGATGGTTTGTGTGCAAATTGTTTTAGCTTTCACCAAGGTCTCTTGAATAGCACAAGGCAGAGATACAGGTGCAAGTTGATCCCCCTTGGGCTATGTTTGCACAAACATCCAGTATAGCTGAGCGGATAATTCCAACTTCTGTACCAGGAATAGGTTACATGTTTAACCCTTACATTCAGCTTCCCACCTGCGGTTTATCACTTCCAGCATCGGCCTCTCAAAAGAAACCGGCTGAAAAGCCAGTGGTAAGTAAATCTACATCTTCACAGTCTACACATGTTTCAGATGAGGATTCATTGGAGGATGAAGGCTCATTAAGTTCTGGTTCTGCATACGAAGAGGAGAAGGTAGGTCCCAGCTCAGCGGACATGGCTGAGTTAATTAAGGCAATAAAAGACATTCTATCCTTAGAAGATCAGCCGAGCCTGTGTTAAAATCCAAGGCACCTGTGTTAAAACGTCTCAAAACAGTTAAGACTGAGTTTCCTGGGTCAGATCAGCTGACGGAAATCATGGAAGAGGCTTGGGCTACGTCCAGTAAGAAGTTTAGAATTCCTAGAAAATGGAATTCCAATTATCCTCTTCCAGCTGGGGATTGTTTTTAAAAAGGGAGGTGGCTCCCAAAGTAGATATGCATGTGATTCGATTAGTGTGAAAATCTACATTACCTCTGCCTTCAACATCATCAAATTATGTCATGGATAGGAGAGTGGATGGTTTTTTAAAAACCATTTTTTCTCTTTGTCTGGGGCAGTCCTAAGACCAGCTATGGCTTCAGCTTGGATGGCAAAGGCAGTGGCTGCCTGGGCTGATGCACTGGAAGGGGATTTTTCAATGGCATCTAGAGAGCAAAAATCCCATATAGCAGCAGGCTGGGATGTTCTTGGAAGAAGCAACATTGGATATGGGTACTATTGCCTCCAGGGCATCAGCTTCAACAATAGCTGTTCACAGAGCATTTTGACTACGTACGTGGAAAGCTGATTCAGAATCTAAGAAGGTTTTGGAATCTTTGCCTTTTTCTGGAGATATTCTTTTTGGTAAAGAATTGCAGATATTTTGGAGTCAGAAGCAGACTCCAAGAAGGTAAATTTTCCTTCCACATAGAAATTCAAACCTAAAGTTCCAGGTTTTCGGCCCTTTCAGTCTCAAGGAAAAGCTAAAGAAAAAGTGATGGCAAGTAGCCCCAATACAA
Organism: Pseudophryne corroboree; assembly: GCF_028390025.1. NCBI lineage: Eukaryota > Metazoa > Chordata > Amphibia > Anura > Myobatrachidae > Pseudophryne > Pseudophryne corroboree. The sequence continues at coordinate 227,439,667 of NC_086447.1, forward strand.
CAAGTCTGGTAAGACTAAAAAGCATTGGACTACCAGTGGACCATTCGGTAAAACAGAAAATAAGCCATCAGCCTGATGGTGCAGGCCTCCACCTTGGGGATGGCATGGTGGGGGGTCGACTTATTCAGTTTGCACAGATCTGGCAGCAGTCTACAATAGATGCCTGGGTGCAGGAAGCGGTATCTCTAGGTTATGCATTTGCCTTCAAGAAGCACCCTCCTCAAAGGTTTTTTTGTACCAGCCCGGTTCAGGTAGAAACGAAGGCCAGGGCTTTGCAAGAGGCAGTTCAGAAATTGCTTCAGTCAGGAGTAATCATTCCAGTTCCTCCTGCACAACGAGGACAGGGATTTCACTCCAACCTGTTTCTAGTTCAGATGCCAAATGGGTCATTCCGGCTCATTCTCAATCTCAAAGTGCTGAACAAATACATTTGGGTACCTCGGTTTCATATGGAGATTTCTCTTACGTCCTAGAGGATGCTGTGGACTCCAAAAGGACCATGGGGTATAGACTGGATCCGCAGGAGCTTGGGCACACTAAAAATACTTTGACTGGGTGTGAACTGGCTCCTCCCTCTATGCCCCTCCTCCAGACCTCAGACTTTGTGCCCAGGAGTGACTGGACACACACTAGGGGAGCTCTACTGAGTTTCTCTAGAAAATACTTTTGTTATGTTTTTTATTTTCAGGGAGACCTGCTGGCTACAGGCTCCCTGCATCGTGGGACTGAGGGGAGAGAAGTCAGACCTACTTCTTCTTAGTTAAGGGCTCTGCTTTTTAGGCTACTGGACACCATTCGCTCCAGAGGGTTCGATCACTTGGTTCGCCTAGCTGCCTGTTCCCGGAGCCGCGAGGTCGCCCCCCTCACAGAAGCCAGAAGAAAGAAGCCAGGTGAGTATGAGAAAATCCGAAGACATCAGACTGCAGAAGACTTCAGTAATGAGGTAGCAGCGCAGCGCTCCATGCTCCCACACACTTCACCAACGGCACTTGCGGGTGCAGGGCGCTGGGTGGGGGAGCGCCTTGGGCAGCATGTTACTGGGGTCATTGTAAGCTAGCAGACAGGCATATTCGGTGCCCGGGCACGTTTTTCATACGCCCGCCAGCATAAGATATTTGAATTTTTGCGGGACTGAAGCGCGCCGGGAAGGGGCGGGGCTTAGCCGCACCGCTCACCAGCGCCATTTTCTCTCATTCACAGCCGCTGCATGAGACGCTGGCCTGGGACCTCCAGGCTTTATTCAAGTAAAAGGGAGCAAAACGGGGGAGAAGGTGGGGGGGGCACAGATAAATTGGTGCTTGTTTATCATTAAGGGCAGCGCTATCATCATATATTATTGTGGTGTGATATATGGGCGCGGAGGTGTGAGCTGGCATACTCCCTCTCTGTTTCTCTCTCCGAGCTTCCCTGTGGGTCTGTCCCCTGGTTTGGGCAGTGTGTGTGTGGGTGTGTCGGTACTACGTGTCGGCATGTCTGAGGCTGAGTGTTCCTCCCCTGAGGAGGTTACTTGGGGCGCAGAAAAGGGGCTGGAAATGGCTCTGTCGGCACAGCCGACACCTGATTTGGTTACTATGTTAAGTACACTTAATGCAAATGTGGCCTCATTGTCTAAGACAGAGGTTCTCAAACTCTGTCCTCGGGAGCCCACACAGTGCATGTTTTGCAGGTAACCCAGCAGGTGCACAGGTGTATTAATTACTCACTGACACATTTTAAAAGGACCACAGGTGGAGCTAATTATTTCACTTGCGATTCTGTGAGGAGACCTGCAAAACATGCACTGTGTGTGCCCCCGAGGACCGAGTTTGAGAACCTCTGGTCTAAGAGGTTGGATAAATCTAAGGCTCAGACACAAGTATGGAGGAAATCCATGGAGGATGCTTTGGCTCAGGTGCAGACCCCTTCAGGGTCACAAAAGCGTTTGTTTACCCAGATGGTAGATAAGGATACTGACACGGATTCTGATTCCGATGTCGATTTCAATGAGGCTACTTTACACCAAAGGCTAGTTAAGAGTATTCCGTACATGATTGTGGCTATTAAAGATGTTTTACGTATCTCTGACGAACCTGCGGTGCAGGAAACAAGGATTTGCTTATTTAAAGGGAAAAGACCTGAGGTGAAGTTCCCCCCCCCCCCCCTCATGAAATGAATGCTCTTTGTGAAAAGGCTTGGGAGTCACCGGACAAGAGATGGCAGATTCCCAAGAGAATTTTCATGGCGTATCCTTTCCCCTCTGATGACAGGGAAAAATAGGAGTCGTCTCCGAATGTCGACAAGGCTCTATCCCGTTTGTCTAAGAAGGTGGCGTTTCCGTCCCCTGACACGGCAGCTCTCAAGGATCCGGCGGATCTCAGACTGGAAACGTCTTTGAAGGCCATTTTCGTTAATACGGGTGCATTGCTCAGACCTGCTATGGCGTCGGTATGGGTGAGTAGTGCTATTGCTAAATGGGCTGATAATTTAGCTTCTGATATGGATACCCTTGATAAAGAAATTTAATTTTTTGACTCTTGGTTATATCAAGGACGCTGCAGATTACCTGAAGGATGCGGCGAGGGATTTTGGCCTCTTGGGATCAAGAGCCAATGCCATGGCGGTCTCGGCCAGGAGGGCGCTGTGGATCCATCAATGGAATGCTGATGCCGACTCCAAGAAAAATATGGAAGCTCTTTCCTTCAAAGGTAGTGTCTTGTTTGGTGACGGCCTTGCTGACCTGGTGTCTACCGCGACTGCGGGTAAGTCATCTTTTCTTCCTTATGTTCCCACACAACAGAAAAAGGCACCCCATCAGCAGATGCAGTCCTTTCGACCCAATAAATACATACGAGGAAAAGGCTTGTCCTTCCTCACTTCAAAGGGTAGAGGAAGGGGAAGGAAGTCGCCTGCAGTATCAGGCGCCCAGGACCAAAAGTCCTCCCCCGCCTCTATCAAGTCTACCGCATGACGCTGGGTCTCCCCTGCGGGAATCCGGGCCGGTTGGGGGTCGTCTACGGATCTTCAGTCAGGTCTGGGTTCAATCAGGCCTGGATCCTTGGGTCCTAGACATAGTGTCTCAGGGATACAAGGAGGAGATGCCCCCTCGCCGCTTTTTCATTTCGGCCTTGCCAGTGTCTCTTCCGGAAAGAGATGTGGTAAATGCTGCGATACAAAAGTTGTGTCAACAGAGGGTCATTTTTCCCGTTCCCCCGTCCCAACGGGTGGAGGGGTTCTATTCGAGCCTCTTTGTCGTACAGAAGCTGGACGGTTCGGTCAGACCGATTCTGAACCTAAAATCCCTCAATCCATACTTGAAAGTTTTCAAGTTCAAGATAGAATCTCTTCGAGCTGTGATCTCCAGCCTAGAAGGGGGGGGGGGGATTTTATGGCGTCAGTCGACATAAAGGATGCCTACTTACACGTCCCAATATATTCTCCGCATCAGGCCTTCCTGAGATTTGCGGTGCAGTATTGTCATTACCAATTTCAGACGTTGCCGTTTGGGCTTTCCACGGCCCCGAGGGTTTTCACCAAGGTCATGGCAGAAATGATGGTTCTCCTTCGCAAGCAAGGGGTTACAATTATCCCGTACTTGGACGATCTCCTGATAAAGGCGAGGTCCAAGGAACAGTTGTTAAGAAATGTGGATCTCTCCCTGTCGGTTCTGCGACAACACGGTTGGGTTCTAAATTTGCCAAAGTCTTAGTTGATCCCGACCACTTGGCTGCCCTTTCTGGGCATTATTCTAGACACGGAGTTAGAGTGTTTCTTCCGGAAGACAAAGCTCTGGAAATACAGACAATGGTCAGGGAGCTTCTGAGACCAACAAGTGTGTCGATTCATCAATGTACTCGGGTTCTGGGGAAGATGGTTGCGGTTTACGAAGCCATTCCGTTTGGCAGGTTTCATGCCCGGGTGTTTCAGTGGGATCTGCTGAACAAATGGTCCGGGTCTCACCTGCACATGCACCGGAAAATAAGTCTATCTTCCAGGGCCAGGATTTCTCTCCTGTGGTGGCTACAAAGCTCTCACCTTCTAGAGGGATACCGATTCGGAATCCAGGACTGGGTCCTGCTGACAACAGATGCAAGTCCCCGAGGCTGGGGCGCAGTCACGCAAGGAAGAAATTTCCAGGGAAAATGGTCAAATCAGGAATCTTGTCTCCACATAAATGTTCTCGCGTTAAGAGCCATTTACAACGGCCTGCTACAAGCGAAGAGCCTTCTTCAGAGTCGTCCTGTCCTGATCCAGTCGGACAACATAACAGCGGTGGCGTGCGTAAACCGCCAAGGCGGAGCAAGGAGCAGGGCGGCTATGGCGGAGGCCACAAGAATCCTTCGCTGGGCGGAACAGCACGTGAGCCCTCTGTCAGCAGTCTTCTTCCCGGGCGTGGACAACTGGGAAGCAGACTTCCTCAGCAGACACGATATCCATCCGGGAGAGTGGGCTCTTCACCAAGAGGTATTTGCAGAAGTGACGGGGCGTTGGGGAATTCCTCCGATAGACATGATGGCGTCTCGTCTCCACAAGAAGCTTACCGAGGTATTGTTCCAGGTCAAGAGACCCCCACGCCAGAGCAGTGGGTGTTTCAGTCGGTATATGTGTTCCCTCCGCTTCCTCTAATTCCAAAGGTGTTGGGGATCATACGACGAACAAGGGTTCAGACGATTCTTGTCGTTCCAGACTGGCCACGCAGGGCCTGGTATCCAGATCTTCGGGAATTGCTTGTGGAAGATCCTTGGCCGCTTCCTCTAAGAGAGGACTTGTTACTGCAGGGGCCCTGCGTGTTTCCGGACTTGCCGCGGCTGCGTTTGACGGCGTGGAAGTTGAGCGCCAAATCTTAGCTCGAAAAGGTATTCCTGGGTGAGGTCATCTCCACTCTCCTTAAGGCTAGGAAGGCGGTTACGGCGAAACATTATCACCGTATTTGGAGAAGTATGTTTCGTGGTGTGAAACCAAAGCAGCTCCTGCGGAGGAATTTCACTTGGGTCGGTTTCTCCATTTTTTGCAGGCAGGCGTCGATGCAGGCCTGAAATTGGGTTCCATCAAAGTGCAGCTTTCGGCTTTATCTATTTTCTTTCAAAAGGAATTGGCCGTCCTTCCAGAGGTTCAGACTTTTGTGAAGGGAGTGCTGCATTTCCATCCTCCATTTGTGGCGCCGTGGGATCTTGAAGTGGTGTTGCAGTTTCTTATGTCTAACACACAAACTGCAACCAGGCGCTTAATAGATAATTAAATTCAATTAATATATCATCAATTAATTGTTTTCAAGCTGCAATGCAGAGCTACTGACATGGGGTCTTCAAGTCAGAATAATTAGCACAGGTGGTCCCTGTGCTGATTCTCAAAGCTACTTTACCAATTAGCTCTCTGCGCTATTTATTATGGTATGGCTGATATTCAAATGATCAAACTACAAAATGTTACTGTATTTCATATGTTTTAATACACATAAAAAATTAGACCGGTCTAAAATATCATGAACAATGTAAAATAATAACAATCAGTATTAAAAAATACTATAGACTTAACACAAAGAGGTGGAGCCAAGCTACTCTATGCCCAGTTATGGACAAATTGTATTAACTATATTTCAGTCCGCATAATAAACTTATTAGAATGCACATTCATTTGTTTCTGTAACCCATATAGGGATATAAGTTCCTTAGATGCTTTTTAAAGGTAAACAATGTTCCATATTCGACTGCTCGTCAGCAAAGATAGAAATAAAGCATGACAATGCACTCCTGGACAGAGCCTTACGTGTAGTAACCGTCCGTGCTGTGTATCGCAAACTGAAGCCCCAAAGGTCTGTGTCGCGGTCCCGGTTTCAGGGGAACAAGCGTCTGCAATGACGCCCGCTGATGACGAGGATATCCAGCCACAGGGATCAACGAGACCGCACCGTTTTGGTGCTGCTTGCAAGCACCCAGGTCCCGGTCTCTCTCCTCTCAATTGCTGATGTTGATGGCGATGAACAGCAGTATTGGTAGGTTCAAAAGAGAATATATGGGGCCAAAGTCCACACTTCTGACGCATTTCGCTCCTTTTACAGAAGCTTTATCCAAGATAAAGCTTCTGTAAAAGGAGCGAAACGCGTCAGAAGTGTGGATTTTGGACCCATATATTCTCTTTTGAACCTACCAATACTGCTGTTCATCGCCATCAACATCAGCAATTGAGAGGAGAGAGATCGGGACCTGGGTGCTTGCAAGCAGCACCAAAACGGTGCGGTCTCGTTGATCCCTGTGGCTGGATATCCTCGTCATCAGCGGGCGTCATTGCAGACGCTTGTTCCCCTGAAACCGGGACCGCGACACAGACCTTTGGGGCTTCAGTTTGCGATACACAGCACGGACGGTTACTACACGTAAGGCTCTGTCCAGGAGCGCATTGTCATGCTTTATTTCTATCTTTGCTGACGAGCAGTCGAATATGGAACATTGTTTACCTTTAAAAAGCATCTAAGGAACTTATATCCCTATATGGGTTAGAGAAACAAATGAATGTGCATTCTAATAAGTTTATTATGCGGACTGAAATATAGTTAATACAATTTGTCCATAACTGGGCATAGAGTAGCTTGGCTCCACCTCCTTGTGTTAAGTCTATAGTATTTTTTAATACTGATTGTTATTATTTTACATTGTTCATGATATTTTAGACCGGTCTAATTTTTTATGTGTATTAAAACATATGAAATACAGTAAAATTTTGTAGTTTGATCATTTGAATATCAGCCATACCATAATAAATAGCGCAGAGAGCTAATTGGTAAAGTAGTTTCTTATGTCTCACTGGTTTGAACCTTTGCGTAAGGTTGAGTTAAAGTTTCTCACTTGGAAGGTGGTCATGCTTTTGGCTCTGGCGTCTGCCAGGCGAGTGTCAGAGTTGGCGGCCTTGTCTCACAAGAGTCAATATTTGTCTTCCATTCGGATAGAGCGGAATTGAGGACTCGTCAACAATTTCTGCCGAAGGTGGTTTCTTCGTTTCACATTAACTAACCTATTGTGGTGCCTGTGGCTACAGAGGCGGTGGCGGTTCCAAATTCTCTTGATGTTGTAAGAGCTTTGAAAATTTACGTCGCCAGAACGGCTCTTACCAGGAAAACAGAGGCTTTGTTTGTCCTGTATGCTTCTAACAAGGTTGGAAATCCTGCTTCTAAGCAAACTATTGCACGCTGGATTTGTAATACGATTCAGCAAACTCATTCTTCGGCTGGGCTACCGTTGCCGAAGTCAGTAAAGGCCCATTCTACCAGAGAAGTGGGCTCGTCTTGGGCAGCTGCCCGAGGGGTCTCGGCACGTCCGCTTTGCCGAGCAGCTACGTGGTCGGGTTCAAACACCTTTGCTAAGTTTTACAAGTTTGATACCCTGGCTAAGGAGGACCTCATGTTTGCTCAATCGGTGCTGCAGAGTCGTCCGCACTCTCCCGTTCTGGAGCTTTGGTATAGACCCCTTGGTTCTTTTGGAGTCCCCAGCATCCTCCTAGGACGTAAAAGAAAATAGGAATTTAATACCTACCGGAAAATCCTTTTCTCCTAGTCCGTAGAGGATGCTGGGCGCCCATCCCAGTGCGGACTGTTACTTGCAGTGTATTATTACTGGTTAAATTTGTTTACACGCGGGTTGTGTATTAGTATGAATTAACAACAGCAACAAGCTGAATATAACTGTTATCTGGTTTCCTGCTACTCCGGTTGTACGGTATGTTTGTGGTGTGGGCTGGTAGGTTTCTCTCCCTTAGTTTAAACAAAAATCCTTTCCTCGAAATGTCCGTCTCTCCTGGGCACAGTTCCTATAACTGAGGTCTGGAGGAGGGGCATAGAGGGAGGAGCCAGTTCACACCCAGTCAAAGCCTTTTTAGTGTGCCCAAGCTCCTGCGGATCCCGTCTATACCCCCATGGTCCTTTTGGAGTCCCCAGCATCCTCTACGGACTAGGAGAAAAGGATTTACCGGTAGGTAATAAAATCCTATTTTTTTTCGTTCTATCATTTTGGCCATGGAGCCAGGGGATTATATGGTATCCCTGGATATCCAGGATACTTACCTACGTGTTCCTATAGCTCGGTCCATCAGTGTTATCTCAGGTTCGCTATCCTCCAACAGCATTTTCAGTTCTAGGCCCAACCTTTTGTGTAAGCCACAGCCCCCAGAGTATTTACCAAAATTATGGTGGTAATGGCATCTTATCTCTGCCAGCAGGGGATAAGCATTTTTCCATACCTCGACGATCTTTTTTTAATCCTGGCACAATCGCAGGAATTGCTCCTATGTCATCTGCAACAGACAATAAGGTGTCTGCAGAAGCTCGGGTGGTTCGTAAATTGGGCAAAATCGTTTCTGGTTCCGTCACAGCGGATGACTCACTTGGGGGGCTGTACTGGATTCAAGCCTTCAGATAGTAAGTTCTCTTACGTCCTAGAGGATGCAGGGGTCCACACTAGTACCATGGGGTATAGACAGGTCCACAAGGAGCCATTGGCACTTTAAGAGTTTGAGAGTGAGGGCTGGCTCCTCCCTCTATGCCCCTCCTACCAGACTCTGTTTAGAAAAAGTGCCCGGAGGAGCCGGTCACAGCTAGGGGAGCTCTACAGAGCTTTTCTAGAAAAGTTTATTTTTAGGGTTTTTATTATTTTACAGGGAGGCTGCTGGCAACAGCCTCCCTGCATCGAGGGACTAAGGGTGGGAGCAGTGTCTACCCTGCGGGGTCTGAGCCACTGTCTCCGCTGACTGGACACTGAGCTCCAGAGGGGTCGGATCGTTCTCCGCCACAGGGGACCGCTCGCCCCAGCAGCATGCCGCCAACCCCTTACAGAGCTGAAGAGTGGTAAGTGAGACACTGGACCCCCCCCCCCCAGCAAGCGGGGGGCCGGTGTGAAGATGGCCGAGGGGAGGGAGCGCAGAATTAACTGCGCTCCTGGGAAGGCTCAGAGGCACATGGTGCGTCGCTGTGAGGGGCGCCTTGGGCCAGCAGTTACCCCCTACACTGTTCCAGAAGCCTGTCGGGGTCCTCGGATCCCAGCCAGCACATTTTCCTCAGGCCAGTATAATCCATGAAAAGCGGGAAGACAGCGCCATTAAGGGGGTGGAGCTTCTCAGAGCAGACCCAGCAGCGTTTCAGCGCCATTTTCTTGCCTGCACAGCGCTGAGAGGAAGAACTGGTCCCTCCACAGCAACTCCAGCTATCTGGACACGGTACCAGGTGGTTGTAGAAGGGAGGGGAGGCTGTAATACGACTGTGTGTCCTATTAATAGTGCACAGTCAGCGCTGACAAGGGGTCTCCCTTTGCTATAAGCGCTGTGTGGGTTGGCTCCAATCTCTGTGTCTCTCTTGCCATTCTTGGGGGGGGGGGGGGGAACTCTGTCTGCCCTCATCTGTGTGTGTGTGGAGTGTTTGGTGGTCTCCTTTAGCTATGTCCAGGGATACTGTGTCATATGCTGCAGAGGATTTATCCTCCCAGGATGATCCCATTCCATTTAATCAGGATAACACTGGTTTAGCACAGATACCAGCAAGGGAACCTGAGTGGTTTTCCTCTATTAAATCTTGGATTTCTCAGATTTCTGACAGGGTTGCAAGTAATGAATCTGCAACCCAGGTATTACGGAGCTCTGTGGCAGTATGGCCGGTTTATGGTACCTCAGGATGCCCCGCTATATACCCCACAAATGTGCGCTTGTGCATGTCACACAAGACGACACAGATACCGATTCTGACACTACAGACGGTGATGGAGATGTGTTGCAGGGGTCCGCATCTCTTGCAAAGGGGGTGCAATTGTTGATAGCCTCTATCAGGGATGTGTTGAATGTTAATGATACCACACCTGAGCAGGTTGAGGAGGCTCTTTTCACTGAAAATAAAAAAGCCTCGCTAACCTTCCCTGCGTCAAAGGAATTGAATGCTATATTTGAAAATGCATGGGAAAACCCAGAGAAAAAATTCCAGGTCCCTCAAAGGGTCCAGGTGGCATTTCCTTTCCCTGAGGAAGATAAAAAAAAATGGGAAAACCCTCCGATTGTTGATGCATCTGTGTCCAGACTCTCAAAGAAGGTGGTTTTGCCTGTTCCAGGATCTACCGCCTTGAAGGAGCCGGCTGATAGAAAAATTGAGTAGAAGAATAGTTGGCTGAGTCTGCACAGGATCACTAAATAACCATGGTTAGTTTAGAATGATTGTTGCTATAACTATAGAATTAGAAAAACCAACATACGGCTGAGTTAGCGAAAACAATTGTAATCCGGCACTAGGTTGGTGGTGCTCACAGAGGATAGTTCAGTAAACTACTTGTAAGAAAGAGAAAATGGTTCCCGTGGAGTACCGGAACCAAGAGAAAAAGAAGAAAGGCTATGGGTGAGATTCAAATGTATGAAAAGTCGGTTTGGTGTCTGTTTTTTCCTGTCTATTAGATAGGAAAAAACAGACTCCCAACTGACTTTTCAAATATTTGAATCTCCCCCCATTATGTCTATTCTGGGGCACACTTTTATTGATTATTGAAATATATATATATTTTTCTTGATTTAAAATATAACTTTTATTGATATCCCTCTAAAAGTTCAATAGGGTGCGACAAAAAGATATCGGCATGTATAGAAAATGAAAAAATAAATGAAACAATAAAGGACAAATACGACGTTATGGCTCAATGAGCTGGTGTCAGTCAATGCTCTCTTAGACCTAATTCAGTACAGTAGTTCCTTGAATTAATAAAATATACAATGGGAAGAAAGAGTATGCACTGGGCTCTACCCAATTCACTAGTGAAGTGCCTGATGGAAAGTTAGTAAATTGATGATGGGTTCTAGGTACTGTCTCTGGTTTAGATATCTAAACCAGAGACACAGGACCTAGAACCCATCATCAATTTACTAACTTTCCATCAGGCACTTCACTAGTGAATTGGGTAGAGCCCAGTGCATACTCTTTCTTCCCATTGTATATTTTATTAATTCAAGGAACTACTGTACTGAATTAGGTCTAAGAGAGCATTGACTGACACTAGACATATTTTCGCTCATTGAGCCATAACGTCGTATTTGTCATTTATTGTTTCATTTTCTATACATGCCGATATCTTTTTGTTTCGCCCCCTATTGAATTTTTAGAGGGATATCAATAAAAGTTATATTTTAAATCAAGAAAAATATATATATTTCTCTGACGTCCTAGTGGATGCTGGGTACTCCGTAAGGACCATGGGGAATAGACGGGCTCCGCAGGAGACTGGGCACTCTTAAAAGAAAGATTAGGTACTACATCTGGTGTGCACTGGCTCCTCCCTCTATGCCCCTCCTCCAGACCTCAGTTAGAATCTGTGCCCGGCCAGAGCTGGATGCACCTAGTGGGCTCTCCTGAGCTTACTAGAAAAGAAAGTATTTGTTAGGTTTTTTATTTTCAGTAAGATCTGCTGGCAACAGACTCACTGCTACGAGGGACTGAGGGGAGAGAAGCAAACCTACCTGCTTGCAGCTAGCTTGTGCTTCTAAGGCTACTGGACACAATTAGCTCCAGAGGGATCGAACACAGGGCCCGACCTCGATCGTCCGTTCCCGGAGCCGCGCCGCCGTCCCCCTTGCAGAGCCAGAAGACGGAAGAACCAGGAGAAAATCGGCGGCTGAAGACTCCGGTCTTCAATAAGGTAGCGCACAGCACTGCAGCTGTGCGCCATTGCTCCCACAGCACACCACACGCTCCGGTCACTGGTGGGTGCAGGGCGCTGGGGGGGGGGGGGGGGGGCGCCCTGGGCTGCAATATGTATACCTTTTTGGCAAATGTGCACATAATACAGTTTTCTCTATCGTCCTTGTGGATGCTGGGGTTCCTGAAAGGACCATGGGGAATAGCGGCTCCGCAGGAGACAGGGCACAAAAAGTAAAGCTTTCCGATCAGGTGGTGTGCACTGGCTCCTCCCCCTATGACCCTCCTCCAGACTCCAGTTAGATTTTTGTGCCCGGCCGAGAAGGGTGCAATCTAGGTGGCTCTCCTAAAGAGCTGCTTAGAGAAAGTTTAGCTTAGGTTTTTTATTTTACAGTGAGTCCTGCTGGCAACAGGATCACTGCAACGAGGGACTTAGGGGAGAAGGAGTGAACTCACCTGCGTGCAGGATGGATTGGCTTCTTGGCTACTGGACATCAGCTCCAGAGGGACGATCACAGGTACAGCCTGGATGGTCACCGGAGCCGCGCCGCCGGCCCCCTTGCAGATGCTGAAGTAAGAAGAGGTCCAGAATCGGCGGCTGAAGACTCCTGCAGTCTTCTAAAGGTAGCGCACAGCACTGCAGCTGTGCGCCATTTTCCTCTCAGCACACTTCACACGGCAGTCACTGAGGGTGCAGGGCGCTGGGAGGGGGGCGCCCTGGGAGGCAAATGAAAACCTTTTTTGGCGAAAAATACCTCACATATAGCCCCCAGAGGCTATATGGAGATATTTAACCCCTGCCAAGATTCACTAAATAGCGGGAGACGAGCCTGCCGAAAAAGGGGCGGGGCCTATCTCCTCAGCACACAGCGCCATTTTCTCTCACAGAAAGCCTGGAGAGAAGGCTCCCAGGCTCTCCCCTGCACTGCACTACAGAAACAGGGTTAAAACAGAGAGGGGGGGCACTGATTTTGGCGATATTGAGATATATATAAAGATGCTATAAGGGAAAACACTTATATAAGGTTGTCCCTATATAATTATAGCGTTTTGGTGTGTGCTGGCAAACTCTCCCTCTGTCTCCCCAAAGGGCTAGTGTGGGTCCTGTCCTCTGTCAGAGCATTCCCGGTGTGTGTGCTGTGTGTCGGTACGTGTGTGTCGACATGTATGAGGACGATGTTGGTGAGGAGGCGGAGAAATTGCCTGTAATGGTGATGTCACTCTCTAGGGAGTCGACACCGGAATGGATGGCTTATTTAGGGAATTACGTGAGAATGTCAACACGCTGCAAGGTCGGTTGACGACGTGAGACGGCCGACAAACTATTAGTACCGGTCCAGGCGTCTCAGAAACACCGTCAGGGGCGTTAAAAACGCCCATTTACCTCAGTCGGTCGACACAGACACAGACACGGACACTGAATCCAGTGTCGACGGTGAATAAACAAACGTATTTCTCATTAGGGCCACACGTTAAGGGCAATGAAGGAGGTGTTGCATATTTCTGATACTACAAGTACCACAAAAAAGGGTATTATGTGGGAGTGAAAAAACTACCTGTAGTTTTTCCTGAATCAGATAAATTAAATAAAGTGTGTGATGATGCGTGGGGTTACCCCGATAGCAAATATTGGCGTTATACCCTTTCCCGCCAGAAATTAGGGCGCGTTGGGAAACACCCCTTAGGGTGATAAGGCGCTCACACGCTTATCAAGTGGCGTTACCGTCTCCAGATACGGCCGCCCTCAAGGAGCCAGCTGATAGGAAGCTGGAAAGATATCCTAAAAAGTATATACACACATACGGTGGTTATACTGCGACCAGCGATCGCCATCAGCCTGGAGATGCAGTGCTGGGTTGGCTTGGTCGGATTCCCTGACTGAAAATATTTTATTCATATAGAGCATTTAATAGGATGCATTCTATATATATGTACGTGAGATGCACAGAGGGATATTTGCTCTCTGGCATCAAGATAAGTACGTTGTCCATATCACCCAGAAGATGTCATGGACACGACAGTGGTCAGGTGATACAGATCCCATACGGCACATGGAAGTATTGCCGTATAAAGGGAAGGAGTTAGTTGGGGTCGGTCCATCGGACCTGGGGACCACGGCAACAGCTGGGAAATCCAACCTTTTTACCCCAAGTTACATCTCAGCTGAAAAAGACACCGTCTTTTCAGCCTCAATCCTTCCTTTCCCATGAGGGCATGCAGGCAAAAGGCCAGTCATATCTGCCCAGACATAGAGGTAAGGGAAGTAGACTGCAGCAGGCAGCCCCTTCCCAGGAAAAGAAGCCCTCCACCGCGTCTGCCAAGTCCTCAGCATGACGCTGGGGCCGTGCAAGCGGACTCAAGGTGGGGGGGTAGTCTCAAGAGTCTCAGCGCGCAGTGGGATCACTCGCAGGTTGACCCCTAGATAGTACAAGTATTATCCCAGGGGTACAGATTGGAGAGTCGAGACATCTTCTCCTCGCAGGTTTCTGAAGTCTGCTTTACCAACGGCTCCCTCCGACAGGGAGGCAGCATTGGAAACAATTCACAAGCTGTATATCCAGCAGGTGATAATCAAAGTACCCCTCCTACAACAAGGAAAAGGGTATTATTTTTCCACACTATATTGTGGTACTGAAGCCAGACGGCTTGGTGAGACATAGTCTAAACTGAAATCTTTGAACACTTACATAAAAGGTTCAAATCGAGATGGAGTCACTCAGAGCAGTGATAGCGAACCGGAAAAAAGGGGACTATATGGTGTCCCTGGACATCAAGGATTACCTCCATGTCCAAATTTGCCCTTCTCAACAAGGGTACCTCTGGTTCGTGGTACAGAACTGTCAATATCAGTTTCAGACGATGCCGTTTGAATTATCCACGGCACCCCGGGCCTTTTACCAAGGTAATGGCCGAAAAGATGTTTCTTCAAAGAAAAAAGGCATCTAAATTATCCCTTACTTGGACGATATCCTGAAAAGGGCAAGTTCCAGAGAACAGTTGGAGGTCGGAAGAGCACTATCTAAAGTAGTTCTACGACAGCACGACTGGATTCTAAATATTCCAAGAATCGCAGCTGTTTTCCGACGATACGTCTGCTGTTCCTAGGAATGATTCTGGGCATAGTCCAGAAAAAGGTGTTCCTCCGGGAGGAAAAAGCCAAGGAGTTATTCGACCTAGTCAGAAACCTCCTAAAACCAGGCCAAGTATCAGTGCATCAATGCACAGGAGTCCTGGGAAAAATGGTGGCTTCTTACGAAGCGATTCCATTCGGCAGATCTCAGGGGATTTGCTGGACGAATGGTCCGGATCGCATTTTCAGATGCATCAGCGGATAATCCTGTCTCCAAGGACAAGGGTGTCTCTTCTGTGGGGGCTGCAGAGTGCTCATCTTTTAGAGGGCAGCACACTCAGCATTCAGGACTGTGTTCTGGGGACCACGGATACCAGCCTGAGAGGCTGGGGAGTAGTCACACAGGGAAAAAATTTCCAAGGAAGTGTGGTCAAGTCTGGAGACTTCTCTCCACATGAATATACTGGAGCTAAGGGCAATTTACAATGCTCTGAGCCTAGGAAGACTCCTGCTTCAAAGTCAACCGGTGCTGATCCAGTAGGACATCATCATGGCGGTCGCCCACGTTATCAGACGGGGCGACACAAGAAGCAGGAGGGCAATGACAGCAAGGATTCTTCGCTGGGCGGAAAATCATGTGATAACACTGTCAGCAGTGTTCATTCCGGGAGTGGGCAACTGGGAAGATTTCCTCAGCATAAATGAATTCCACCCGGAAAAGTGGAAACTTAATCTGGAAGTTTCCACATGATTGTAAACCGTTGGGAAAGACCAAAGGGGTTATGATGGCGTCCCACCTGAAGCGCCAGGTCAAGAGACACTCAGGCAATAGCTGGGACGCTCTGGTAACACCGTCGGTGTACCAGTCGGTGTATGTGTTCCATCCTCTGCTTTTCATACCCAATGTATTGAAAATGATAGGAAGGAGAGGAGTAAGAACTATACTCGTGGCTCCGGTTTGGCCAAGAAGGACTTGGTTCCCGGAACTTCAAGAGATACTAAGAAGGGTCTTGATTCGGCAAGAACCGTGTCTGTTCCGGGACTTACCGCAGCTGCGTTGACGCCAAGGCGGGTGAACGCCGGATCCTAAGGGAAAGAGGCATTCCGGAAGAGGTCATCCCTACCCTGGTCAGAGCCAGGAAGGAGGTGACCGCACAACATTATCACCACTTAGGTGAAAATATGTGCCAGGGTGTGAGTCCAGGAAGGCTCCACGGAAGAATTTCAACTAGGTTAATTTCTACATTTCCTGCAAACAGGAGTGTCTATGGGTCTCAAATTGGGTCCATTAAGGTTCAAATTTCGGCCTGTTGATTTTCTTCCAGAAAGAAATTGGCTTCAGTTCCTGAAGTCCAGAAGTTGTTAAGGGAGTACTGCATATACAGCCCCTTTGATGTCTCCAGTGGCACTGGGCGATCTCAACGTAGTTTTGGGATTCCTAAAAAATCACATTGGTTTAAACAACTCAAATCTGTGGATTTGATATATCTCACATGGAAAATGACCATGCTGTTGGTCCTGGCCTCGGCCAGGCGAGTGTCAGAATTGGCGGCTTTATCTCACAAAGCCATATCTGATTGTCCATTCGGACAGAGCAAAGCTGCGGACTCGTCCCCAGTTTCTCCTTAAGGTGGTGTCAGCGTTTCACCTGAACCAGCTTATTGTGGTACCTGCGGCTACTAGGGACTTGGAGGACTCCAAGTTGCTGGATGTTATCAGGGCCCTGAAAATATAGTTTCCAGGTTGGCTGGAGTCAGGAAATCTGACTTGCTGTTTATCCTGTATGCACCCAACAATGCTGGGTGTTTCTGCTTCTAAGCAGTCGATTGCTCGTGGGATTGGTAGCACAATTCAACTTGCACATTCTGTGGCAGGCCTGCCACAGTCTAAATCTGTTAAGGCCCATTCCACAAGGAAGGTGGGCTCATCTTGGGCGGCTGCCCGAGGGGTCTCGGCATTACAACTTTGCCGAGCAGCTACGTGGTCGGGGGAGAACACGTTTGTAAAATTCTACAAATTTGATACCCTGGCAAAAGAGGACCTGGAGTTCTCTCATTCGGTGCTGCAGAGTCATCCGCACTCTCCCGCCCGTTTGGGAGCTTTGGTATAATCCCCATGGTCCTTTCAGGAACCCCAGCATCCACAAGGACGATAGAGAAAATAAGAATTTACTTACCGATAATTCTATTTCTCGGAGTCCGTAGTGGATGCTGGGCGCCCATCCCAAGTGCGGATTATCTGCAATACTTGTACATAGTTATTGCTAACTAAATCGGGTTATTGTTGTTGTGAGCCATCTTTTCAGAGGCTCCGCTGTTATCATACTGTTAACTGGGTTCAGATCACAGGTTGTACAGTGTGATTGGTGTGGCTGGTATGAGTCTTACCCGGGATTCAAAATTCCTCCCTTATTGTGTACGCTCGTCCGGGCACAGTACCTAACTGGAGTCTGGAGGAGGGTCATAGGGGGAGGAGCCAGTGCACACCACCTGATCGGAAAGCTTTACTTTTTGTGCCCTGTCTCCTGCGGAGCCGCTATTCCCCATGGTCCTTTCAGGAACCCCAGCATCCACTACGGACTCCGAGAAATAGAATTATCGGTAAGTAAATTCTTATTTTAAACTGTATATGTGCCTAATCCCCCGCCATACACATTATTAAAAAAGCGGGAGAAGCCCGCCGCGGAGGGGGCGGGGCTATCTCCCTCAGCACACCGGCGCCATTTTTTCTTCACAGCTCCGCTGGAAGGACGCTCCCCAGGCTCTCCCCTGCAGTGTACACTACAAGAAGGGTAAAAAAGAGAGGGGGGGTGATAAAGCTAATTATTTACCTTTTAACATAAGCTATATACTTATTATAGACAATGTACGCAATAGGCGCACGAGGTGCCGTAATGGTACGCACTTTGCGTAGCAGACGCTAGGCCGTGGTCGAGACGCACGAGCGGCACGTTCGCTCACGGCTTACGCTTAGTATCGAGCACGCTATGGGCGGCCCGAGTACCGTAATGCTACGCTATTGGCGTAGCGGACGCTGTACCGCGAGAGTGGGATACGAGCGGCGCTGACGCTCACTGAATTACACACAGAAAACCTTGTTAACAACACACTGAAAGGGTATGCTTATGCTGTAAACCTTAGTACTGTAATATTACCACAATGTAACGCTGATTAACCTGGATGATATGAAAGCTGTTTGAGCGATTGAAACGCTCAAAAACCCTTTATAATGTCTAGTGAAAGACACACTACTTGCTAAGGTTCCAACACCTTGATAGACGAAGAAAAACCGTTTACAGCTTATACACTACAGACCTGACATTAATACCTAAACACAATAACTAAACAGAAATATAAACACTAGCGAACGATCACAAATAGAATAAACACAAAGAGAATAAATGGCAAACACTTATAGGATAACAAAAAGAGAACAATCGCATACACACAGAGTAACGAAATGGCCACAGAGAAACTTACACACGTGGGAATGACTCGCAGACGCTATCTGGAAACCAGCTCTCAGTCATCACTGGGAAAACCTTTGTGGAGAGAAGTGAGTGCTGGTCTGGCTATGGGGGTCTTTATATACACAGCATACTTTACAATACAATGGTCCTATAATCTCATTGTTCATTGGACACAGGAATGTCCCTCTGCATTATAACAAAAGGTCATAGGTGGATTCGAACAGATGGGCTGTGACTATTTCAACTGCCCAGGTGGGAGGTATCCTCTGGATTCCCCCTGCATGTGTAATTAAACTGCAAATACATTTAATGTTCCAAACATACTTTTGTGCATAACTATACGCAGCAGCGAACAATCTCTTCCTAACCAACACCGGAATGTTTCTAATAAAATACTCTTCAGTTAGATACTAGACACCACCGTTCAACCTTTGTCAGACCCTTCGTATCATGCAAAGATGGATTCCCATGTCCATGAACTATTTACACTAAACATACTTTCAGACATTATTAAGGGGAATATTATCTACAAAACACACTATAAAGGTTAAATATGTTGCGATCGAGTTGCTCGCTAGTCGCTCACAAACATCGCCGTAAATACACATCTCCGTGCGCAGGCGACGTCGGAGCGTCCCTTACGCAACCTGAGGGGATGCGTACGCACGGGTGAGTCGGTGCACGAGCAGCGGGCACGTGCATTGGGGTTAGTACAAGGCAATGGGAATCGTGATATTTTTCGACTTTGACAGTCCACCCTTTGGCAGTCACCAATAACTGCCACTTCCTAAACAATTCAAACAGAAAAATGTCATCATGGCATACCTTTTTATGATTGGGTAGAGGGAGGAGAGGAGAAGGTGGGAAAGATATGACCTAGTGAGATAGTGAAAGCATGTGTGTATGAAATCCATGTCTGGGGGGTCATGTATCATCGTGCCGTACTTGTTCTAAATCAAGCTTCGAGGTATTGCGAAGTATACATTTGAATCCTTATCCCGTATTAAGGGTCTGTGGATGGGCTGTCAAACTTTACCGAGCTCTTTTCGGCTTTTGGTTACAACAAATGGGGTGCACATTAGTTGATACATGAAGGGGGAGAGTATGTGGATGCTAATATGTGAAAATCACCTGTCGACTATGTGGGGTACTTACCTGGAGGTTGTAGAGATGAAGATAAGAAACAAGCGTTATAAATGCAGTCATATAACTATGTGAGATTTAGTATGCAGTCGCCGATTGGGGTCTTGTTGATGTCTTGTCTGACGTCTTGTCCAGATTGTCGTATCCTTACTGTAGCTTTAAGGTTTATTGGCAAACCAAAGCTTCTTCAAGTGTCCATAAAATGAATTACAGTCTCTAAAAAGCTCATTAGGTGTCTGTGACACAGTTCATCAGTGGTTTTGTATAAATGGTCATCACATTCTTCTTCCAGGTGGATCTCTTGGTACCTCGGAGAAAATCAAAGGAGAAACGGGTGAAAGAAACGGACCGTGGAATCACATTTTATGACAACATTGTCTCGATTGACGGGTCATAAATCAAATTAGTTGTTGTTACAATGCCCTCACTCCTCAGACTCATCAATATGGTACTACGCTTGCAATTTGTTAGAATCCGAACACATCTGAATATCAGACCAATCACTACGACAATTCCTAGGATACATAGGAGGAACTTCCCTACAGTCCATTCTCTCCCGGTATACCTGAAGGTGTCATCATACATCTCAGTGATATTATCTAACAGGTTCGCTAGCGCAGATATATACCTATAATTTATAACTCCTCTGGCGGTACGGGTGATATCTAACGCGAGTAGGAATTGAATCCCGGTGGATTTGTGTATCAAATCAGAGGCCGCATGCTCTGTCCTATCTACAAGGTGTCTTTTAACGATGTGTTCGTAATGAGTGTGAGTGTAAGGAGCTTGGGCACTGCGGTGAATGTCTTTCATTTTGTTATGGGCAATGGTCATTACTTCAGGCAGTACTTTTCCAACGTAACACAATCCCTCTGAGTTTGGGGCAAGCCACTTATACGCCTTTCTCCCACATATGAAATATGAATCATCGGGGAGAACATATGGGATAGAAAATGACATAACCATATTACAAACCTTCCATGAAAACAGTCCTATCCCTAACTCCCTCATTTGTCTAGTACACGTATCAGGCTGTATGACATGTGCACAGTATCCTGGTGATACTTCTCCAACTCGCATGATCCTATTTCCTAGAGTGTACCTATACTGGAAATATTTTCCACTGTCGGCTATGTGGCGTATAAGCTCTGAATCTATGGGCATTCTGTCGGCTCTGTGTGAAAATGTCATGGTTTGGTTGTTCCATGACACCTCCCAATTTCCCGGCTTTCGGGGATTGGAAATGTTAAAACATATTAGGGACCTATCTACATGGTATTGATGGAGCTTCAAACTAGGAGGACTAGAAATATTAAATCTCTTGTCCACCGGTCTCCCACCCTTTAACTCAAGTACCTCATCTACCGTTAAAGGGTATGGCACTAGTCCTGACTTTCTATGACCTTGAGGTACTTGTGAGCACACCCAACAGTCTGTCTGGTTTAACACTTTACCCACCAATGAGTGGTAGTCACTCAATGGATGCCGGTCCATATTGATATTAAAACGGGACTGACATTCCTTGATGTAGCCGTCCTCAACTATGTTGTCACAATTCCTACAGATACAATTCTCTTCAGCTAACAATCCTTCACAATGTCTATTAATAACATGGCTACCAGATCGTTTTCTGATACTCGCCTTTGCTCGGTGATTGTGTTGTTCTTGGAACTCTACGCCTCCATCCTGATCATCAGAACCCATTCCAGATCCTTTCTCGACCTCACTGGTACTCTCACCGAAACAGACTGCTCTGGTCAACAACAGGGTCAACAGGAAAACACGGACTGCAGTCTCTTGGGGCGAGTCCATCTTACAGGAGGAGAAAGAGAAAGTTGTAATGGGGGTACAGATAATAATTGCAGGGGGAAAAAATCTTGTTACGATGATTTGTCCTCTAGTCTTGTTGTTCTTCTTGCTCAGATGTCATCTCAAAGGTGCTGTCTCACAATCTTCCCACAACGAACACTCCGGTGATACAATATTCTTTCCCAATAAGTGATCTTTCTGTAAGGAGCATAAATCTTGCATTACCATTTGTCTAACTTTTGTGTGACATACCATCCGTAAAACATGAAAGAACAAAAAGAGAGAACAATTTGAAAAGAAAAAACATTATCAGATTTTCGTCAACAGGCTGTCGCATCAACATGTCCACCAGTATCTCTGCATAGTCTCCTCCCCCACCAGTATTTCCCCTCTCCACCCTTTGCGTCTGGCCAAACACAACGATGCTGGTAAGACATACTGGGGTTAGGTAGACCTCTGAAAAGACCAAGTGGCTATGTGACGTTTGAGTTCTGTTGGTGAAAGTTACAGATGAGAAGAAAACATTTAAAGATAAATTACAAAGTTTACCCGGCCGTCCCTGTGTCTTACAAGGAAATGACCTCCCAATTTCATTAACTGTAACCTCAGGCTTACTATCAAGGCTAATGATCAACTTTACTGACTGCACATTACAGGTGCGGCCCAAAATTCTTCATATATGATCCCTGATTACAATTTCGTGTGTCATAACTTTGCTCGTGTTCTTGTCTAGGGGGTCTGACTTTATGTGGGCTGTTACAGTTGCTGGCATAATGCCCTTCTCTTTTACAAAGATAACAAACCCTTGGCTTCCTCCATGTGCCAGTGGCCTGGGGTTTTGGTCGATTTGATGCCTCCTCTAGTGCTTGGATGCTCATCACCATCAACCGCTCTCACTGTGCTTCCTTGGTTCTTTGGATATTACGGTCATGCTCGATAGCGGACTCTCTTACTGCAGCCACCGAGATACCTCTCCAGTGAGGTAGAGAGGTTTGTACCCTGATTCTTAGTGTGTCTTTTAAGCCGTCCATTAATACGGACACAGCTACCTCGCTATGATGTACATTATCCTCAATGTCTGTGATCCCAGTGTATCTAGATATTTCCTGCAGTGCTCGATGGAAATATTCCACTGCCATTTCACCTTCTTTTTGTCTAATGGAGAAAATTTTGTTCCACTCGACAATAGTTGGGAAATATACTCCTAATTGCAGATTGATTTGTCGTACATTCTCCTGGGTGTATTCCTCAGTGAGGGGTACGTCTGCGTCTAATCTACAATCAGTGATGAATTTTAAAGGGTCAATAGTGGAGGGAAAACATGCCCGCAGTACGGTCTCCCAATCCTTGTTAGTGGGTTCTGAGGAGTTACCCAGTTCTTTAATAAACCTCTGACATGCGGCTAGATCTCTCCTGGGATCAGGGAATTCAGACATAATTGTCCTCAATTCCATCCGGTACCAGGGACAATGCATAGCAATGTCTCTGACGGGAGTGATTCCCTGAGCGTCAGTCCTCCTATTGGGGACTGTGATCACCCTGACAGGATTTAGTTCAATTACACCATCTTGTGTTGACTCTTCAATGTGAGGTGCAGTTGTCTGTGCATGATATACAATACCATACTTACCTGTGGACACGACCTCACCTGACCCTCCGTTAGGGGGCTTGACTACTGCCTTTACCGATTGGGCCGTGCCCACCTGGGTGTCTCGTATGATGGCTGCTGGAAGAGGTGCCGACATCGTGCTTGGCTCACTTTCTTGCTTGTAATCCTGAGGGAAGTGTAACATGGGTGCGACTTGCACGGGTTAGAATTTGTATATTTATCAGTTTTCCTTCTATCATTATTACATTTATTACAATCATCATTAATACAGTTACTAAGTGCATTATTATCATCATATCCCAGTATGCCATTCTCTGCAGCCATTTGTTCTCCAGTTGCCATGTGTTTCCTGCCTTGGTGAGAACCAGCTGTGTAAGCTAATTCCCTTTGTATCTCACCTTCCTGTTGCCATATCTGTAAACAATCATAATGTCTAATCCGTTGCTTCCCGGATTTTGAGACAGATCCTTCTCCTTAAATTATGCAATACCTCTGAGTCAAAACTACCCATCCCAGGAAATGGTGCTTTATCCCCCACAGTCATTCGTGTCCATTCATCACAAAAGGTCTCAGTGTGGGGACCATACTTCCCCCACATTACTAACCGAGCAGACCCTCGGGTCTGAAAATCTCTGCAGCCTGAACTCTGACTGCTAAACGTCCCTGTGTTGTGCATTTGGCTTCCATTGTGGACCTCTTTAACACAGAAAAACTTTCTAAAATGCACCAAACACAGTAGTCTACGGTGGAAGTTATCCAAGCTCTTCCACCAGCTTCTTCTTCTCCGAGTACAACGGTTCCGCCCCTTTTAGCAGACCCACGTAATCGTTGCAGGCCCTACCAGCGAAAATTCCCCACCTTTATCTCTTACACAAATCACGCTTACATGTGCTTCACATAACGCTTATGATGACGAGATTTACGCACAAATATGCAAAACTTCGTATCACGTTGCGCCGTGTTGCCCATACAACCGTGCGGTCCAATCGTACCGCTTATAGACACTTGCTATCTATAAGTGGTAGGATCACTGGAGTCTTCCTACTGTGCTCCACAACAGCCGGAGCGTAATACCACGAAAACTTCTATCACACTCCGTCGCACGTGTTCACCAAGACCGTGCTCGCACGTTTTCACCTAGACCGTGATTCACCAAGACTTCACCAAGAGGAGTTCAATACACTCATACCTTTTTTTCTTTTTGCCCACACTATCATTCTATAATTTTCTGATCAGAAAAAAATAATTTCCCGTAATCTGATAGCTCTCCCCAGAGGCATTACAGTAAAGTAAGGTATTTAAACTAAATTTTGGAAACTGAACAAATGTGTGCTATTATCTTCGTGGCTTCTGTGTCGCCTTACTAAAACAATGCTATCGTGTGATTTGTGTTTAGTGGGCGTATCTGCACACTGCGTTGCGTAATATACGCCACGTGTGTAGGCTTTTGCGTTTGCGTACGTAATCTCGCCCGAGACACGTATGCAAAAGGCCAGATACGCTCACAGTAACGCAAATAACACGCTTCTATAAATGTAAACGATGTTCAACTGTAATCGCTTACCGAGCACCACTGCGTGCGTGCTTTTTATAATTACTCCCTTAAAATATTATTCTTTATAATATTAACTAAATAGCACCAAATTTCCTCAGTACGTTATCAATGCAAATGGCAAACAGGAAGGTAGATAGGTGAAAATACACATATACAATACAATTCTAAATTAATCTAATAACATACATTGATGTAAACACACACATATAATATTACATCTATGTACTAATCACTATTACATCTATGAGACCCATTCACTTATTCAGTGCTTCTAATTTGCATATGAATGTGCTTTTAACTGTCTGTGAAGGCGATTTTCTTCACTGCTGGGAAAAAAAAACAGTTACACAGGTTAATTTGCATTTCAATGGCCCATCTCACAAGCAGAGTTTAACTGTATCACAGGAGGTAAGGAAGAGAGAAAAAGAAAAACAAAAACCCAACAACTTTGTTTTATCTCTGTGTGTCGTTCTTATATCAAATATTCATTTTACTATTAATTTTCGTTAAGCCCCATCTGAACTATTTATGGCATGGGTTACATAAATGCATTGGTAACTCAAATGGTGATTTATTTATTTTTTTGACAAGGGACGGCTGATTGTTCCTGAGTCAACTGAAAATCGGCTATTTTAGAAAAAAAAAAATTGACCTTCCCAAAATGGCCGCTGCTCCTCCCCCTTCCACATCCATGAGGGTTACACAAAATGGAGGACAGACCATGCGGCTTCCTTTGTCACAAAAAAAATCACCATCCAAGCCCCTGAAGTTATTTTAGGCCTGGGTTAAAAATAAAACTATCAAGCTATGCAGAGCGATTAAAAATACTTTTAAACCTATTTAAACAGACAAGCAATCCAATCTGAATCAAACACGATATGACTCATTCGATCCCCGTTCCGCAACGATATGGTCAGATATGCAGAGTACAGGTGTGTGTGCGTGTGCTACATGTGTTGCGTGTGCAGTTGGTACCAAATAGAAATTAAAACCAGATTTATAAAGACAATAGCTTAACGTTCTTACCTTCTGGAACCGGATTCCACCAGCATCCCTACAAACCAAGCGAAGCAGACGCTTATCTGATCAGCACTACCGTATCCCCAACCACAAACACGGATACAGGGGATATTACCTTTCCGCCCTTTGCTGACGGATAAAGTCTGCCTGGTTTCGCTTGACTGCGGATATGAAGTGGACCGGACAATCGCCCCCAATTGATAAAGCTAATTATTTACCTTTTAACATAAGCTATATACTTATTATAGACAATATACGCAATAGGCGCACGAGGTGCCGTAATGGTACGCACTTTGCGTAGCAGACGCTAGGCCGTGGTCGAGACGCACGAGCGGCACGTTCGCTCACGGCTTTCGCTTAGTATCGAGCACGCTATGGGCGGCCTGAGTACTGTAATGCTACGCTATTGGCGTAGTGGACGCTGTACCGCGAGAGTGGGATACGAGCGGCGCTGACGCTCACTGAATTACACACAGAAAACCTTGTTAACAACACACTGAAAGGGTATGCTTATGCTGTAAACCTTAGTACTGTAATATTACCACAATGTAACGCTGATTAACCTGGATGATATGAAAGCTGTTTGAGCGATTGAGACGCTCAAAAACCCTTTATAATGTCTAGTGAAACACACACTACTTGCTAAGGTTCCAACACCTTTATAGACGATATTAGTAAGTAAAAGGGAAAAGAAAAACCGTTTACAGCTTATACACTACAGACCTGACATTAATACCTAAACAATAACTAAACAGAAATATAAACACTAGCGAACGATCACAAATAGAATAAACACAAAGAGAATAAATGGCAAACACTTATAGGATAACAAAAAGAGAACCATCGCATACACACAGAGTAACGAAATGGCCACAGAGAAACTTACACACGTGGGAATGACTCGCTGGCGCTATATGGAAACCAGCTCTCAGTCATCACTGGGAAAACCTTTGTGGAGAGAAGTGAGTGCTGGTCTGGCTATGGGGGTCTTTTATATACACAGCATACTGTACAATACAATGGTCCTATAATCTCATTGTTCATTGGACACAGGAATGTCCCTCTGCATTATAACAAAAGGTCATAGGTGGATTCGAACAGATGGGCTGCGACTTTTTCAACTGCCCAGGTGGGAGGTATCCTCTGGATTCCCCCTGCATGTGTAATTAAACTGCAAATACATTTAATGTTCCAAACATACTTTTGTGCATAACTATACGCAGCAGCGAACAATCTCTTCCTAACCAACACCGGAATGTTTCTAATAAAATACTCTTCAGTTAGATACTAGACACCACCGTTCAACCTTTGTCAGACCCTTCGTATCATGCAAAGAGGAATTCCCATGTCCATGAACTATTTACACTAAACATACTTTCAGACATTATTAAGGGGAATATTATCTACAAAACACACTATAAAGGTTTAATATGTTGCGATCGAGTCGCTCGCTAGTCGCTCACAAACACCGCCGTAAATACACATCCGTGCGCAGGCGACGTCGGAGCGTCCCTTACGCAACCTGAGGGGATGCGTACGCACGGGGGAGTCGGTGCACGAGCAGCGGGCACGTGCATTGGGGTTAGTACAAGGCAATGGGAATCATTATATTTCTCTATCGTCCTAGTGGATGCTGGGGTTCCTGAAAGGACCATGGGGAATAGCGGCTCCGCAGGAGACAGGGCACAAAAAGTAAAGCTTTTCCAGATCAGGTGGTGTGCACTGGCTCCTCCCCCTATGACCCTCCTCCAGACTCCAGTTAGATTTTTGTGCCCGGCCGAGAAGGGTGCAATTCTAGGTGGCTCTCATAAAGAGCTGCTTAGAGAAAGTTTAGCTTAGGTTTTTTATTTTACAGTGATTCCTGCTGGCAACAGGATCACTGCAACGAGGGACAGAGGGGAGAAGAAGTGAACTCACCTGCGTGCAGGATGGATTGGCTTCTTGGCTACTGGACATCAGCTCCAGAGGGACGATCACAGGTACAGCCTGGATGGTCACCGGAGCCGCGCCGCCGGCCCCCTTGCAGATGCTGAAGTAAGAAGAGGTCCAGAATCGGCGGCTGAAGACTCCTGCAGTCTTCTAAAGGTAGCGCACAGCACTGCAGCTGTGCGCCATTTTCCTCTCAGCACACTTCACACGCAGTCACTGAGGGTGCAGGGCGCTGGGGGGGGGCGCCCTGGGAGGCAAATGTAAACCTATATAAAGGCTAAAAATACCTCACATATAGCCCCCAGAGGCTATATGGAGATATTTAACCCCTGCCTGTATTCACAAAATAGCGGGAGACGAGCCCGCCGAAAAAGGGGCGGGGCCTATCTCCTCAGCACACGGCGCCATTTCCTCTCACAGCTCCGCTGGTCAGGACGGCTCCCAGGTCTCTCCCCTGCACTGCACTACAGAAACAGGGTAAAACAGAGAGGGGGGGCAAATTTAATGGCAATATCTTGATATATATAAAGCAGCTATAAGGGAGCACTTATTATAAGGCTATCCCTGTCATATATAGCGCTTTTTGGTGTGTGCTGGCAGACTCTCCCTCTGTCTCCCCAAAGGGCTAGTGGGTCCTGTCTTCGTTTAGAGCATTCCCTGTGTGTCTGCTGTGTGTCGGTACGTGTGTGTCGACATGTATGAGGACGATATTGGTGTGGAGGCGGAGCAATTGCCAAATATGGGGATGTCACCTCCTAGGGGGTCGACACCAGAATGGATGCCTTTATTTATGGAATTACGGGATAGTGTCAACACGCTAAAGCAGTCGTTTGACGACATGAGGCGGCCGGACAATCAATTAGTGCCTGTCCAGGCGCCTCAAACACCGTCAGGGGCTGTAAAACGCCCTTTGCCTCAGTCGGTCGACACAGACCCAGACACAGGCACTGATTCCAGTGGTGACGGTGACAAATCAACCGTATTTTCCAGTAGGGCCACACGTTATATGATTTTGGCAATGAAGGAGGCGTTACATTTAGCTGATACTACAGGTACCACTAAACAGGGTATTATGTGGGGTGTGAAAAAACTACCTATAGTTTTTCCTGAATCAGAAGAATTAAATGACGTGTGTGATGAAGCGTGGGTTGCCCCTGATAAAAAGCTGATAATTTCAAAGAAATTATTGGCATTATACCCTTTCCCGCCAGAGGTTAGGGAGCGCTGGGAAACACCTCCTAGGGTGGACAAGGCGCTAACACGCTTATCAAAACAAGTGGCGTTACCTTCTCCTGAGACGGCCGCACTTAAAGATCCATCAGATAGGAGGATGGAAAATATCCAAAAAAGTATATACACACATGCAGGTGTTATACTACGACCAGCTATAGCGACTGCCTGGATGTGCAGTGCTGGGGTAGTTTGGTCAGAGTCCCTGATTGAAAATATTGATACCCTGGACAGGGACAATATTTTACTGTCGTTAGAACAAATAAAGGATGCATTTCTTTATATGCGTGATGCACAGAGGGATATCTGCACACTGGCATCACGGGTAAGTGCTATGTCCATTTCGGCCAGAAGAGCTTTATGGACGCGACAGTGGACAGGCGATGCGGATTCAAAACGGCATATGGAAGTTTTGCCGTATAAAGGGGAGGAGTTATTTGGAGTCGGTCTATCAGATTTGGTGGCCACGGCTACAGCCGGGAAATCCACCTTTCTACCTCAAGTCACTCCCCAACAGAAAAAGGCACCGACTTTTCAACCGCAGCCCTTTCGTTCCTTTAAAAATAAGAGAGCAAAGGGCTATTCATATCTGCCACGAGGCAGAGGTCGAGGGAAGAAACAGCAACAGGCAGCTCCTTCCCAGGAACAGAAGCCCTCCCCGGCTTCTACAAAAGCCTCAGCATGACGCTGGGGCTTCTCAAGCGGACTCGGGGACGGTGGGAGGTCGTCTCAAAAATTACAGCGCGCAGTGGGCTCACTCGCAGGTAGATCCCTGGATCCTGCAGATAATATCTCAGGGGTACAGGTTGGAATTAGAGACAGATCCACCTCACCGTTTCCTGAAGTCTGCTTTACCAACGTTCCCTTCCGAAAGGGAGACGGTTTTGGAAGCCATTCACAAGCTGTACTCTCAGCAGGTGATAGTCAAGGTACCTCTTCTACAACAAGGGAAGGGGTATTATTCCACTCTATTTGTGGTACCGAAGCCGGATGGCTCGGTAAGGCCTATTCTAAATCTGAAGTCCTTGAACCTGTACATAAAGAAGTTCAAGTTCAAGATGGAGTCACTCAGAGCAGTGATAGCGAACCTGGAAGAAGGGGACTTTATGGTATCCTTGGACATCAAGGATGCGTATCTCCACGTTCCAATTTACCCCTCACACCAGGGGTACCTCAGGTTCATTGTACAAAACTGTCACTATCAGTTTCAGACGCTGCCGTTCGGATTGTCCACGGCACCTCGGGTCTTTACAAAGGTAATGGCCGAGATGATGATTCTTCTTCGAAGAAAAGGCGTATTAATTATCCCATACTTGGACGATCTCCTAATAAGGGCAAGGTCCAGAGAACAGCTAGAGATGGGATTAGCAATATCTCAAGAGGTGCTAAAGCAGCACGGATGGATTCTGAATATTCCAAAATCCCAATTAATGCCGAAAACTCGTCTGCTGTTCCTAGGGATGATTCTGGACACGGTTCAGAAAAAGGTTTTTCTTCCCGAGGAAAAAGCCAAGGAGTTATCCGACCTGGTCAGGAATCTCCTAAAACCAGGAAAGGTGTCTGTACATCAATGCACGCATCTTCAGATGCACCTGCGGATAACCCTGTCTCCAAGGACAAGGGTATCTCTTCTGTGGTGGTTGCAGAGGGCTCATCTATTGGAGGGCCGCAGATTCGGCATACAGGATTGGATCCTGGTGACCACGGACGCCAGCCTGAGAGGCTGGGGAGCAGTCACACAAGGAAGAAACTTCCAGGGAGTGTGGTCGAGCCTGGAAAAGTCTCTTCACATAAACATTCTGGAACTAAGAGCAATCTACAATGCTCTAAGCCAGGCGGAACCTCTGCTTCAAGGAAGACCGGTGTTGATCCAGTCGGACAACATCACGGCAGTCGCCCATGTAAACAGACAGGGCGGCACAAGAAGCAGGAGTGCAATGGCAGAAGCTGCCAGGATCCTTCGCTGGGCGGAGGATCACGTGATAGCACTGTCAGCAGTGTTCATCCCGGGAGTGGACAACTGGGAAGCAGACTTCCTCAGCAGACACGATCTTCACCCGGGAGAGTGGGGACTTCATCCAGAAGTTTTCCACATGCTAATAAACCGTTGGGAAAGACCAATGGTGGACATGATGGCGTCTCGCCTCAACAAAAAACTGGACAGGTATTGCGCCAGGTCAAGAGATCCGCAGGCAATAGCTGTGGACGCGCTGGTAACACCTTGGGTGTACCAGTCGGTGTATGTGTTTCCTCCTCTGCCTCTCATACCAAAGGTATTGAGAATCATACGGCAAAGCGGAGTAAGAACGATACTAGTGGCTCCGGATTGGCCAAGAAGGTCTTGGTACCCGGAACTTCAAGAGATGGTCACGGACGATCCGTGGCCTCTACCTCTAAGACAGGACCTGCTTCAGCAGGGACCGTGTCTATTCCAAGACTTACCGCGGCTGCGTTTGACGGCATGGCGGTTGAACGCCAGATCCTAAAAGGAAAAGGCATTCCAGAAGAAGTCATTCCTACCTTGATTAAGGCAAGAAAGGAAGTCACCGCGAAGCATTATCACCGCATTTGGCGGAAATATGTTGCGTGGTGCGAGGATCGGAGTGCTCCGACGGAGGAATTTCAACTGGGTCGTTTCCTACATTTCCTGCAATCAGGATTGTCTATGGGGCTCAAATTGGGATCTATTAAGGTTCAAATTTCGGCCCTGTCAATATTCTTCCAAAAAGAATTGGCCTCAGTTCCTGAGGTCCAGACTTTTGTCAAAGGAGTACTGCATATACAGCCTCCTGTGGTGCCTCCGGTGGCACCGTGGGATCTAAATGTAGTTTTAGATTTCCTCAAATCCCATTGGTTTGAACCACTAAAAAATGTGGATTTGAAATATCTCACATGGAAAGTGACTATGTTACTGGCCCTGGCGTCCGCCAGGAGAGTATCTGAACTGGCGGCTTTATCTTATAAAAGCCCTTATTTAATTTTCCATTCGGATAGGGCAGAGCTGCGGACGCGTCCGCATTTTCTCCCTAAGGTGGTATCAGCGTTTCACCTGAACCAGCCTATTGTAGTGCCTGCGGCTACAAGCGACTTGGAGGACTCCAAGTTGTTGGACGTTGTCAGAGCTTTAAAAATATACATTTCAAGGACGGCTGGAGTCAGAAAATCTGACTCGCTGTTTATACTGTATGCACCCAACAAGTTGGGTGCGCCTGCTTCTAAGCAGTCGATTGCTCGTTGGATTTGTAACACAATTCAACTTGCACATTCTGTGGCAGGCCTGCCACAGCCTAAATCTGTTAAGGCCCATTCCACAAGGAAGGTGGGCTCATCTTGGGCGGCTGCCCGAGGGGTCTCGGCATTACAACTCTGCCGAGCAGCTACGTGGTCAGGGGAGAACACGTTTGTAAAATTCTACAAATTTGATACCCTGGCAAAGGAGGACCTGGAGTTCTCTCATTCGGTGCTGCAGAGTCATCCGCACTCTCCCGCCCGTTTGGGAGCTTTGGTATAATCCCCATGGTCCTTTCAGGAACCCCAGCATCCACTAGGACGATAGAGAAAATAAGAATTTACTTACCGATAATTCTATTTCTCGGAGTCCGTAGTGGATGCTGGGCGCCCATCCCAAGTGCGGATTATCTGCAATACTTGTACATAGTTATTGTTAACTAATTCGGGTTATTGTTTAGGGAGCCATCTTTCAGAGGCTCTTCTGTTATCATACTGTTAACTGGGTTTAGATCACAAGTTGTACGGTGTGATTGGTGTGGCTGGTATGAGTCTTACCCGGGATTCAAAATCCTCCCTTATTGTGTACGCTCGTCCGGGCACAGTACCTAACTGGAGTCTGGAGGAGGGTCATAGGGGGAGGAGCCAGTGCACACCACCTGATCTGGAAAAGCTTTACTTTTTGTGCCCTGTCTCCTGCGGAGCCGCTATTCCCCATGGTCCTTTCAGGAACCCCAGCATCCACTACGGACTCCGAGAAATAGAATTATCGGTAAGTAAATTCTTATTTTTTCGACTTTGACAGGGGGCACATAAATTTTGGCGCAAAAGGTGATATAAGCAGCTATTGGGGGAAAATTCACTTTCTGTTAGTGTAAATCCCTCTGTTATATAGCTCTCTGGTGTGTGCTGGCATACTCCCTCTCTGTCTCCCCAAAGGACTTTGTGGGGTCCTGTCCTCAGTCAGAGCATTCCCTGTGTGTGTGTGCGGTGTGTCGGTACGGCTGTGTCGACATGTTTGAGGAGGACGCTTACGTGGAGGCGGAGCAGGTGCCGATAAGTGTGATGTCGCCCCCTGCGGGGCCGACACCATTGTGGATGGATATGTGGAAGGTATTAACCGACAGTGTCAACTCCTTGCATAAAAGGTTCGATGACGCAGCTTTGGGACAGCCGGCATCTCAGCCCGCGCCTGCCAGGCATCTCAGAGGCCATCAGGGGCTCAAAAACGCCCGCTACCTCAGATGGCAGACACAGATGTCGACGCGGAGTCTGACTCCAGTGTAGACGAGGATGAGACAAATGTACAGTCCACAAGGGCCATCCGATGCATGATTACGGCTATGAAAAATGTGTTGCACATTTCTGACATTAACCCGGTTACCACTAAAAAGGGTATTATGTTTGGGGAGAAAAAGCAGCCAGTGACTTTTCCCCCATCTGATGAGTTAAATGAATTGTGTGAAGAAGCGTGGTGTTCCCCAGATAAGAAATTAGTGATTTCTAAGAGGTTACTAATGGCGTACCCTTTCCCGCCAACGGACAGGTTACGTTGGGAAACATCCCCTAGGGTGGACAAGGCGCTCACACGCTTATCAAAAAAGGTGGCACTGCCGTCTCAGGACACGGCCGCCTTAAAGTAGCCTGCAGATAGAAAGCAGGAGGCTATCCTGAAGTCTGTGTATACACACTCAGGTACTATACTGAGACCTGCAATTGCTTCAGCATGGATGTGTAGTGCTGCAGCTGCTTGGTCTGATACCCTATCAGATAACATTGATTCCCTTGACAGGGATACTATTTTGCTATCCATAGAGCATATTAAAGACGTCGTCTTATATATGAGGGAAGCACAGAGGGACATTTGCCGGCTGGCATCTAGAATTAATGCAATGTCCATTTCTGCCAGGAGAGTATTATGGACTCGGCAGTGGACAGGTGATGCTGATTCTAAAAGGCACATGGAGGTTTTGCCTTATAAGGGTGAGGAATTGTTTGGGGACGGTCTCTCGGACCTCGTATCCACAGCAACAGCTGGGAAGTCGACTTTTTTACCTCAGGTTCCCTCACAGCCTAAGAAAGCACCGTATTATCAAGTACAGTTCTTTCGGCCTCAGAAAGGCAAGCGGGTCAGAGGCGCATCCTTTCTGCCCAGAGGCAGGGGTAGAGGAAAAAAGCTGCACCAGACAGCCAGTTCCCAGGAACAAAAATCATCCCCTGCTTCCACTAAGTCCACCGCATGACGCTGGGGCTCCACAGGTGGAGCCAGGTGCGGTGGGGGCGCGTCTCCCGAACTTCAGCGACCAGTGGGTTCGCTCACAGGTGGATCTTTGGGTTCTACAGGTTGTATCTCAGGGATACAAGCTGGAGTTCGAGGCGTCTCCCCCTCGCTGTTACCTCAAATCAGCCTTGCCAGCTGCTCCCAAGGAAAGGGAGGTAGTACTGGCGGCAATTCACAAGCTGTACCTTCAGCAGGTGATAATCAAAGTTCCCCTCCTTCAACAGGGACGGGATTACTATTCCACAATGTTTGTGGTACTGAAACCAGACTGTTCGGTGAGACCCATTCTAAATTTGAAATCCTTGAACACTTATATAAGGAAGTTCAAGTTCAAAATGGAATCGCTCAGGGCGGTTATTGCAAGCCTGGAAGAGGGGGATTTTATGGTGTCACTGGACATCAAGGATGCTTACCTACATGTCCCCATTTACCCACCTCACCAGGAGTACCTCAGGTTTGTGGTACAGGACTGTCATTACCAATTCCAGATGTTGCCGTTTGGTCTGTCCACGGCACCGAGGGTATTTACCAAGGTAATGGTCGAAATGATGATACTCCTTCGAAAGAAGTGAGTTATAATTATCCCGTACTTTGGACGATCTCCTTATAAAGGCAAGGTCCAAGGAGCAGTTGTTAGTCGGAGTAGCACTATCTCGGGAAGTGCTACAGCAGCACGGCTGGATTCTGAATATCCCAAAGTTGCAGCTGATTCCTGCGACGCGTCTGCTGTTCGTGGGCATGATTCTGGACACAGAACAGAAGAAGGTGTTTCTCCCGGAGGAGAAGGCCCAGGAATTGTCATCTCTGGTCAGGGACCTCCTGAAACCAAAACTGGTGTCAGTGCATCACTGCACGCGAGTCCTGGGAAAGATGGTGGCTTCTTACGAAGCAATTCCCTTCGGCAGGTTCCATGCAAGGATCTTTCAGTGGGATCTGTTAGACAAGTGGTCCGGATCGCATCTTCAGATGCATCGGTTGATCACCCTGTCCCCGAGGGCCAGGGTGTCTCTGCTGTGGTGGCAGCAGAGTGCTCATCTTCTCGAGGGCCGCAGATTCGGCGTTCAGGACTGGGTCCTGGTGACCACGGATGCAAGCCTCCGAGGTTGGGGGGCAGTCACTCAGGGAAGAAACTTCCAAGGACAGTGGTCGAGTCAGAAGACTTCCCTACACATAAATATTCTGGAACTAAGGGCCATTTACAATGCCCTGAGTCAAGCAGAACCCCTGCTTCAAAACCAACCGGTGCTGATTCAGTCAGACAACATCACGGCGGTCGCCCATGTAAACCGACAGGGCGGCACAAGAAGCAGGATGGCAGAAGCCACAAGGATTCTTCGATGGGCGGAGAATCACGTGCTAGCACTGTCAATGGCGTCCCGCCTCAACAAAAAGCTAAAAATATATTGCGCCAGGTCAAGGGACCCTCAGACGATAGCTGTGGACGCTTTAGTGACACCGTGGGTGTACCAGTCGGTTTATGTGTTCCCTCCTCTTCCTCTCATAGCAAAGGTACTGAGGATTATAAGAAAGAGAGGAGTAAGAACTATACTCATCGTTCCGGATTGGCCAAGAAGGACTTGGTACCCGGAACTACAAGAAATGATCTCAGAGGACCTTTGGCCTCTGCCGCTCCGACAGGACCTGCTGCAGCAGGGGCCCTGTCTGTTCCAAGACTTACCGCGACTGCATTTGACGGCATGGCGGTTGAACGCCGGATCCTAATGGAAAAGGGCATTCTGGATGAAGTCATTCCTACGCTAATTAAAGCTAGGAAAGATGTGACAGCAAAACATTATCACCGCATATGGCGAAAATATGTTGCTTGGTGTGAGGCCAGGAAGGCCCCAACAGAGGAATTTCAGCTGGGTCGATTTCTGCACTTCCTACAGTCAGGAGTGACTATGAGCCTAAAATTGGGATCCTTTAAAGTCCAGATTTCGGCCCTGTCTATTTTCTTTCAAAAAGAACTGGCTTCACTGCCTGAAGTTCAGACGTTTGTTAAGGGAGTGCTGCATATTCAGCCTCCTTTTGTGCCTCCAGTGGCACCTTGGGATCTCAACGTTGTGTTGGATTTCCTAAAATCACATTGGTTTGAGCCACTTCAGACCGTGGAGTTGAAGTATCTTACGTGGAAGGTAGTCATGCTGTTGGCCTTGGCCTCAGCTAGGCGTGTGTCAGAATTGGCGGCTTTGTCCTGTAAAAGCCCATATCTGATTTTCCATATGGACAGGGCAGAATTGAGGACTCGTCCCCAATTTCTCCCAAAGGTGGTATCAGCGTTTCATTTGAACCAACCTATTGTGGTGCCTGCGGCTACTCGGGACTTGGAGGATTCCAAGTTGCTGGACGTAGTCCGGGCCCTGAAAATATATGTTTCCAGGACGGCTAGAGTCAGGAAAACCGACTCGCTGTTTATCCTGCATGCACCCAACAAGCTGGGTGCTCCTGCTTCTAAGCAGACTATTGCTCGCTGGATCTGTAGCACGATTCAGCAGGCTCATTCTGTGGCTGGACTGCCGCATCCTAAATCAGTAAAAGCCCATTCCACGAGGAAGGTGGGCTCTTCTTGGGCGGCTGCCCGAGGGGTCTCGGCTTTACAACTTTGCCGAGCTGCTACTTGGTCGGGATCAAACACTTTTGCAAAATTCTACAAGTTTGATACCCTGGCTGAGGAGGACCTTGAGTTTGCTCATTCGGTGCTGCAGAGTCATCCGCACTCTCCCGCCCGTTTGGGAGCTTTGGTATAATCCCCATGGTCCTTACAGAGTACCCAGCATCCACTAGGACGTCAGAGAAAATAAGAATTTACTCAACGGTAATTCTATTTCTCGTAGTCCGTAGTGGATGCTGGGAGCCCGTCCCTAGTGCGGATTTTCTGCAATACATGTATATAGTTATTGCTTAACTATAGGGTTTTGTTATGAGCCATCTGTTAAATGAGGCTCAGTTGTTGTTCATACTGTTAACTGGGTATAGTTATCACAAGTTGTACAGTGTGATTGGTGTGGCTGGTATGAGTCTTACCCTGGATTCCAAATCCTTTCCCAGTAATGTCAGCTCTTCCGGGCACAGTTTCCCTAACTGAGGTCTGGAGGAGGGGCATAGAGGGAGGAGCCAGTGCACACCAGATGTAGTACCTAATCTTTCTTTTAAGAGTGCCCAGTCTCCTGCGGAGCCCGTCTATTCCCCATGGTCCTTAGGGAGTACCCAGCATCCACTACGGACTACGAGAAATAGAATTACCGGTGAGTATATTCTTATTTTTTCAATAATCAATAAAAGTGTGCCCCAGAATAGACATATAGTCTTTCTTCTTTTTCTCTTGGTCCCAGTACTCCACGGGAACCATTTTCTCTTTCTTACAAATGATAGAAAAATTGATAACATGCTTAAATGAATGTACACTGCTTTAGGGGCCATATTACATCCCACTATTGCTACTGCATGGATTGCAAAGGCAATAGTAAAGTTGTCGGCTACCTTACTTGAGGTTTTGGATACGATGGATAGGGATGATGTTGCATTATAATTACGCAACATACATGATTCTGCAGGTTTTATGGTAGAATCCATGAAAGACCTGGGTTCCATGGCTGCAGGAATATCTTCCATGTCTGTTTCAGCTTGTCGGGGACTGTGGCTGCGCCAGTGGTCGGCCGACGCGGAATCCAGAAGAAGTGTGGATTCCCTACCCTATACAGGTCTGACTCTCTTTGGAGAAGCTCTAGACGCGTGGATATCCACGGCTACAGCGGGTAAGTCTCTGTTTCTTCCCTCAGCCGCACCTGCTCCAAAGAAATCCTTTTCTTCATCTGCAACGCAGTCCTTTTGGCCTAACAAGCCTAGAAAGGCCAGAACATCCAATACCTTCTTTAGGGGAGGTCGGGTTAAGTCCAAGAAACCTGCTGCTGCAGGTTCCCAGGAACAAAAGCCTGCTTTAGGGACGCCGAAGTCCTCCGCATAACGGTGGACCGCGCAGCCTGGAGGTGGGGCCAGTGAGAGCGAGACTTAGAAACTTCAGTCACGTCTGGGTATCGTCCGGCCTGGATCCCTGGGTGATAGATATTGTATCCCAGGGATACAGGCTGGAATTTCAAAGTCTCCCTCCTCATCGCTTTTTCAAGTCAGGGTTACCAACTCTGTTGGCGGACAGCACTGTACCACAAGATGCTGTCCAAAAATTGGTGGTGGCACAGGTCATTGTGCCAGTACCACCTCACTTGCAGAATTAAGGTTACTATTCAAACCTTTTCGTGATACCGAAACCGTATGGTTCGGTCAGGCCCATTCTGAACCTAAAATAATTGAACCCCTTTCTAAAGGAGTTAAAGTTCAAGATGGAGTCTCTCAGGGCGGTGATATCGGGCCTGGAAGAGGGGGAATTCCTGGTATCACTGATTATCAAGGATGCGTACCTCCACATTCCGATCTGGCTGCCGCATCAGGCTTATCTCTGTTTCGCATTGCTGGACTGTCATTTCCAGTTCCAGGCCCTGCTATTCGGCCTCTCCACGGCACCGAGGGTGTTTACCAAGGTGATGGCGGAAATGATTCTCCTCCGCAAACAGGGTGTGAACATCATTCCATATCTAGACGATCTGCTGATAAAGGCATCGTCGAAGGAGAAGCAGCTGCAGTAAATTGTTCTCACAACACGACTTCTCAAGAGTCATGGTTGGATTCTGAACTTTCCAAAGTCACATTTGGAACCAACCCAGAGGTTGTCATTTCTGGGAATGATCCTTGTTACGGAAGTGCAGAAGGTGTTTCTTCTGCAGGAAAAGGCGATGATACAAGCTATGGTCCGGGATGTCCTGAAGCCACCCCGGGTGTTTGTTCATCAATGCATTCGCCTGTTGGGAAAGATGGTGGCCTCTTACGAGGCTCTCCAGTATGAAAGGTTCCATGTTCGGACCTTCCAACTGGATCTTCTGGACAAGTGGTCGGGATCTCATCTCCACATGCACCAGAGAATTCGTCTGTCGCCGAAGGCCAGGATTTCGCTCCTCTGGTGGCTCCAATTGCCTCACCTTCTGGAGGGCCGCAGGTTCGGGATTCAGGACTTGGTCCTTCAACCCAGTGGATGCGAGCCTCTGGCTGGGGAGCAGTCACTCGAGTAACCTTCCAAGGAAGGTGGTCAAGCCTGGAAGCCAGCCTGCCCATCACCATCCTGGAACTAAGCCATCTACAACGGTCTTCTTCAGGCGGCCCCTCTTCTAAGAAATCGGGCCATTCAAGTGCAGTCAGACAACGTAACAGTGGCTTACATAAACCGACAGGGCGGAACGAAGGGCAGAGCGGCAATGTCAGAGGTGACAAGAATACTCCTCTGGACAGAAAAGCACGCGTTGGCGCTGTCAGCCATCATCATTCCGGGAGTAGACATCTGGGAAGCGGACTTCCTCAGTAGACATGATCTACATCCAGTGAAGTGGGGTCTCCATCTGGAGGTGTTCAAGGAAATAACAGATCTTTGGGCATTACCTCAAATAGACATGATGGCCTCTCGTCTCAACAAGAAGCTTCTGCGTTATTGTTCCAGGTCGAGGGACCCACAGGCAGTGGCAGTGGACGCCCTAGTGTCTCTGTGGGTGTTCCAGTCAGTGTACGTGTTTCCACCACTTCCACTCATCCCAAGAATCCTAAAGCTCATAAGGAGAACAAGGATTCAAGCGATCCTCATTGCCCCAGACTCGCCAAGAAGGGCTTGGTACGTGGACCTTCTGAATCTACTGCGAGAAGAGCCGAGGCCTCTTCCTCTTCGGGAGGACCTGCTGCAGCAGGGGCCGTTCGCCTATCAAGACTTACCGTGGCTACGTTTGACGGCATGGAAGTTGAGCGCCTGATACTTGCTCGGTAGGGCATTCCGAAGAAGGTTATTCCTATCCTAATACAGGCTAGGAAAGGGGTAACGTCTAAACATTACCATCGTATTTGGAAGATATATATCTCTTGGTGTGAGTCCAAGAAGTTTTCTGCGGTGGAGTTTCAACTCGGACGTTTTCTCCTCTTTCTGCAATAAGGAGTGGATATGGGCCTGAGGTTAGGATCTGTGAAGGTCCAGATTTCAGCCCTATCCATTTTCTTTCAGAAACAATTGGCTGCTCTCCCTGAGGGTCAGACCTTTTTGAAGGGAGTCCTGCATATCGAACCTCCCTTTGTACCGCCTACGGCGCCTTGGGACCCTAACGTGCTATTGCAGTTCCTCTAGTCGGATTGTTTTGAGCCTCTACAGGAGGTTGAGGTCAAATTTCTTACATGGAAGTCGGTCACGTTGTTGGCCTTGGCTTCAGCTAGACGCATGTCCGAATTGGGGGCTTTATCCTGTGAAAGCCCTTACTTGATCTTCCACGAAGATAGAGCTGAGCTTCAGACACGTCAGCAGTTTCTTCCGAAGGTTGTGTCTGCATTTCATATCAACCAACCTATTGTGGTGCCAGTGGCTACTGACTCCTCAATTACATCAAAGTCCTTAGATGTTGTAAGGGCTCTGAAGATATATGTGAAGAGAACTTCTCGTCACAGAAAGTCGTACTCTCTGTTTGTCCTATATGATCCCAAGAATATTGTGTGTCCTGCTTCTAAGCAGACTATTTCTCGCTGGATTTGGTTCACTGTCCTGCACGCTTATTCTACGGCAGGACTGCCGTGTCCAAATTCTTTTAAGGCCCACTCTACTCGTAAGGTGGGGTCTTCCTGGGCGGCTGCCCGGGGTGTCTCGGCAGTGCAACTTTGCCGAGCTGCAACTTGGTCTGAGTCGAACACGTTTGCAAAGTTTTACAAGTTCGATACTTTGGCCTCTGATGATCTGAACTTCAGTCCATCAGTTCTGCTGGAGCCTTCGCGCTCTCCCTCCCGTTCTGGGAACTTTGGTACATCCCCATGGTACTAATGTGGACCCCAGCATCCTCTAGGACGTAAGAGAAAATAGGATTTTGGTTACCTACCGGTAAATCCTTTTCTTGTAGTCTGCAGAGGATGCTGGGCGCCCGCCCAGCGTTTCATTTTCCTGCAAATGTTATTTAGTTCAGTACAACTTCATTTTAGTTGAGTACTGCATTGTTACTTGGTAAGTAATGTTTCAGCAGTTGCTGAGAGTTTCAAGCAAGTTAACTTGATGTGCCTTGTATGTGTGAGCTTGTATGAATATCACCACTATCTGTGTTAAATCCTTCTCTCGAAGATGTCCGTCTCCTCGGGCACAGTTTCTAGTCTGAGTCCGGTAGGAGGGGCATAGAGGAAGGACCCAACCCA
The DNA here is from genome assembly GCF_028390025.1 of Pseudophryne corroboree. Taxonomy (NCBI): domain Eukaryota; kingdom Metazoa; phylum Chordata; class Amphibia; order Anura; family Myobatrachidae; genus Pseudophryne; species Pseudophryne corroboree. The sequence continues at coordinate 227,480,887 of NC_086447.1, forward strand.
CACTCTCAAACTCTTCAAGTGCCAATGGCTCCTGTTGGACCCGTCTATACCCCATGGTACTAATGTGGACCCCAGCATCCTCTACGGACTACGAGAAAAGGATTTACCAGTAGGTAACCAAAATCCTATTTTTACCTCTGAACAAGATATGCAAAGTTCAGTCAAGGATTCAGGAGTTGCTACACAGTCAAAAGGTATCCATTCAAGCAGCAATGCGTGTGATGGGATTGATGGTGTCAACATTCGACATGGTAGAGTATGCACCGTTTCACTCGAGGCCTCTGCAGCATCTGATCCTTGCCAAATGGAATGAGTTGCATTAGATGATATAAATGCAGACTATGGACCTTACGATGGAAGTAAGAAGGTCATTAGCCTGGTGGCTACAGACATCCCATCTGAACAAGGAGAGATCCTTTTGGATATCAGATTGGGAAATTCTGACAATGGATGCCAGTCTCCAGGGCTGGAGAGCAGTGTCAGGAAGGTTTTGTTTCCAGGGGCAATGGACCAAGGAAGAAGGTTGCCTGCTAATAAATATAATGGAACTTCGGGCCATATACATGGCACTGATTCAGGCAAAGGACATCCTTCGGGAAAAAACAGTTTAGATCTCATGGCGTCCCGTCAGAACAACAAAGTTCTCGCATACGGGTCAAGAGCAAAGGATCCCAGAGCGATCTTTGTGGATGCCCTGTCGGTAATATGGGATTTTCATCTGGCCTATATGTTTCCTCCAATCACCTTATTACCCAGGGTGGGGAGAAAGATAAAGCAAGGAAAGGGTGCTGTGATACTAATAACTCCGGCTTGGCCCAGAAGACATTGGTACACAGATCTGCCGAGAATGTCGAATGATGCTCCATTCCTGCTCCCTCAAAGTCCAGATCTACTGACACAAGGTCCTTGTTATCACAGACATCTGTATCGACTGTCTTTGACAGCGTGGCTCTTGAGACCTCTAGCCTGAAGTCAAGAGGATTCTCACAACAGTTAATTCAAACATTGCTCAGCGCGAGGAAACCTTCCTCAGCTCAAATTTATCACTGAATATGGCAAACCTATATTCATTGGTTCAATGAACGGAAAATTTACCCTACTGTAGGTCTTTCAGAATTTCCAGGGTCTTAGCATTTCTTCAGGCCTGAATGGATAAAGGTTTGAAGGTGGCTTCCTTGAGAGTGCAAGTGTCAGCATTGACTGTATGATTCCAAAAGAAAGTTGCCAACTTACAGGATGTGCGTACTTTTGTTCCTCCTTTTGTTCCTCCTACAGTGGCTTTGTATTTAAGTCTAGTTCTAAAGGCCCTTCAGGTTGCCTCATTTGAACCACTTAATAAAGTGGATTTTAAATGGTTGACAGCTAAAGTTCTCTTTCTACTGGCCATGGTGTCAGCTAGAAGAGTGTCAGATTTAGGGGCATTGTCATGTCGTTCCCAGTTTCTGATTTTTTTTTTTTTATCCAGATAAAGCAGTTCTCAGAACTAAATCTAGGTATCTTCCTAAGGTGTGTCTAAATTCCACTTTAACAAAGAAATTGTAGTCCCGGCTTTCCAGGAACCTGGCCTCTCTGCGGGCGATACATCGCTGGACGTGGTCCGTGCCTTAAGGATCTGCGTGGATCGTACCAGTGCCATCAGAAAGAGACAGATTCTCTCTTCATTCGCTATGGATTTCACAAGAGAAGATGGCCTGCTGATAAGCAGACACTGGCAAGGTGGCTTCGGATGACGATTTCAGAAGCATATTTTTAAGTTGATCTCCCTGTTCCGGCTAATGTCTCTGCTCACTCTACTCGTAAGGTAGGTCCATCATGGGCAGCACAACGTGGTGCTTCAGCAGAACAGATATGTAAGGCAGCCACATTGTCTTCCATTAACACCTTTTTTAGACATTATGCCTTTGATACCTTTGCCTCTCAGGACGCTGAATTCGGGCGAAGGATTCTCCTATCCAATCAGGAGCGTCCCCACCACTAAATTGCTTTGGGATATCCTGTGGACAGGCCTGGCGCTATTCTCTCAGCAAAGGGATGCAGTGCAGGTAGGCACCTGGGAGGAGAGGCGCTTTCCCTGCACTGCATCCGCGCTGCTGCGCCTGACCTCCTTGCTGCTGCTGCCGGCTGCTGTGCCTGTCACTGTATGACAGGCAGCGGCGCCGGTAGATTAAAGCCTCCTCTCCTCTCCCTTTGACATTCTTAATGGTAACTGTTCTCCTCACCCAGCCGGCGCTGCCGTTTGCTCCCTGTTTTTCCCCTGGGCCTCCCCTTGCTGGTATTACACTTGCTCCACCTCTTCACCGCTGCGGCCACTCAGACATCCCGCGCTGTGGCATGTGCGAATGCGCAAGAAAATAGTAAAGGGGGAGCGCGGCATCAACAACGCTGAGACCTGAGTGGCCGCGGCGGTGAAGAGGCGGAGCAAGTGTAATACCAGCGAGGGGAAGCCCGGGGAGAAAACAACAGGGAGCGTATGGCAGCGCCGGCTGGGGGAGAACTGTTCCCATTGAGAATGTCAAAGGGAGCGCAGTGAAGGCAGCTAACGCGGCGGGACAGCTGAGTATATCCCGCCCTAACTGATCGGACGAAGGGGGCGGGTTACATGCAAAAGGGGGCGGGGCTACACGGGACCAGAAGACTGCAGTACCACAGAGGACATGCTGCTCCAGATCCTGCGAGCCAAACGCTACTACTGGGGCGTTATGTGTAAGCTGTGATACAACTGGGGCGTTATGTGTAAGCAGCACCACTACTGGGGGTGTTTCAAATCGGGGTACTATTGTGTGGCCACGTCTCTTCCTTGTGAGACCACATCCTTTTATTGACCAGCGCTGTCCCTTTGTAAAGTATCGGAGGGCGCTGATTTATAGTTTGCAGGGGGGCGCCGAACACCCTAGCACCGGCACTGCCTGTGGACCCTGCCGGAGAAATATACGTTATGGTAAAAACTTACCGTTGATAGCGGTATTTCTCCTAAGTCCACAGGATCCATAGGAATCCGATTCAGACGCACCTGATTTGAGGATCCTTTTACTCACTATCCTCTTCCTTCCTGGAGGGTGTGCATGTGTGTTTCTCTAACGTCCTAAGTGGATGCTGGGGACTCCGTAAGGACCATGGGGAATAGCGGCTCCGCAGGAGACTGGGCACATCTAAAGAAAGCTTTAGGACTATCTGGTGTGCACTGGCTCCTCCCCCTATGACCCTCCTCCAAGCCTCAGTTAGATCTCTGTGCCCGAACGAGAAGGGTGCACACTAGGGGCTCTCCTGAGCTTCTTAGTGAAAGTTTTAGTTTAGGTTTTTTATTTTCAGTGAGACCTGCTGGCAACAGGCTCACTGCATCGAGGGACTAAGGGGAGAAGAAGCGAACTCACCTGCGTGCAGAGTGGATTGGGCTTCTTAGGCTACTGGACATTAGCTCCAGAGGGACGATCACAGGCCCAGCTTGGATGGGTCCCAGAGCCGCGCCGCCGGCCCCCTTACAGAGCCAGAAGGCAGAAGAGGTCCGGAAAATCGGCGGCAGAAGACGTCCTGTCTTCAACAAGGTAGCGCACAGCACTGCAGCTGTGCGCCATTGCTCTCAGCACACTTCACACTTCGGTCACTGAGGGTGCAGGGCGCTGGGGGGGGGCGCCCTGAGACGCAATAAAAACACCTTGGATGGCAAAAAAATGCATCACATATAGCTCCTGGGCTATATGGATGCATTTAACCCCTGCCAGAATCCATAAAAAAGCAGGAGAAAAGTCCGCGAAAAAGGGGCGGAGCCTATCTCCTCGGCACACTGGCGCCATTTTCCCTCACAGCTCCGTTGGAGGGAAGCTCCCTGTCTCTCCCCTGCAGTCACTACACTACAGAAAGGGTTAAAAAAAGAGAGGGGGGCACTAATTGGGCGCAGTATTAACTATACAGCAGCTATAAGGGGAAAAACACTTATATAAGGTTATCCCTGTATATATATATATATAGCGCTCTGGTGTGTGCTGGCAAACTCTCCCTCTGTCTCCCCAAAGGGCTAGTGGGGTCCTGTCCTCTATCAGAGCATTCCCTGTGTGTGTGCTGTATGTCGGTACTTTTGTGTCGACATGTATGAGGAGAAAAATGATGTGGAGACGGAGCAGATTGCCTGTAATAGTGATGTCACCCCCTAGGGGGTCGACACCTGAGTGGATGAACTGTTGGAAGGAATTACGTGACAGTGTCAGCTCTGTATAAAAGACAGTGGTTGACATGAGACAGCCGGCTACTCAGCTTGTGCCTGTCCAGACGTCTCATAGGCCGTCAGGGGCTCTAAAGCGCCCGTTACCTCAGATGGCAGATATAGACGCCGACACGGATACTGACTCCAGTGTCGACGGTGAAGAGACGAATGTGACTTCCAGTAGGGCCACACGTTACATGATTGAGGCAATGAAAAATGTTTTACACATTTCTGATAATACGAGTACCACCAAAAAAAAGGGGTATTATGTTCGGTGAGGAAAAACTACCTGTAGTTTTCCTGAATCTGAGAAATTAAATGAGGTGTGTGATGATGCGTGGGTTTCCCCCGATAACAACGGATAATTTCTAAAATGTTATTGGCATTATATCCTTTCCCGCCAGAGGTTAGGGTGCGTTGGGAAACACCCCCTAGGGGGGGATAAAGCGCTCACACGCTTGTAAGGGCTCTACCTTCGCCTGAGATGGCCGCCCTTAAGGATCCTGCTGATAGAAAGCAGGAGGGTATCCTAAAAGGTATTTACACACATACTGGTGTTATACTGCGACCAGCAATCGCCTCAGCCTGGATGTGCAGTGCTGGGTTGGCGTGGTCGGATTCCCTGACTGAAAATATTGATACCCTAGATAGGGACAGTATATTTTTGCCTATAGAGCATTTAAAAGATGCATTTTTATATATGCGTGATGCACAGCGGAATATTTGCCGACTGGCATCAAGTCTAAGCGCGTTGTCCATTTCTACCAGTAGAGGGTTATGGACACGTCAGTGGTCAGGTGATGCGTATTCCAAACGGCATTTGGTAGTATTGCTTTATTAAGGGAGGAGTTATTTGGGGTCGGTCTTTCAGACCTGGTGGCCACGGCAACAGCTGGGAATTCCACGTTTGTACCCCAGGTCGCCTCTCAACATGAGAAGACGCCGTATTATCAGGCGCAGTCTTTTCGTGGACAAGCGGGCAAAAGGTTCCTCATTTCTGCCCCGTGACAGAGGGAGAGGAAAAAGGCTGCAGAAATCAGCCAGTTCCCAGGAACAGAAACCCTCTCCCGCCTCTGCCAAGCCCTCAGTATACGCTGGGGCTTTACAAGCAGAATCAGGCACGGTGGGGGGCCCGTCTCAATGAATTTCAGCGCGCAGTGGGCTCACTCGCAAGTAGACCCCTGGATCCTTCAGGTGATATCTCAGGGGTACAAATTAGAATTCGAGACGTCTCCCCCTCGCCGTTTCCTAAAGTCGGCTTTACCGATGTCTCCTTCTGACAGGGAGACAGTTTTGGAAGCCATTCACAAGCTGTATTCCCAGCAGGTGATGATCAAGATACCCCTCCTGCAACAGGGAACGGGGTATTATTCCACACTGTTGTGGTACCGAAGCCGGACGGCTCGGTGAGACCGATTCTAAATCTAAAATCTTTGAACACTTACGTACAGAGGTTCAAATTCAAGATTGAGTCACTCAGAGCAGTGATTGCGAACCTGGAAGAAGGGGACTACATGATGTCTCGGGACATCAAGGATGCTTACCTTCATGTCAAAATTTACCCTTCTCACCAAGGGTACCTCAGGTTTATGGTACAGAACTGTCACTATCAGTTCAGACGCTGCCGTATGGATGGTACACGGCACCCCGAGTCTTTACCAAGGTAATGGCCGAAATGATGATATTCCTTCGAAGGAAGTGAATTTTAGTTATCCCTTCCTTGGACAATTCCCTGATAAGGGTAAGATCCAGGGAACAGTTGGAGGTCGGTGTAGCACTATCTCAGGTAGTGTTGCGGCAGCACGATTGGATTCTCAATATTCCAAAATCGCACCTGGTTCCGACGACGTGTCTTCTGTTCCTAGGGATGATCCTGGACACAGTCCAGAAAAAGGTGTTTCTCCCGGAGGAGAAAGCCAGGGAGTTATCCGAGCTAGTCAGGAACCTCCTAAAACCGAGCCAAGGCTCAGTGCATCAATGCCCAAGGGTTCTGGGTAAAATGGTGGCTTCCTACGAAGCAATCCCATTCGGCAGATTCCACGCAAGAACTTTCCAGTGGGACCTGCTGGACAAATGGTCCGGATCGCATCTTCAGATGCATCAGCGGATAACCCTGTCACCAAGGACAAGGGTGTCCCTCCTGTGGTGGTTGCAGAGTGCTCATCTTCTAGAGGGCCGCAGATTAGGCATTCAGGACTGGGTCCTGGTGACCACGGATGCCAGCCTGCGAGGCTGGGGAGCAGTCACACAGGGAAGAAATATCCAGGGCTTATGGTCAAGCCTGGAGACATCACTTCACATAAATATCCTGAAGCTAAGGGACATTTACAATGCTCTAAGCTTAGCAAGACCTCTGCTTCAAGGTCAGCCGGTGTTGATCCAGTCGGACAACATCACGGCAGTCACCCACGTAAACAGACAGGGTGGCACAAGAAGCAGGAGGGCAATGGCAGAAGCTGCAAGGATTCTTCTCTGGGCGGAAAATCATGTGATAGCACTGTCAGCAGTATTCATTCCGGGAGTGGACAACTGGGAAGCAGACTTCCTCAGCACGACCTCCACCCGGGAGAGTGGGGACTTCACCCAGAAGTCTTCCACATGATTAAAAACTCGACAGGTATTGCGCCAGGTCCAGGGACCCTCAGGCAATAAGCTGTAGACGCTCTGGTAACACCGTGGGTGTACCAGTCAGGGTATGTGTTCCCTCCTCTGCCTCTCATACCCAAGGTACTGAGATTGATAAGATGGAGAGGAGTAAGCACTATATTCGTGGTTCCGGATTGGCCAAGAAGGACTTGGTAACCGGAACTTCAAGAGATGCTCACGGAGGATCCGTGGCCTCTACCTCTAAGAAGGGACCTGCTCCAGCAAGGACCCTGTCTGTTCCAAGACTTACCGCGGCTGCGTTTGACGGCATGGCGGTTGAACGCCGGATCCTGAAGGGAAAAAAGGCATTCCGGATGAAGTCATCCCTATCCTGATCAAAGCCAGGAAGGATGTAACCGCAAAAAACATTATCACCGCAATTGGCGAAAATATGTTGCGTGGTGCGAGGCCAGTAAGGCTCGACGGAGGAAATTCAACTGGGTCGATTCCTACATTTCCTGCAAACAGGAGTGTCTATGGGCCTGAAATTGGGGTCCATTAAGGTTCAAATTTCGGCCCTGTCAATTTTCTTCCAAAAAGAACTAGCTTCAGTCCCTGAAGTTCAGACGTTTGTAAAAGGGGTACTGCATATACAGCCTCCTTTTGTGCCTCCAGTGGCACTTTGGGATCTCAATGAAGTTTTGGGTTCCAAAAGTCACATTGGTTTGAACCACTTAAATCTGTGGAGTTAAAATATCTCACATGGAAAGTGGTCATGCTGTTGGCCCTGGCCTGGGCCAGGCGCGTGTCAGAATTGGCGGCTTTATCCTGAAAAAGCCCTTATCTGATTTTCCATTCGGACAGGGCGGAATTGAGGACTCGTCCTCAGTTTCTCCCCAAGGTGGTTTCAGCGTCTCACCTGAACCAACCTATTGGTGGTGCCTGCGGCTACTAGGGACTTGGAGGCCTCCAAGTTGCTAGACGTTGTCAGTGCCCTGAAAATATATGTTTCCAGGACGGCTGGAGTCAGGAAATCTGACTCGCTGTTTATCCTGTGTGCACCCAACAAGCTGGGTGCTCCTGCTTCTAAGCAGACTATTGCTCGTTGGATTTGTAGTACAATTCAGCTTGCACATTCTGTGGCAGGCCTGCCACAGCCAAAAATCTGTAAATGCCCACTCCACAAGGAAGGTGGGCTCATCTTGGGCGGCTGCCCGAGGGGTCTCGGCTTTACAACTTTGCCGAGCAGCTACTTGGTCAGGAGCAAATACGTTTGTAAAATTCTACAAAATTGATATCCTGGCTGAGGAGGACCTGGAGTTCTCTCATTTGGTGCTGCAGAGTCATCCGCACTCTCCCGCCCGTTTGGGAGCTTTGGTATAATCCCCATGGTCCTTACGGAGTCCCCAGCATCCACTTAGGACGTTAGAGAAAATAAGAATTTACTTACCGATAATTCTATTTCTCATAGTCCGTAGTGGATGCTGGGCGCCCATCCCAAGTGCGGATTGTCTGCAATACTTGTACATAGTTATTGTTACAAAAATCGGGTTATTATTGTTGTGAGCCATCTTTCAGAGGCTCCTCTGTTATCATGCTGTTAACTGGGTTCAGATCACAGGTTATACGGTGTGATTGGTGTGGCTGGTATGAGTCTTACCCGGGATTCAAAATCCTTCCTTATTGTGTACGCTCGTCCGGGCACAGTATCCTAACTGAGGCTTGGAGGAGGGTCATAGGGGGAGGAGCCAGTGCACACCAGATAGTCCTAAAGCTTTCTTTAGATGTGCCCAGTCTCCTGCCGAGCCGCTATTCCCCATGGTCCTTACGGAGTCCCCAGCATCCACTACGGACTATGAGAAATAGAATTATCGGTAAGTAAATTCTTATTTTTTCTCGCCTGATTAGGGCTATCTATTGTGCTCCTGCCTCGAGCTTTGGAAATACAACTGATTTGCCTGAGCCAGGAGGCGGGAATATATGGACGGGCATGCTGGGAGGCCGAAAAGCTTTGACCGATTGGTGCAAAGCCACTGTCGCTTAATCATATCCCAATGATATCCTGTGGACTTAGGAGAAATACCGTTATCAACGGTAAGTTCTTACCATAACGTATATTTCTCAAGTTTCATCCTGTAAATTGTTCATCATTATCATTAATTAACCCCACTACCCCACTACAGCAATGTCGTCTGCAAATGTGATCACTTTTACGGATGCATCCGCTAACACACAGTCGTGGGTAAACATTGAATATAAAAAAGGGCTGAGAACACAGCCCCGAGGAACACCTGTGTTTGTCAACACCTCCCCACCCCTGGTACCACCCACTTTAACCACCTCGTGCCTATTTGTCAAAAATTCTAAAATACAATTACAAGTAAAACCTTCAAGGCCTAGTGCAAATAGTTTATGCATTAGAGACACAGGGATCACAATGTTAAAAGCCGAACTAAAATCTACAAAATCGTCACTCCTCATTTCCAAATGTGACTATGCAGAATGCAACATTGTAATAATTGCATCTTCAGTGCAACAATTTCGTCTATAAGCAAATTGCAACGGGTCAGACTCAGACGGGAAAAAGGATTTCATATGGCTCAGTACAAGTCTCTCAAGGCATTTTATGATAAGTGATGTTAATGCTATTGGCGGGTAGTCATTAAAACATTTCACTTACCCTTTCTTGGGGATTGGAACAATACTTGTCAAGTTAAAACTCCTTGGCACTACACATATCAAAAGTGACACTTTTTTTAAATAAAAATGTTGTTGTTATCCCACTCGGTTGATCCGCACATCCCTTAAATGCCATCGGGTCCCGCTGATCTGCCCGGATTTAACCGGCGCATGCAATTCTGTACATCACTTTTTTTCAAGCAGCAAGGGAGTTTCCCCCTCCCGAGGTATCCGTGGCAGCTGGGGCAATCTGTTATCCTCATCGAATCTGCAATAAAATGAATTTTAAATCATCTGCCAGTGAGTCACTAACCTCCCCATGATTGTCTCGTTTTAGCTTTGCACCCAGTTACTTCATACATCAGCTGCCCTAAGCCCTTAGGATCCTGTTCAGACTACTAAGATCTTCAATCTTTTTTCAATTAGCTGGCTTTTGCTCTTTTAACACCCAAACGCAGGTGGGTCATGGCAAGTTTCAGCACAGCCTGATCACCAACTTTGAATGCTCTGTCCCTGGCTTTGAGCAGGGCACGAACCTCCCCATTTAACCACGGCTTCTCATTAGAGAAAGTTCTAAAAAAATTTTTTCCTACCAGTGACTCTCCATACAGCTATTAATATAGCAGGAGATCAAAGATGCAAGTAAATAAAGATCAATAGCACCTTCCAGAAGTGCAGACCTTCTCACAAGGAATTCTCAGAGTACAGCCTCCGTTAGTACCACCCATGGCAACTTGCAGCTTGACTCACGTGCTTGACTTCCCCCAGTCTGGCTTCCTTCAGCATATGGAAGATGTGGACCTAGACTACCTTGTATGGAAGGCGTTTTTTTTTCCCCCTAACCTCGGCTTCAGGTCGGAGGGCTTTTGCGTTTTGTGCGTTACCCGGTTTACAACTGTACCTTATCTTCCACGAAGATCGACAGATTATAGTACACATTCGTACTTTCTTCTACAAGTCGATTTGGCTTTTCATATCAATCAGCCTATTGTGCCCCGCCTTTACGGGGTGATTTTGGTGTGTCTTCTACCCTGGTTGGATTCAGGCTTTGAAGATTTATGTAGCCTGAACATCGCTTTTACATCAATCTGATGCTTTAGTCGTTCCTTCTGTTGCACCCTGCCGAGGGTGGCTAGCTATGAAGCAGACTTGGTGTGATAGATTAGCTTGACTGTTCGTCAGGCTTACCTTCCACTCCGCTGTTTTCTGCTCACTCCACACATTCTCTAGGGGCGTTGTGGGCTGCTAGTCGTGGGGTCTCCACAACTTACCTCTGCTAATCAGTACCTTAGTCTCGGATTTATTCTTTTGTTAATTTCTTCAAGTTTAACATGTAACGGTTCTAACTTCTACATTGGCGGGTTAGTTTTGCAGGTCCTTTGGCACTCTTTCGCCCAGGGGGGAAACTTTGGGTCGTCCCCAGTGTCATCATCTACTCCAGTTTCCCTCTAGTAGCTGAATGAGAAAATAGGATTTTGATACGTACCGATAAAACAGTGTCTCTGATGCCACAAGGGACACCGGACACCTGCTCAGCGCTATTTCCCCTTTAGTCACTGTTCCGGTTTATGGTTTGTATTTGGTTTGCGTTTCTCCCCTCGTTATAGTCTTTCATTCTCTCTGCTCCTGTCTCCTTTTTGCTGATTTCTTAAACTGAGGGCTGATCAGTGGCGGATCTAGACTTTACGTTTAGGGGTGGGTGGTTTTAGGATGAATGCCGACGACTCCACTCTCTACTCATTGCTCCTCCCACTTACAGTCCTACCACTCCTATTTTCGGTCAATATATGCCACACACATATGTCACACAGTGTCCCGCAAACACATTATATGCCACACTTTGCCTCAAACACATTATATGCCACACTTTGCCCTCAAACACATTATATGCCACACTTTGCCTCAAACACATTATATGCCACACACTTTGCCCCCAAACACATTATATGCCACACACTGTCCCCCAAACACATTATATGCCACACACTGTCCACCAAACACATTATACAGTATGCCACATAGTCTCCCCCAAACACATTATATGCCACACGGTATTCCCCCAAACACATTATTGGCATATTATTATGGCCATCTACAGGCAGCTGACACCTCTCACACAGTAGGGAGGTGCAGCTGATGCAGAACCTCCTCCTCCTGGCCACATGACAACTAGATGAGGTGTGAGGCACTGACCTTCTGGCTGATGCTGTGGCTCCATATGAGGGACCGCTGGTCAGGGCCGGCTGGAATGGAGGTCGGATCAGCCGGCGTTTGGGGAAGCCAGTGTAGCTCTTCCTATTGCCTCCCCAGTCGGGCATGTTACCGCCCACCGCCTCCTTCCCGGGCACCTGCAACTCCTTGGGCGGCTTGTGGTCCTGGCATAGGGAGCAGATCCCCTCACCAGTCACCCTGTGGGGAAGCAAGCTACGTGGGGACAGGCTCACGGACACACTGCAGCACCCTGCTCCGTCTCACCAGATCCAAACAGGGAGCAGGCGCGGAGATTGGCTGCTGACGTCACATTGATCTGCGTGTTAACTTACGGGGGGCTATCGCCCCCTGCTGGTTCCGCCACTGGGGCTGATGGGGCATAGAGGGGGAGTAGCCTTCACACTTCTTGATACATTTAAAGTGCCAGCTCTCTATGGCCACCGTCTATACCCCAGTGTCGTCATCTACTCCAGTGTCCCCTGTGGCATCAGAGAAACAGATTTATCGGTAAGTATCAAATTACTATTTTTAAATTAAAAAGGTAACTACACATTGCGGTCCAACAAAGACCCTAAAACACTGCTAGCATTACCAACACACACAAAAAATAACATACAGTAGGACACACTATTGCCTTGGAATACACATTCAGGGAAGAGCAGAGAGGTATCCGTAAACAGCAGTAAAGATCCTTGTTGCTGTCAGCAGCGGTTGGGAAGGGGCAGAATGGTGGAATATTTATTTCTACTGTTTGCACCTTAACATTTCTGGTGAGTAGGATAATATTAAATTACTGTAGTTTCCTGGGTTGACCCAAAGCTCCTTTTATAGTCTTGTAAGTTTCGATGTTTTTATCCACTATATATTTTTAAAATTGCTTTACATTGTAGCTGTATACTGTTGTATATATTTATTTTTTATTTATACAGTATACAATTTGTTGTGTGTGTGTATGTGTGTGTATATATATATATATATATATATATATGTGTGTGTGTGTGTATATATATGTGTGTGTGTATATATATATATATATATATATATATATATATATCTATATATATATATATATATATATATATATATATCTATACATATCTTTTGTTTTATTTAATTTTAGGGGAAAACTCTTTCCGTTATTGCTTTAATTTTGACTAACTTTCATGATGGGAAACCTTTTCCAACTGTGCAAGTCAAAAAGGACACGATAGAGCAGGTAAGTTTTGTAATTAATTCTAATGAAGTTGTGGGTGGGCACTTAGGGGGTCATTCCGAGTTGTTCGCTCGTTATTTTTTTGTCGCAACGGAGCGATTAGTCGCTAATGCGCATGCGCAATGTCCGCATTGCGACTGCGCCAAGTAAATTTGCTATGCAGTTAGGAATTTTACTCGCGGCATTACGAGGTTTTTTCCTTCGTTCTGGTGATCGTAATGTGATTGACAGGAAGTGGGTGTTTCTGGGTGGAAACTGGCCGTTTTATGGGTGTGTGCGAAAAAACGCTACCGTTTCTGGGAAAAACGCGGGAGTGGCTGGAGAAACGGAGGAGTGTCTGGGCGAACGCTGGGTGTGTTTGTGACGTCAAACCAGGAACGACAAGCACTGAACTGATCGCACTGGCAGAGTAAGTCTCGAGCTACTCAGAAACTGCACAGAGAAGTATTTTTGCAATATTGCGAATCTTTCGTTCGCAATTTTGATAAGCTAAGATTCACTCCCAGTAGGCGGCGGCTTAGCGTGTGCAAAGCTGCTAAAAGCAGCTTGCGAGCGAACAACTCGGAATGACCCCCTTAGTCAGTTCTTTTTTTACACAGTATATTAAAGTACCCCATTTTTTCCAGAACACTGCTTTAGCTGAAACATCCCTGCCAAGTGATTTAATTAAATTCTCAAGCAGCAAACAGTCACAAAGACAAACCAAAGGTAAGTTTAGCATACAACAAGCAGACTTAAAATAAGAAAACAAGTGTCACTCACAAGTGTGTGTATGTATGTGTATATATTATACAATGTAAGTGTGTATAATATATATATATATATATATATATATTTCTCGAACGTCCTCGTGGATGCTGGGGACTACGTAAGGACCATGGGGAATAGCGGGCTCCGCAGGAGACTAGACACTCTAAAGAAAGATTTAGTACTATCTGGTGTGCACTGGCTCCTCCCTCTATGCCCCTCCTCCAGACCTCAGTTAGAATCTGTGCCCGGCCGAGCTGGGTGCTCCTAGTGGGCTCTCCTGAGCTTGCTAGAAAAGAAAGTATTTTGTTAGGTTTTTTATTTTCAGAGAGCTTCTGCTGGCAACAGACTCTCTGCTACGAGGGACTGAGGGGAGAGAAGCAAACCTACTCACGGCAGCTAGGTAGCGCTTCTTAGGTTACTGGACACCATTAGCTCCAGAGGGATCGAACACAGGTACCTAACCTTGATCGTCCGTTCCCGGAGCCGCGCCGCCGTCCCCCTCGCAGAGCCAGAAGAACAGAATCCACAGAAGCAAGAAGACATCGAAATCGGCGGCTGAAGACTCCTGTCTTCACTTAAGGTAGCGCACAGCACTGCAGCTGTGCGCCATTGCTCCCACAGCACACCGCACACTCCGGTCACTGTAGGGTGCAGGGCGCAGGGTGGGGCGCCCTGGGCAGCAATTAAGTACCTTTTTGGCAAAAAGAGGCATATATACAGTCTGGGACTGTATTTATGCCCGAGCCCCCGCCATTTTTTACACATTAAAGCGGGACAGAAGCCCGCCACTGAGGGGGCGGGACCTTCTTCCTCAGCACACCAGCGCCATTTTCTCTTCACAGCTCCGCTGGAAGGACGCTCCCCAGGCTCTCCCCTGCAGTATACAGGTGCATTAAAGGGTAAAAAAGAGAGGGGGGGCACATAAATTTAGGCGCAGTGTGTATGTATGTATATGTATATATATATATATATATATATATATATATATATATATATATATATATAAAAAAGAGATTCTCATGGGAGCTAGACCACCTCAGATGTCACTTAAAAATGTATTTATTCTTAAAATTTAACAGTAACTACTGTAACAGTATATAAAAACTTCAATAAAACATGCAAATGACTTTGTACCATAAATGAACAAAACAGACTAATAATCTGACGAAATATATGTTGGTGATATCTACAATTGGATCGAATATCAATTCTTCCACCAAAGCGTTCAGAAATGTGTTCAAATTCACAAATGCGTGAATACCCAACGCGTTTCGTCCATACAGGACTTCATCAGGGGTCGTGATATACCAATATGGTCAAAGTTTGTAAGATTCAAAATCCCATCCAGCTATTTGCCGTGGGTGTAGACAATATTCTCAAAGATAGAAGATCTAAAAATGTCACCATCAGAATTGATATTAGTTTAAAGTGACCATATAAATATATAGCAAGGATTAGAAACAACATCAAAGAAGGAGGAACAAACATAGTCTGGTGATGGAGGAATGGATGTAAATCGCTCTCTACTGATGGTCATAATCAGCACTTAATTAATCACTGTTGAGTTCATTTACATATTGCTTATCATCAAGAAATCCATAACAGAGATAATGATAGATAAACGTTACAGTGTATACAATTACATCATAGGTAATCAAACAGAATTACTTACATTACAATATTCGTATATATCATATAAAGTTCATCAATGTACATAAAAAGTGAAATTGCTGTGACAATGACCTATGGATTGAAAGTATAGAAAATATACATTATGAAAATGACACTTTTTTTAACAGCATTGTTTAAAAACAGCAGACTCTCACATATAATATGTATATTATAGTCTAACCCTGTACATTATTGACTTTTATACAGGATAAATTATGACAGCTCTTATAAATGCAGTACAATTGCACTATTGATAAGGGACCATGCTGAACACAATAGCTGATCAAAAAATTATTGTATTTTCCAGAAAATTTTAATATTTACATATGGTACAATGCCATTAATCAACCTAATTTAAGTCATACCTCATTCTACAATATTTAAATTGCACCTATTCCAGGTATCGGTTGGTAACTGGACCATATCAACTGCTGGTATTAATCAGGACGACACCTGACGTGCCTTATTACAAGATCTGATACTTATTTCTCGTTAAACTACATGGTGTCACCATTTATAACTCATGTAAATAATGGAACATCAAATTATGTTCCTAATTTCTCATGAATTATAATATCCTATATGATCCAATAAGTGGAAATTATTACTATACCAAATTAATAATTAGAAATCTAATATTACTGCAACCAGAATGAATCATTTTTAAATAATGTGGAAAAATATTAGGCTCACCTTTTGGGTGTAAAATGAAAACTCCAATTTTGAATAAGAATAATGTGATAGATTCAGACTGAGTCAAATATCCTAAAAGAAAAATTACTTCATAAGTGGGATTTTACTTCCTAATAATATCAAAGTGTCTATTGATGAGGTACTCACCCTGGTGCTCTCTCAGGATTCCCATTCACAGCTATGACTAAGGGTGAGAATGGGAACTGATATATATACCTCCTATCTGATGACATCACTTCCTGTTGGATAATTAACTTGTTTTCTTATTTTAATACTCATATTCACTCTGTTAGCAGTATTCATAGTGTCCACTAATAGACCCTCAAACATAAATTTTATTGAATGAATAGAACAGTTAAGTTTACTTTTACAATAATGGTGATGAACGCTTTTGCGTTCCACCATCGTTAGCGGCGTGCGTTTCACGACCGCTACTTCCGGTTCCGGCGTGCGTTCCACGGACGCTACTTCCGGTTCCGGTGTGCGTTCCAGCGGCCGCTACTTCCGGTTACGATTATAATGTCATTAACAGCCAATACTTTGCGGCACACATCAAGTCTATATTAGACTGCATGCTAATAATATTTAATTGATGTTGCATGCAATGTGAATTGTTAAATCGTGATCTGTTATATTTATCATGTTAAATGATAATGTTTATAATTGTTGTTTCTATTTATTAGTCCTATTAAATTAAAAATAATAATAAATATATATGAAAGAACTAATTGATTACTTAAGTCTTCTTATAGATTATTAGATTAAATTCATATAATAAGTGACCATATGAAAAAATTTTTATTATCTCATAAATCATTCAGTGAGAATTAAATTCATACCAATTAATTAGAGACTAATATTTGTGCTGAGTGTTAATAAATTATGATACTTTATTATAAATTATTTGATTCCATTAATTCATACTAATTAATTAGAGATTAATTTATGTGCTCGGTGTTGTTAAATAGTATTACTTAATTATAAATTATTATTGATCTCATATATCCTATAATTCAATTTGTGATGATCTAATCATGTTTAATAATAAATTGATAAATTAATGTGCTCTGTGGATACGTATGACCTGAACAGACCATACGTATATAACTAATTGACTAAGTAGCCATTCAAAAACTATTAAGATCAACATGATCCCCCATTTACAATTACAACAGGATTAACAGTTAACATTCTTTCCCACAGTCTTTCAAGGCATTATGCTGAGAAGCATAATGCTATAGTGACTAGGGACAATTTCTCATTTACGGTTTTAGAACATATACCGGCAGATCCAAGAGGAGGAAGTAGGGATCTGAGATTATCCAAACGTGAAACTTAGGTTGATTAATGGCATTGTACCATATGTAAATATTAAAATTTTCTGGAAAATACAATAATTTTTTGATCAGCTATTGTGTTCAGCATGGTCCCTTATCAATAGTGCAATTGTACTGCATTTATAAGAGCTGTCATAATTTATCCTGTATAAAAGTCAATAATGTACAGGGTTAGACTATAATATACATATTATATGTGAGAGTCTGCGGTTTTTAATCAATGCTGTTAAAAAAAGAGTCATTTTCATAATGTATATTTTCTATACTTTCAATCCATAGGTCATTGTCACAGCAATTTCACTTTTTATGTACATTGATGAACTTTATATGATATTATTGGTAATTCTGTTTGATTACCTATGATGTAATTGTATACACTGTAACGTTTATCTATCATTATCTCTGTTATGGATTTCTTGATGATAAGCAATATGTAAATGAACTCAACAGTGATTAATTAAGTGCTGATTATGACCATCAGTAGAGAGCGATTTACATCCATTCCTCCATCACCAGACTATGTTTGTTCCTCCTTCTTTGATGTTGTTTCTAATCCTTGCTATATATTTATATGGTCACTTTAAACTAATATCAATTCTGATGGTGACATTTTTAGATCTTCTATCTTTGAGAATATTGTCTACACCCACGGCAAATAGCTGGATGGGATTTTGAATCTTACAAACTTTGACCATATTGGTATATCACGACCCCTGATGAAGTCCTGTATGGACGAAACGCGTTGGGTATTCACGCATTTGTGAATTTGAACACATTTCTGAACGCTTTGGTGGAAGAATTGATATTCGATCCAATTGTAGATATCACCAACATATATTTCGTCAGATTATTAGTCTGTTTTGTTCATTTATGGTACAAAGTCATTTGCATGTTTTATTGAAGTTTTTATATACTGTTACAGTAGTTACTGTTAAATTTTAAGAATAAATACATTTTTAAGTGACATCTGAGGTGGTCTAGCTCCCATGAGAATCTCTTTTTTTCTATTTCTAATCTAGTGCCTTGTCTGACAGGAGGCATTTCTCAGTGGTACGAGCTATATTGTATATTAGCGCAAAAAAAAGGGTTCTTTATTTTTTTGATATATATAACAGCAGCTACAGGGTAAACACTAAGGTACAGTGGAATCCCTGGGTTATATAGCGCTGGGGTGTGTGCTGACATACTCTCTCTCTGTCTCCCCAAAAGCCTTTGTGGGGTCCTGTCCTCAGTCAGAGCATTCCCTGTGTGTGTGCGGTGTGTCGGTACAAAACCTGTGTCGACATGTTTGATGAGGAAGGATACGTGGAGGCAGAACAAGTGCAGCTGAGTGTGGTGACGGTGCCGACACCTGATTGGATGGATATGTGGAAGGTGTTAAATGATAATGTAAACTCCTTGCATAACAGATTGGATAAAACTGTAACCGGGGGACAGTCAGGGTCTCAACCCATGCCTGATCCTACAGCGCAGAGGCTGTCAGGGTCTCAAAAGCGCACACTATCCCAGATAGTTGACACAGATGTCGACACGGAATCTGACTCCAGTGTCGATGACGATGAGGCAAAGTTGCAGCCTAAACTGACTAAAGCCATCCGCTACATGATTGTAGCAATGAAGGATGTATTACACATTTCTGAGGAAAATCCTGTCCCTGACAAGAGGAATTATATGTATGGGGAGAAAAAGCATGAAGTGACTTTTCCCCCTTCACATGAATTAAATGAATTATGTGAAAAAGCGTGGGATTCCCCTGACAGGAAGGTGATAGTTTCCAAGAGATTACTTATGGCGTATCCTTTCCCGCCAACGGACAGGTTACGCTGGGAATCCTCCCCTAGGGTAGACAAGGCGTTGACACGCTTGTCCAAGAAGGTGGCCCTGCCGTCTCCAGATACGGCCGCCCTAAAGGATCCTGCGGATAGAAAGCAGGAAGCTATCCTGAAGTCGGTTTATACACATTCTGGCACACTGCTGAGGCCAGCAATTGCTTCGGCCTGGATGTGTAGTGCGGTAGCTGCATGGACGGATTCCCTGTCTGAGGAGTTAGATACCCTGGACAGGGACACTGTTCTACTGACCCTGGCACATATCAAGGACGCGATCCTATATATGTGGGATGCCCAGAGGGACATTTGCCTGCTGGGCTCTAGAGTTAACGCAATGTCCATTTCTGCCAGAAGGGTCTTATGGACTCGGCAATGGACAGGGGATACCGACTCTAAAAAAAACATGGAGGTTTTACCTTATAAGGGTGAGGAATTGTTTGGGGACGATCTCTCGGACCTAGTTTCCACAGCTACGGCTGGGAAGTCAAATTTCTTGCCTTATGTCCCTCCACAACCTAAGAAAGCACCGTATTACCAAATGCAGTCCTTTCGTTCTCAGAGGAGCAAGAAGGTCAGAGGTGCGTCCTTTCTTGCCAGAGGCAGGGGTAGAGGAAAAAAGCTGCACCCTGCTGTTAATTCCCAGGAACAAAAGTCTTCCCCGGCTTCCACTAAATCCACCGCATGATGCTGGGGCTCCACAGGCAGAGCCGTGGGGGCGCGTCTCCGACTTTTCAGCCACCAGTGGGTTTGCTCACAGGTGGATCCTTGGGCTATAGAAATTGTGTCTCAGGGATACAGGCTGGAATTCGAGGTGATGCCCCCTCACCGTTACCTAAAATCGGCCTTACCAACTTCCCCCATGGAAAGGGAGATAGTGTTGGAGGCAATTCACAAACTTTTTCTCCAGCAGGTGGTGGTAGAGGTCCCCCCCCCCCCTTCAAAGGGGAAGGGGCTACTATTCCACTATGTTTGTGGTACCGAAACCGGACGGTTCGGTCAGACCCATTTTAAATTTAAAATCCCTGAACATTTATCTGAAGAAATTCAAGTTCAAAATGGAATCGCTCAGAGCGGTCATTGCAAGCCTGGAGGAAGGGTATTTTATGGTGTCTCTGGACATCAAGGATGCTTACTTGCACGTCCCCATTTATCCACCTCATCAGGAGTACCTCAGGTTTGTGGTACGGGACTGTCATTACCAATTTCAGACGTTGCCGTTTGGCCTGTCCACGGCACCGAGAGTTTTTACCAAAGTGATGGCGGAAATGATGGTTCTCCTTCGGAAGCAAGGGGTTACAATTATCCCATACTTGGACGATCTCCTCATAAAGGCGAGGTCCAGGGAGCAGTTGCTGATCAGCGTAGCACACTCTCAGGAAGTGTTGCGTCAGCACGGCTGGATTCTGAACATTCCAAAGTCGCAGCTGATTCCTGCGACGCGTCTGCCCTTCCTGGGCATGATTCTGGACACAGACCAGAAGAAGGTGTTTCTCCTGGAGGAGAAGGCTCAGGAGCTCGTGACTCTGGTCAGAGACCTCCTAAAGCCAAAACAGGTGTCGGTGCATCGCTGCACGCGAGTCCTGGGAAAGATGGTGGCGTCATACGAAGCCATTCCCTTCGGCAGGTTCCATGCGAGGATCTTTCAGTGGGATCTGCTGGACAAGTGGTCCGGATCGCATCTTCAGATGCATCGGATGATCACCCTGTCCCCCAGGGCCAGGGTGTCTCTTCTGTGGTAGGTACAATACAACGCCCTGAGTCAAGCGGAGCCTCTGCTTCGAAACCAACCAGTGCTGATTCAGTCAGATAACATCATGGCAGTGGCCCATGTAAACCGCCAGCGCGGCACAAGAAGCAGGGTGGCAATGGCAGAAGCCACCAGGATTCTTCGGTGGGCGGAGAAACACGTACTAGCACTGTCAGCAGTGTTCATTCCGGGAGTGGACAACTGGGAAGCAGACTTCCTCAGCAGACACGACCTCCACCCGGGAGAGTGGGGACTTCATCAAGAAGTCTTCACGCAGATTGCAAATCGATGGGAACTGCCACAGGTGGACATGATGGCGTCCCGTCTCAACAAAAAGCTAAAAAGATATTGCGCCAGGTCAAGGGACCCTCAGGCGATAGCTGGGGACGCATTAGTAACACCGTGGGTGTTCCAGTCGGTCTACGTGTTTCCTCCTCTTCCTCTCATACCAAAGGTGCTGAGAATTGTTAGAAAAAGAGGAGTGAGAACAATACTCATTGTTCCGGATTGGCCAAGAAAGACTTTGTACCCGGAATTGCAAGAAATGCTCACAGAGGACCCATGGCCTTTGCCTCTCAGACAGGACCTGTTACAACAAGGGCCCTGTCTGTTCCAAGGCTTACCGCGGCTGCGTTTGACGGCATGGCGGTTGAACACCGGATCCTAGCAGAAAAGGGCATTCCGGAAGCAGTTATTCCTACGCTGATAAAGGCTAGGAAGGACGTGACAGCAAATCATTATCACCGTATATGGCGAAAATATGTTGCTTGGTGTGAGGCCAGGAAGGCCTCTACAGAGGAATTCCAGCTGGGTCGATTCCTGCACTTCCTACAGTCAGGTGTTACTATGGGCCTAAAATTAGGGTCCATAAAGGTCCAGATTTCGGCCCTATCCATTTTCTTTCAAAAAGAACTGGCTTCACTGCCTGAGGTTCAGACGTTTGTTAAAGGAGTACTGCATATTCAGCCTCCTTTTGTGCCACCAGTGGCACCTTGGGATCTTAACATGATCTTGGCTTTCCTGAAATCCCACTGGTTTGAGCCACTTAAAACGGTGGAGCTAAAGTATCTCACGTGGAAAGTGTTCGTGCTGTTGGCCCTAGCCTCAGCTAGGCGTGTGTCAGAATTGGCGGCTTTGTCATGTAAAAGCCCCTATCTGGTTTTCCATATGGACAGGGCAGAATTGCGAACTCGTCCGCAGTTTCTGCCAAAGGTGGTGTCATCTTTTCATCTGAACCAACCCATTGTGGTGCCTGCGGCTACTCGTGACTTGGAGGATTCCAAGTTGCTTGATGTGGTCAGGGCTTTGAAGATCTATGTTGCCAGGACGGCTGGAGTCAGGAAGACTGACTCGCTGTTTATCCTGTATGCATCCAACAAGCTTGGTGCTCCTGCTTCAAAGCAAACCATTGCTCGCTGGATCTGTAACACGATTCAGCAGGCTCCTTCTGCAGCTGGATTGCCGAATCCAAAATCGGTAAAAGCCCATTCCACAAGGAAGGTGGGCTCTTCTTGGGCGGCTGCCCGAGGGGTCTCGGCATTACAGCTTTGTCGAGCTGCTACTTGGTCGTGTTCAAACACATTTGCAAAGTTCTACAAGTTTGATACCCTGGCTGAGGAGGACTTGGTGTTTGCCCATTCGGTGCTGCAGAGTCATCCGCACTCTCCCGCCCGTTTGGGAGCTTTGGTATAATCCCCATGGTCCTTACGGAGTCCCCAGCATCCACTAGGACGTTAGAGAAAATAAGAATTTACTTACCGGTAATTCTATTTCTCGTAGTCCGTAGTGGATGCTGGGCGCCCGTCCCAAGTGCGGACTTTCTGCAATACGTGTATATAGTTATTGCTTAATAAAGGGTTATGTTATGTTGGCATCCATTGGTTGATGCTCTATTGATTATTCATACTGTTAACTGGGTAAGTTTATCACAAGTTATACGGTGTGATTGGTGTGGCTGGTATGAGTCTTACCCGGGATTCCAAAATCCTTTCCTTGTAATGTCAGCTCTTCCGGGCACAGTTTCCTTAACTGAGGTCTGGAGGAGGGGCATAGAGGGAGGAGCCAGTGCACACCAGATAGTACTAAATCTTCCTTTAGAGTGCCCAGTCTCCTGCGGAGCCCGCTATTCCCCATGGTCCTTACGGAGTCCCCAGCATCCACTACGGACTACGATAAATAGAATTACCGGTAAGTAAATTCTTATATTATATTATTTATATATATATATATATATATAATTATAAGGGCATGGTTGTGCCCTTTTATTAAGGCTGAATCGAACAAACAGAATTCTCCCATAGGGAACTTCTGAGATAGGGGAATGGTGTTTGAGGGGCTACACCTGAAAAGTGATTGGACGTACTGAGCCGAAATTTGGCAAAATTGGGAGTAACCTACAGTTTCAACTGTCAGTTTTTTTTCTGCTACTTCCTGTATGACTTTTTAGGATGGTTTTCCCACATAGTCTATGAGAAGATTTTTGGGAAGGCATAACTCGGGGTAGAGGACAAAAAAAGACTTGGGGTTTGTTTTATTAGATAGATATTGTCCCAGTGTAGTGCCTTTTTTAGGGTTAAGGTTTTTCAGAAAGTTACAGGTTTTTGTAATTTAGTAAAATATGCCCCATTTCACGGTGTGTGCGTTGTTTTTTTGGGGGGTATTTTTTTTGTAGTAGAACTACAGGTACCAGCAGGCCCGTTATTTCCCTGCATGCTGGTACATGTGGTTCTCCAACTACCAGCTTGCGGGGGAGGCTTGCTGGGACTTGTAGTTCTACCACACAAAAAAACAATATTCTATTTTTTGCACAAAGGCTATCAGCCTCCCATCCATCGCCCATGGATGGGTGGGACAGCCTCGGACTTCACCCCTGGCCCTTGGGTGCCTGGAGGGGGGGTTTCCTTGATTGAAGGGGTTCCCACTCCAGGGAACCCCGACTTGGGGTGACTAGTTGGGGGGGTAATGCCACGGCCGCAGGGACCTATATAAAAGTGTCCCCCGGCTGTGGCATTATCTCTCTAGCTAGTGGAGCCCGGTGCTGGTTTTAAAAATACGGGGGACCCCTACATCTTTTGTCCCCTGTATTTTTGGAACCAGGACCAGCTCAAAGAGCCCGAGGCTGGTTATGCTTAGGAGGGGGGACCCCACACAAAATTTTTTTTCTTTTAACTACTGTATATGTGTTGTGGACAAGCTTACCGAAGTCTCAGTCTCAAGAGGTTTTGGCGGCTGGCGGCTTTCTCTTCTCCAGCGGCATCCAGCGGCTTCTCCATCCAGGGGGTCAGATGAATTACTGCTTCCGGCGCAGCAGCAGCAGAAGCGTTAACTCAGTTAAAAATATTAATCGCCGTTATTGTCTTATGGAGTTAACGCGTTAATAACGCGTTAACTTGCCCAGCACTAATAAATATATATATATATATTATACACACTGCTCAAAAAAATTAAGGGAACACTTAAACAACACAATGTAACTCCATGTCAACCACACTTCTGTGAAATCAAACTGTCCACTTATGATGCAACACTGATTGACAATCAATTTCACATGCTGTTGTGCAAATGGGATAGACACCAGGTGGAAATTATAGGCAATGAGCAAGACACCCCCAATAAAGGAGTTGTTCTGCAGGTGGTGACCACAGACCACTTCTCAGCTCCTATGCTTTCTGACTGATGTTTTTGTCACTTTTGAAAGCTGGCGGTGCTTTCACTTTAGTGGTAGCATGAGACGGAGTCTACAACCCACACAAGTGGCTCAGGTAGTGCAGCTCATCCAGGATGGCACATCAATGCGAGCTGTGGCAAGAAGGTTTGCTGTGTCTGTCAGCGTAGTGTCCAGAGCATGGAGGCGCTACCAGGAGACAGGCCAGTACATCAGGAGACGTGGAGGAGGCCGTAGGAGGGCAACAACAGAGCAGCAGGACCGCTACCTCCGCCTTTGTGCAAGGAGGAACAGGAGGAGCACTGCCAGAGCCCTACAAAATGACCTCCGGCAAGCCACAAATGTGCATGTGTCTACTCAAACGATCAGAAACAGACTCCATGAGGGTGGTATGAGGGCCCGACGTCCACAGGTGGGTATTGTGCTTACAACCCAACACCGTGCAGGACATTTGCCAGAGAACACCAAGATTGGCAAATTCGCCACTGGCGCCCTGTGCTCTTCACAGATGAAAGCAGGTTCTTACTGAGCACATGTGACAGACGTGACAGAGTCTGGAGACGCCAAGGCGAGAACGTTCTGCTGCCTGCAACGTCCTCCAGCATGACCGGTTTGGCAGTGGGTCAGTAATGGTGTGGGGTGGCATTTCTTTGGGGGGCAGCACAGCCCTCCATGTGCTCGCCAGAGGTAGCCAGACTGCCATTAGGTACCGAGATGAGATCCTCAGACCCCTTGTGAGACCATATGCTGGTGCGGTTGGCCCTGGGTTCCTCCTAATGCAAGACAATGCTAGACCTCATGTGGCTGGAGTGTGTCAGCAGTTCCTGCAAGACTAAGGCATTGATGCTATGGACTAGCCCGCCCGTTCCCTAGACCTGAATTCAATTGAGCACATCTGGGACATCATGTCTCGCTCCATCCACAGTTGCACCACAGACTGTCCAGGAGTTGGTGGATGCTTTAGTCCAGGTCTGGGAGGAGATCCCTCAGGAGAGCATCCGCCACCTCATCAGGAGCATGCCCAGGCGTTGTAGGGAGGTCATACAGGCAAGTTGGATCAGCCTGTAGTGTGTTTTTCCACTTTAATTTTGAGTGTGACTCCAAATCCAGACGTCCATGGGTTAATAAATTTGATTTCCATTGATAATTCTTGTGTGATTTTGTTGTCAGCACAAAGTATTTAATAAGAATATTTCTCTGACGTCCTAGTGGATGCTGGGGACTCCGTCAGGACCATGGGGAATAGCGGCTCCGCAGGAGACAGGGCACAAAATTTAAAAGTTTGACCACTAGGTGGTGTGTACTGGCTCCTCCCCCTATGACCCCCCTCCAAGCCTCAGTTAGGTTTTTGTGCCCGTCCGAGCAGGGTGCAATCTAGGTGGCTCTCATAAAGAGCTGCTTAGAGTAAAAGTTTTGATAGTTTTATTATTTTCAGTGAGTCCTGCTGGCAACAGGCTCACTGCAACGAGGGACCTAGGGGAGAAGAAGTGAACTCACCTGCGTGCAGGATGGATTTGCTTCTTAGGCTACTGGACACTAGCTCCAGAGGGACGATCACAGGTACAGCCTGGATGGGTCACCGGAGCCGCGCCGCCGACCCCCTTGCAGATGCCGAAGTAAGAAGAGGTCCAGAAACCGGCGGCTGAAGGCTTTTCAGTCTTCATGAGGTAGCGCACAGCACTGCAGCTGTGCGCCATTGCGCTCAGGCACACTTCACACCGGCGGTCACTGAGGGTGCAGGGCGCTGGGGGGGGCGCCCTGGGCAGCAATGTTAATACCTTTCTGGCTAAAAAGAATACATCACATATAGTCCATGAGGCTATATGGATGTATTTCACCCCTGCCAGGTCTCAGAAAAACCGGGAGAAGAGCCCGCCGGAATAGGGGGCGGGGCCTATCTCCTCAGCACACAGCGCCATTTTCCTACACAGCTCCGCTGCTAGGAAGGCTCCCAGGCTCTCCCCTGCACTGCACTACAGAAACAGGGTAAAAAACAGAGAGGGGGGGCATTTTTTGGCGATATTATATATATATTTAAGCAGCTATAAGGAAACAACACTTATATAAGGTTGTTCCTATATAATTATAGCGCTTTGGTGTGTGCTGGCAAACTCTCCCTCTGTCTCCCCAAAGGGCTAGTGGGGTCCTGTCTTCTATCAGAGCATTCCCTGTGTGTCTGCTGTGTGTCGGTACGTGTGTGTCGACATGTATGAGGACGATGTTGGTGTGGAGGCGGAGCAATTGCCGGTAATGGTCATGTCACCCCCTAGGGAGTCGACACCGGAATGGATGGCTTTGTTTATGGAATTACGTGATAATGTCAGCACGCTGCAAAAGTCGGTTGACGACATGAGACGACCGGCAAACCAGTTAGTACCTGTACAGGCGTCTCAAACACCGTCAGGGGCTGTAAAACGCCCTTTGCCTCAGTCGGTCGACACAGACCCAGACACGGACACCGTATCTAGTGTCGACGGTGAAGAAACTAACGTATTTTCCAGTAGGGCCACACGTTATATGATCACGGCATGAAGGAGGCTTTGCATATCTCTGATACTGCAAGTACCACAAAAAGGGGTATTATGTGGGGTCTGAAAAAACTACCTGTAGTTTTTCCTGAATCAGAGGAATTGAATGACGTGTGTGATGAAGCGTGGGTTACCCCTGATAAAAAACTGCTAATTTCAAAGAAGTTATTGGCGTTATACCCTTTCCCGCCAGAGGTTAGGGCGCGCTGGGAAACACCCCCTAGGGTGGACAAGGCGCTCACACGTTTATCCAAACAAGTGGCGTTACCGTCTCCTGATACGGCCGCCCTCAAGGATCCAGCTGATAGGAGGCTGGAAAATACTCTAAAAAGTATATACACACATACTGGTGTTATACTGCGACCAGCAACCGCCTCAGCCTGGATGTGCAGTGCTGGGGTGGCTTGGTCGGATTCCCTGACTGAAAATATTGATACCCTGGATAGGGACAGTATTTTATTGACTATAGAGCAATTAAAGGATGCATTCCTTTATATGCGAGATGCACAGAGGGATATCTGCACTCTGGCATCAAGAGTAAGTGCGATGTCCATATCTGCCAGAAGAAGTCTATGGACACGACAGTGGTCAGGCGATGCGGATTCCAAACGGCATATGGAAGTATTGCCGTATAAAGGGGAGGAATTATTTGGGGTCGGTTTATCGGATTTGGTAGCCACGGCAACAGCCGGGAAGTCCACCTTTTTACCTCAAGTCCCCTCCCAGCAGAAAAAGACGCAGTCTTTTCAGCCGCAGTCCTTTCGTTCCTATAAGAACAAGCGAGCAAAAGGACATTCATATTTGCCCCGAGGCAAAGGAAAGGGTAAGAGACTGCAGCAAGCAGCCCCTTCCCAGGAGCAGAAGTCCTCCCCGGCTTCTGAAAAGGCCTCAGCATGACGCTGGGACCTTACAAGCGGACTCAGGGGTGGTGGGGGGTCGCCTCAAGAATTTCAGCGCACAGTGGGCTCACTCGCAGGTGGACCCCTGGATCCTGCAGGTAGTATCTCAGGGTTACAGGTTGGAATTCGAGAAGTCTCCCCCTCGCCGGTTCCTAAAATCTGCTTTGCCAACGTCTCCCTCAGACAGGGCGACGGTATTGGAAGCCATTCACAAGCTGTATTCTCAGCAGGTGATAATCAAGGTACCCCTTCTACAACAGGGAAAGGGGTATTACTCCACGCTATTTGTGGTGCCGAAGCCGGACGGCTCGGTAAGACCTATTCTAAATCTGAAATCTCTGAACCTGTACATACAAAAATTCAAGTTCAAGATGGAGTCACTCAGAGCAGTGATAGCGAATCTGGAAGAAGGGGATTTTATGGTGTCCTTGGACATCAAGGATGCTTACCTTCATGTCCCAATTTGCCCTTCACACCAAGGGTACCTCAGGTTCGTGGTACAAAACTGTCATTATCAGTTTCAGACGCTGCCGTTTGGATTGTCCACGGCACCCAGGGTCTTTACCAAGGTAATGGCCGAAATGATGATCCTTCTTCGAAGAGAAGGCGTATTAATTATCCCTTACTTGGACGATCTCCTGATAAGGGCAAGATCCAGAGAACAGCTGGAGGTCGGAGTAGCACTAACTCAAGTAGTGCTCCAACAGCACGGGTGGATTCTGAATTTTCCAAAATCCCAACTGATCCCGACGACACGTCTGCTGTTCCTAGGGATGATTCTGGACACTGTTCAGAAAAAGGTATTTCTTCCGGAGGAGAAAGCCAAGGAGTTATCCGAACTCGTCAGGAACCTCCTAAAACCAGGGACAGTGTCTGTGCATCAATGCACAAGAGTCCTGGGACAAATGGTGGCTTCTTACGAAGCGATTCCATTCGGCAGATTCCATGCACGAAATGGTGGTTGCAGAGTGCTCATCTGTTAGAGGGCCGCAGATTCGGCATACAGAACTGGGTCCTAGTGACCACGGATGCCAGCCTGAGAGGCTGGGGAGCGGTCACACAAGGAAGAAACTTCCAGGGCGTGTGGTCAAGCCTGGAAACGTCTCTTCACATAAATATACTGGAACTAAGAGCAATCTACAATGCTCTAAGCCTGGCAAAACCTCTGCTTCAGGGTCAGCCGGTGTTGATCCAGTCGGACAACATCACGGCAGTCGCCCACGTAAACAGACAGGGCGGCACAAGAAGCAGGAGGGCAATGGCAGAAGCTGCAAGGATTCTTCGCTGGGCGGAAAATCATGTGATAGCACTGTCAGCAGTGTTCATCCCGGGAGTGGACAACTGGGAAGCAGACTTCCTCAGCAGACACGATCTTCACCCGGGAGAGTGGGGACTTCATCCAGAAGTCTTCCACATGATTGTAGTCCATTGGGAAAGACCAATGGTGGACATGATGGCGTCCCGCCTCAACAAAAAACTGGACAGGTATTGCGCCAGGTCAAGAGACCCTCAGGCAATAGCTGTGGACGCTCTGGTAACACCATGGGTGTACCAGTCAGTGTATGTGTTCCCTCCTCTGCCTCTCATACCCAAGGTACTGAGAATTATACGGCAAAGGGGAGTAAGAACGATACTAGTGGCTCCGGACTGGCCAAGAAGGACTTGGTACCCGGAACTTCAGGAGATGCTCACGGAAGATCCGTGGCCTCTACCTCTAAGAAGGGATCTGCTTCAGCAGAGACCGTGTCTATTCCAAGACTTACCGCGGCTGCGTTTGACGGCATGGCGGTTGAACGCCGGATCCTAAGGGAAAAAGGCATTCCGGAAGAGGTCATCCCTACCCTGGTCAAAGCCAGGAAGGAGGTGACTGCACAACATTATCACCGCATTTGGAGAAAATATGTTGCATGGTGTGAGGCCAGGAAGGCCCCGACAGAGGAATTTCAACTCGGTCGATTCCTACATTTCCTGCAAACAGGATTATCTATGGGCCTCAAATTAGGGTCCATTAAGGTTCAAATTTCGGCCCTGTCGATTTTCTTCCAGAAAGAATTGGCTTCAGTTCCTGAAGTCCAGACTTTTGTAAAAGGAGTACTACATATACAGCCCCCGGTTGTGCCCCCAGTGGCACCGTGGGATCTCAATGTAGTTTTGGATTTTCTCAAATCCCATTGGTTTGAGCCACTCAAATCGGTAGATTTGAAATATCTTACATGGAAAGTAACCATGCTACTGGCCCTGGCTGCAGCCAGGAGAGTGTCGGAATTGGCGGCTTTATCGTATAAAAGCCCATATCTGATTTTCCATTCGGACAGGGCAGAATTGAGGACGCGTCCTCATTTTCTGCCTAAGGTGGTATCAGCGTTTCACCTGAACCAGCCTATTGTGGTGCCTGCGGCTACTAACGATTTGGAGGATTCCAAGTTGCTGGACGTTGTCAGAGCATTGAAAATATATATATTTCAAGG
This sequence comes from Pseudophryne corroboree, assembly GCF_028390025.1. NCBI lineage: Eukaryota > Metazoa > Chordata > Amphibia > Anura > Myobatrachidae > Pseudophryne > Pseudophryne corroboree. Next base: position 227,511,360 of record NC_086447.1, read on the forward strand.
ACGGCTGGAGTCAGAAAATCTGACTCGCTGTTTATACTGTATGCACCCAACAAGCTGGGTGCTCCTGCTTCTAAGCAGACGATTGCTCGTTGGATTTGTAGCACAATTCAACTGGCACATTCTGTGGCAGGCCTGCCACAGCCTAAATCTGTCAATGCCCACTCCACAAGGAAGGTGGGCTCATCTTGGGCGGCTGCCCGAGGGGTCTCGGCATTGGAACTCTGCCGAGCAGCTACGTGGTCAGGGGAGAACACGTTTGTAAAATTCTACAAATTTGATACCCTGGCTAAGGAGGACCTGGAGTTCTCTCATTCGGTGCTGCAGAGTCATCCGCACTCTCCCGCCCGTTTGGGAGCTTTGGTATAATCCCCATGGTCCTTACGGAGTTCCCAGCATCCACTAGGACGTCACCGGTACTCACCGGTAATTCTATTTCTCGTAGTCCGTACGGTGTGATTGGTGTGGCTGGTATGAGTCTTACCCGGGATTCAAAATCCTTCCTTATTGTGTACGCTCGTCCGGGCACAGTATCCTAACTGAGGCTTGGAGGAGGGTCATAGGGGGAGGAGCCAGTACACACCACCTAGTGGTCAAACTTTTAAATTTTGTGCCCTGTCTCCTGCGGAGCCGCTATTCCCCATGGTCCTGACGGAGTCCCCAGCATCCACTACGGACTACGAGAAATAGAATTACCGGTGAGTAAATTCTTATTTTAATTCATTCAGATCTAGGATGTGTTATTTTAGTGTTCCCTTTATTTTTTTTAGCAGTGTTTATATATATATATATATATATATATATATATATATATATATATATATATATGTGTATGTATGTATATATGTATATATGTGTGGGTGTGTATATATGTATATATATGTATATTTCTCTGACGTCCTAGTGGATGCTGGGAACTCCGTAAGGACCATGGGGAAAAGCGGGCTCCGAAGGAGGCTGGGCACTCTAGAAAGATCTTAGACTACCTGGTGTGCACTGGCTCCTCCCACTATGACCCTCCTCCAAGCCTCAGTTAGATTTCGTGCCCGGCCGAGGTTGGATGCACACTAGGGGCTCTCCTGAGCTCTTAGAAAGTTATAGTCTTAGAATTTGTTATTTTCAGTGAGACCTGCTAGCAACAGGCTCACTGCAGCGAGGGACTAAGGGGAGAAGAAGCGAACTCGCCTGCTTGCAGCCGGATTGGGCTTCTTAGGCTACTAGACACCATTAGCTCCAGAGGGATCGACCGCAGGCCCAGCCTTGATGTTCGGTCCCGGAGCTGCGCCGCCGTCCCCCTTACAGAGCCAGAAGCAAGAAGATGGTCCGGAAAATCGGCGGCATGAAGACATCCTGTCTTCACCAAGGTAGCGCACAGCACTGCAGCTGTTCGCCATTGCTCCTCATACACACTTCACACTCTGGTCACTGAGGGTGCAGGGCGCTGGGGGGGGGGGGTGCCCTGAGGCAGCAATAAAAACACCTTGGCTGGCTAAAATACCTCAATATATAGCCCCTGGGGCTATATATGAGGTAAATACCCCTGCCAGAATCCCAAAAAAAGCGGGAGAATACGCCGCGAAAAAGGGGCGGGGCCTATCTCCTCAGCACACTGGCGCCATTTTTCCCTCACAGCTCGGCTGGAAGGAAGCTCCCTGGCTCTTCCCTGCAATTCTACAGTACAGTAAGAGGGAAAAGAGAGGGGGGGCATTAAAATTGGCACTGTATACAGTATATTATATTGAAAAGCAGCTATTAGGGACATAACTCAGTTAGTCCCTGTATATATATAGCGCTCTGGTGTGTGCTGGCATACTCTTACTCTGTCCCCCCAAAGGGCTTTTGTGGGTCCTGTCCTCTGTTTGAGCATTCCCTATGTGTGTGGAGTGTGTCGGTACGGCTGTGTCGACATGTTTGAGGAGGATAATGATGTGGAGGAGGAGCAGATGCCTTTAGCAGGGATGTCACCCCCTGGGGGTCAGACACCTGAGTGGATGGTATTATGGCAGGAAATGAGTGCACGTATAGACTCCTTACATAAAAAATTTGACGACATGCCGACTGTGGGACAGCCGAGTCTTCAGCTCGTGCCTGTCCAGGTGTCTCAAAAGTCATCAGGGGCTCTGAAACGCCCGCTATCTCAGGTGGCACAAGTAGATGTCGACACGGATACTGACACCAGTGTCGACGACGATGAGTCAAATGTAATGCCCGTTAAGGCCATTCACTGCATGATTGAGGCAATGAAAGAGGTGTTAAATATTTCTGATTTACATCCAGGTACCACAAAAAAGGGTATTATGTTTGGGGAGAAAAAACTACCTGTAGTTTTTCCCCCGTCAGATGAATTAAATGAAGTGTATGAAGAAGCGTGGGCTTCCCCTGATAAGAAATTGGTAATTCCTAAGAAGCTACTAATGGCGTTCCCTTTCCCGCCAGAGGATAGGTTACGTTGGGAAACACCCCCGAGGGTGGATAAAGCGCTCACACGTTTGTCTAAAAAGGTGGCACTACCGTCCCAGGATACGGCCGCCCTTAAGGAACCTGCTGATAGAAAGCAGGAGGCGATCCTGAAGTCTGTATATACACACTCAGGCATTATACTCAGACCAGCTATTGCGTCAGCATGGATGTGCAGTGCTGCCGCTGCGTGGTCAGATAAACTGTCAGAAAATATTGACACGTTAGACAGAGACACGATCCTGCTAACAATTGACAATATCAAAGACTCAGTCTTATACATGAGAGATGCACAGAGGGAAATCTGCCGGCTGGCATCTAAAGTAAGTGCATTATCCATCTCTGCTAGGAGATGCTTATGGACTCGCCAGTGGACTGGAGATGCAGATTCCAAAAGGCACATGGAAGTTTTGCCTTATAAGGGGGAGGAATTATTTGGGGATGGTCTCTCCGACCTAGTTTCCACAGCAACGTCTGGGAAGTCAGCATTTTTACCCCATGTCCCCTCACAGCCTAAGAAGGCGCCATTTTATCAGGTTCAGTCCTTTCGGTCCCAGAAAAACAAGCGGGGAAAAGGAGGATCTTTTCTGTCAAGAGGCAGAGGCAGGGGAAAAAGGCTGCAGCAAACAGCAGGTTCCCAGGAACAAAAGTCCTCCCCCGCTTCCTCTTCCAAGTCCGCCGCATGACGGTGGGGCTTCACAGGCGGAGCCAGGTACGGTGGGGGCCCGCCTCAGGAATTTCAGCAATCAGTGGGCTCGCTCACAGGTGGATTCCTGGATCCTTCAAATAGTATCTCAGGGATACAGGCTGGAATTCGAGGCGACTCCACCCCGCCGTTTCCTAAAATCCGCCTTGCCGATTGCTCCCTCAGACAGGGAGGCGGTGCTAGCAGCGATTCACAAGCTGTATTCCCAGCAAGTGATAATCAAGGTACCCCTACTTCAACAAGGCCGGGGTTACTATTCCACACTTTTTGTGGTGCCGAAACCGGACGGTTCGGTGAGACCCATTTTAAATTTGAAATCCTTGAA